>NC_071326.1:59737696-60337696 GCF_943734725.1 Anopheles marshallii
GACAGTAAGAGGCGAACCCCCCCTCCCTTTCGAAAAAGTGTTGGTGGTGGAATTATATGTAGCAAGTAGGCAAAAAGGTGTGTGCAAAAATTTCCGCACATTTTTGACGCTGCCTAAAACGAGCCGGCGACACACGGACGAAGCGTGTGCTTCTTTGTGTGTGCTGTCAGCGACCGACGTTGCTGCGAATTTCATCCCGTGCCTCGTCTCGCTCGCACTCGTTGCCACGAAGCCATCCTCGTTTTCGGTGGTTTTTTCCAAATAACGGTACCGATCCCGTTAGCCATTGCATTTGCCGATAAGTTCTGGCTCGAGTGGGATAGCAAACGCGCACACTACTACGTGCGAGAAAGAGAAGAAAAACACGACGCTCGATTTGGAAGCGCGTGGCAAAATTGTTGGTGGCATCATGCACGTACCAGGGGACAGTAAGAGGCGAACCCCCCCTCCCCCTTTCGCAAAAGTGTTGGTGGTGGAATTATATGGTGCAAGCAGGCAAAAAGGTGTGTGCAAAAATTTCCGCACATTTTTGTCGCTGCTTTGCGTCCTCCTATCGATGTTCGAAATTGGTACGAATTTCATCCCACGCTCCGTCTCGTTCGGTGGCATGAGAGCATCCTCTTTCTCACGAGGGCACGAGGGCATATTTAATCCACTTTATATTTTACGCCAAAATTTATTCCTGCACTGCAGTAACGTTTGCTGCTATTTTTCGGATGCAGTAAGTTCAGCCAGACGCCCAAGCGCGTCAAATATGTAATGTTAGTCTTCAAAAAGACTGGTACTATGGAATGAATCATTGGAATCATTAGAAAAGAATTGTGATGGAAAGAATTTTCACGCAAATGTGTGGTCCTGATAAGGACCGTTTTGTTGAGATGAGTGCAAAATGTGCGTTGGCTGGCGAGTTGAACCTCCGAACCCGTACAAGGAGCGACCCTGACGCTTCAGCGCGTACACTGCATCCATCGCGCGGTGACGGTTTTCGCTTGGCCTGTTCGGTATAGGTGATGGCGGGCATCGCGGATAACATTCTCCAGGAACACTTTCAGCACGCCACGCGTTTCTTCGTAGAGCGATGCATCGGGCTCAACGCAGTTCGCTTCTCCATCGACCAACGAAAAGCAACGAATCCCCAAACCATGCGTAGAAATGAATCATGCAATACACTTACCTTCGTTGGTACGACCAGAGCCGCTTCACGCACTGCTGTCGCTGCTTCGACGATGAACCGCTGGCGGCCGCAGATTGAAGTGTCGACCGTGCGCCCACGATGCGCAATTGCGGTTCACTTAGCACAGAGTCCCATCCATTTCACTACACGTTGTTTTTTAACGCACACATATGAACGCTTTACGTTTCCGACCTTTACACCGAGCGCAGCACCGAGCGCAGCACCGAGCGCAGCAACGCGCGCAGCACCGAGCGAAGCACCGAGCGCAGCACCGTCGGGATGAACGCAGTCCATTTCTTTTCACACACACGCACACGCATTTCACCCGTCCGAGCGACGTACCGCCGCAATCGGGTCAGTCCATAGTCCTACGAAGCACTTTCACACACACGCTTTGCACCAGCAGCAGCAGCAACAACAACAACAACAACTATGTTAATAAAAACAGTAATTTTAAGTGCGAATCCGCGGAGGATTTCGCTGTCCGACGCACCGAGCGCAGCACCGAGCGCAGCAACGCGCGCAGCACGGAGCGCAGCACCGTTGCGATTAACACAGTCCATTGTCCTTTTTTTTCACACACACGCACACGCACATTTCACCATTAGGAAGCACAGTTGTTTTAAAGAAAAGTATTTTTTTTAGTCCAATCCGCGGAGGATTTCACTGCCCGACGAATAATCCTGCGCGCAGGCTAGCTGTCGCGTCGCACACTTTTGCTCGACATGAGCTCTTGCTGCTTCTGGTTGAACGACGAAATGAGCCGGCGCCATTTTGAAAATGACCCCCCCTGCTCAACACAACTTGTATCACACCACTTTTACGCACACTAATAAATTCGCACTACCGTGACGCGCGGACCAACCGTTCCATCAGGCTGCTAGTCGAAGACTGTGCCGAGCGCGGGACATTCGGCTTCTAATATAATCTTGTATCCGAACGAATGTGGCGAGAGTATTTTCTCTCTTAACTACTACTACTACTATCCGAGCGAGCGTTGCCATCTCTGTTCTTCCTCGCTACGCATACAATCGCGTGATGGAAATTTCCCAAAGCTGGCCAATTGTATGACGCCAAATATTTATGCATATTTTGCAACTAAACTACCAAAGGTTTAATGCTTTTGCGTGTGATGTACGCACCATACGAACAGGGAAAGGAAGCTAGGTAGCAATTTTGCAAAAAAAAATTTAAGTAGGCTCGTGTGCATGTACAGTGCACGAAAACGTAGGTTTTATGCTAAATTTGCTGTTAGCCCTTGAAAAAAGGAACATATTTCGCAAGTTTTTGAAAACCGTAGGTGCAAAAATTTCATCACATTTTTGACGCTGCCTAAAACGAGCCGGCGACACACGGACGAAGCGTGTGCTCCTTTGTGTGTGCTGTCAGCGACCGACGTTGCTGCGAATTTCATCCCGTGCTCCGTCTCGCTCGCACTCGTTGCCACGAAGCCATCCTCGTTTTCGGTGGTTTTTTCCAAATAACGGTACCGATCCCGGTAGCCATTGCATTTGCCGATAAGTTCTGGCTCGAGTGGGATAGCAAACGCGCACACTACTACGTGCGAGAAAGAGAAGAAAAACACGACGCTCGATTTGGAAACGCGTGGCAAAATTGTTGGTGGCATCATGCACGTACCAGGGGACAGTAAGAGGCGAACCCCCCCTCCCTTTCGAAAAAGTGTTGGTGGTGGAATTATATGTAGCAAGTAGGCAAAAAGGTGTGTGCAAAAATTTCCGCACATTTTTGACGCTGCCTAAAACGAGCCGGCGACACACGGACGAAGCGTGTGCTTCTTTGTGTGTGCTGTCAGCGACCGACGTTGCTGCGAATTTCATCCCGTGCCTCGTCTCGCTCGCACTCGTTGCCACGAAGCCATCCTCGTTTTCGGTGGTTTTTTCCAAATAACGGTACCGATCCCGTTAGCCATTGCATTTGCCGATAAGTTCTGGCTCGAGTGGGATAGCAAACGCGCACACTACTACGTGCGAGAAAGAGAAGAAAAACACGACGCTCGATTTGGAAGCGCGTGGCAAAATTGTTGGTGGCATCATGCACGTACCAGGGGACAGTAAGAGGCGAACCCCCCCTCCCCCTTTCGCAAAAGTGTTGGTGGTGGAATTATATGGTGCAAGCAGGCAAAAAGGTGTGTGCAAAAATTTCCGCACATTTTTGTCGCTGCTTTGCGTCCTCCTATCGATGTCCGAAATTGGTACGAATTTCATCCCACGCTGCGTCTCGTTCGGTGGCATGAGAGCATCCTCTTTCTCACGAGGGCACGAGGGCATATTTAATCCACTTTATATTTTACGCCAAAATTTATTCCTGCACTTCAGTAACGTTTGCTGCTATTTTTCGGATGCAGTAAGTTCAGCCAGACGCCCAAGCGCGTCAAATATGTAATGTTAGTCTTCAAAAAGACTGGTACTATGGAATGAATCATTGGAATCATTAGAAAAGAATTGTGATGGAAAGAATTTTCACGCAAATGTGTGGTCCTGATAAGGACCGTTTTGTTGAGATGAGTGCAAAATGTGCGTTGGCTGGCGAGTTGAACCTCCGAACCCGTACAAGGAGCGACCCTGACGCTTCAGCGCGTACACTGCATCCATCGCGCGGTGACGGTTTTCGCTTGGCCTGTTCGGTATAGGTGATGGCGGGCATCGCGGATAACATTCTCCAGGAACACTTTCAGCACGCCACGCGTTTCTTCGTAGAGCGATGCATCGGGCTCAACGCAGTTCGCTTCTCCATCGACCAACGTAAAGCAACGAATCCCCAAACCATGCGTAGAAATGAATCATGCAATACACTTACCTTCGTTGGTACGACCAGAGCCGCTTCACGCACTGCTGTCGCTGCTTCGACGATGAACCGCTGGCGGCCGCAGATTGAAGTGTCGACCGTGCGCCCACGATGCGCAATTGCGGTTCACTTAGCACAGAGTCCCATCCATTTCACTACACGTTGTTTTTTAACGCACACATATGAACGCTTTACGTTTCCGACCTTTACACCGAGCGCAGCACCGAGCGCAGCACCGAGCGCAGCAACGCGCGCAGCACCGAGCGAAGCACCGAGCGCAGCACCGTCGGGATGAACGCAGTCCATTTCTTTTCACACACACGCACACGCATTTCACCCGTCCGAGCGACGTACCGCCGCAATCGGGTCAGTCCATAGTCCTACGAAGCACTTTCACACACACGCTTTGCACCAGCAGCAGCAGCAACAACAACAACAACAACTATGTTAATAAAAACAGTAATTTTAAGTGCGAATCCGCGGAGGATTTCGCTGTCCGACGCACCGAGCGCAGCACCGAGCGAAGCACCGAGCGCAGCACCGTCGGGATGAACGCAGTCCATTTCTTTTCACACACACGCACACACATTTCACCCGTCCGAGCGACGTACCGCCGCAATCGGGTCAGTCCATAGTCCTACGAAGCACTTTCACACACACGCTTTGCACCAGCAGCAGCAGCAACAACAACAACAACAACTATGTTAATAAAAACAGTAATTTTAAGTGCGAATCCGCGGAGGATTTCGCTGTCCGACGCACCGAGCGCAGCACCGAGCGCAGCAACGCGCGCAGCACGGAGCGCAGCACCGTTGCGATTAACACAGTCCATTGTCCTTTTTTTTCACACACACGCACACGCACATTTCACCATTAGGAAGCACAGTTGTTTTAAAGAAAAGTATTTTTTTTAGTCCAATCCGCGGAGGATTTCACTGCCCGACGAATAATCCTGCGCGCAGGCTAGCTGTCGCGTCGCACACTTTTGCTCGACATGAGCTCTTGCTGCTTCTGGTTGAACGACGAAATGAGCCGGCGCCATTTTGAAAATGACCCCCCCTGCTCAACACAACTTGTATCACACCACTTTTACGCACACTAATAAATTCGCACTACCGTGACGCGCGGACCAACCGTTCCATCAGGCTGCTAGTCGAAGACTGTGCCGAGCGCGGGACATTCGGCTTCTAATATAATCTTGTATCCGAACGAATGTGGCGAGAGTATTTTCTCTCTTAACTACTACTACTACTATCCGAGCGAGCGTTGCCATCTCTGTTCTTCCTCGCTACGCATACAATCGCGTGATGGAAATTTCCCAAAGCTGGCCAATTGTATGACGCCAAATATTTATGCATATTTTGCAACTAAACTACCAAAGGTTTAATGCTTTTGCGTGTGATGTACGCACCATACGAACAGGGAAAGGAAGCTAGGTAGCAATTTTGCAAAAAAAAATTTAAGTAGGCTCGTGTGCATGTACAGTGCACGAAAACGTAGGTTTTATGCTAAATTTGCTGTTAGCCCTTGAAAAAAGGAACATATTTCGCAAGTTTTTGAAAACCGTAGGTGCAAAAATTTCATCACATTTTTGACGCTGCCTAAAACGAGCCGGCGACACACGGACGAAGCGTGTGCTCCTTTGTGTGTGCTGTCAGCGACCGACGTTGCTGCGAATTTCATCCCGTGCTCCGTCTCGCTCGCACTCGTTGCCACGAAGCCATCCTCGTTTTCGGTGGTTTTTTCCAAATAACGGTACCGATCCCGGTAGCCATTGCATTTGCCGATAAGTTCTGGCTCGAGTGGGATAGCAAACGCGCACACTACTACGTGCGAGAAAGAGAAGAAAAACACGACGCTCGATTTGGAAACGCGTGGCAAAATTGTTGGTGGCATCATGCACGTACCAGGGGACAGTAAGAGGCGAACCCCCCCTCCCTTTCGAAAAAGTGTTGGTGGTGGAATTATATGTAGCAAGTAGGCAAAAAGGTGTGTGCAAAAATTTCCGCACATTTTTGACGCTGCCTAAAACGAGCCGGCGACACACGGACGAAGCGTGTGCTTCTTTGTGTGTGCTGTCAGCGACCGACGTTGCTGCGAATTTCATCCCGTGCCTCGTCTCGCTCGCACTCGTTGCCACGAAGCCATCCTCGTTTTCGGTGGTTTTTTCCAAATAACGGTACCGATCCCGTTAGCCATTGCATTTGCCGATAAGTTCTGGCTCGAGTGGGATAGCAAACGCGCACACTACTACGTGCGAGAAAGAGAAGAAAAACACGACGCTCGATTTGGAAGCGCGTGGCAAAATTGTTGGTGGCATCATGCACGTACCAGGGGACAGTAAGAGGCGAACCCCCCCTCCCCCTTTCGCAAAAGTGTTGGTGGTGGAATTATATGGTGCAAGCAGGCAAAAAGGTGTGTGCAAAAATTTCCGCACATTTTTGTCGCTGCTTTGCGTCCTCCTATCGATGTTCGAAATTGGTACGAATTTCATCCCACGCTCCGTCTCGTTCGGTGGCATGAGAGCATCCTCTTTCTCACGAGGGCACGAGGGCATATTTAATCCACTTTATATTTTACGCCAAAATTTATTCCTGCACTGCAGTAACGTTTGCTGCTATTTTTCGGATGCAGTAAGTTCAGCCAGACGCCCAAGCGCGTCAAATATGTAATGTTAGTCTTCAAAAAGACTGGTACTATGGAATGAATCATTGGAATCATTAGAAAAGAATTGTGATGGAAAGAATTTTCACGCAAATGTGTGGTCCTGATAAGGACCGTTTTGTTGAGATGAGTGCAAAATGTGCGTTGGCTGGCGAGTTGAACCTCCGAACCCGTACAAGGAGCGACCCTGACGCTTCAGCGCGTACACTGCATCCATCGCGCGGTGACGGTTTTCGCTTGGCCTGTTCGGTATAGGTGATGGCGGGCATCGCGGATAACATTCTCCAGGAACACTTTCAGCACGCCACGCGTTTCTTCGTAGAGCGATGCATCGGGCTCAACGCAGTTCGCTTCTCCATCGACCAACGAAAAGCAACGAATCCCCAAACCATGCGTAGAAATGAATCATGCAATACACTTACCTTCGTTGGTACGACCAGAGCCGCTTCACGCACTGCTGTCGCTGCTTCGACGATGAACCGCTGGCGGCCGCAGATTGAAGTGTCGACCGTGCGCCCACGATGCGCAATTGCGGTTCACTTAGCACAGAGTCCCATCCATTTCACTACACGTTGTTTTTTAACGCACACATATGAACGCTTTACGTTTCCGACCTTTACACCGAGCGCAGCACCGAGCGCAGCACCGAGCGCAGCAACGCGCGCAGCACCGAGCGAAGCACCGAGCGCAGCACCGTCGGGATGAACGCAGTCCATTTCTTTTCACACACACGCACACGCATTTCACCCGTCCGAGCGACGTACCGCCGCAATCGGGTCAGTCCATAGTCCTACGAAGCACTTTCACACACACGCTTTGCACCAGCAGCAGCAGCAACAACAACAACAACAACTATGTTAATAAAAACAGTAATTTTAAGTGCGAATCCGCGGAGGATTTCGCTGTCCGACGCACCGAGCGCAGCACCGAGCGCAGCAACGCGCGCAGCACGGAGCGCAGCACCGTTGCGATTAACACAGTCCATTGTCCTTTTTTTTCACACACACGCACACGCACATTTCACCATTAGGAAGCACAGTTGTTTTAAAGAAAAGTATTTTTTTTAGTCCAATCCGCGGAGGATTTCACTGCCCGACGAATAATCCTGCGCGCAGGCTAGCTGTCGCGTCGCACACTTTTGCTCGACATGAGCTCTTGCTGCTTCTGGTTGAACGACGAAATGAGCCGGCGCCATTTTGAAAATGACCCCCCCTGCTCAACACAACTTGTATCACACCACTTTTACGCACACTAATAAATTCGCACTACCGTGACGCGCGGACCAACCGTTCCATCAGGCTGCTAGTCGAAGACTGTGCCGAGCGCGGGACATTCGGCTTCTAATATAATCTTGTATCCGAACGAATGTGGCGAGAGTATTTTCTCTCCGAACTACTACTACTATTATCCGAGCGAGCGTTGCCATCTCTGTTCTTCCTCGCTACGCATACAATCGCGTGATGGAAATTTCCCAAAGCTGGCCAATTGTATGACGCCAAATATTTATGCATATTTTGCAACTAAACTACCAGAGGTTTAATGCTTTTGCGTGTGATGTACGCACCATACGAACAGGGAAAGGAAGCTAGGTAGCAATTTTGCAAAAAAAAATTTAAGTAGGCTCGTGTGCATGTACAGTGCACGAAAACGTAGGTTTTATGCTAAATTTGCTGTTAGCCCTTGAAAAAAGGAACATATTTCGCAAGTTTTTGAAAACCGTAGGTGCAAAAATTTCATCACATTTTTGACGCTGCCTAAAACGAGCCGGCGACACACGGACGAAGCGTGTGCTCCTTTGTGTGTGCTGTCAGCGACCGACGTTGCTGCGAATTTCATCCCGTGCTCCGTCTCGCTCGCACTCGTTGCCACGAAGCCATCCTCGTTTTCGGTGGTTTTTTCCAAATAACGGTACCGATCCCGGTAGCCATTGCATTTGCCGATAAGTTCTGGCTCGAGTGGGATAGCAAACGCGCACACTACTACGTGCGAGAAAGAGAAGAAAAACACGACGCTCGATTTGGAAACGCGTGGCAAAATTGTTGGTGGCATCATGCACGTACCAGGGGACAGTAAGAGGCGAACCCCCCCTCCCCCCCCCCCCCCCCCCCCTTTCGCAAAAGTGTTGGTGGTGGAATTATATGGTGCAAGTAGGCAAAAAGGTGTGTGCAAAAATTTCCGCACATTTTTGTCGCTGCTTTGCGTCCTCCTATCGATGTTCGAAATTGGTACGAATTTCATCCCACGCTCCGTCTCGTTCGGTGGCATGAGAGCATCCTCTTTCTCACGAGGGCACGAGGGCATATTTAATCCACTTTATATTTTACGCCAAAATTTATTCCTGCACTGCAGTAACGTTTGCTGCTATTTTTCGGATGCAGTAAGTTCAGCCAGACGCCCAAGCACGTCAAATATGTAATGTTAGTCTTCAAAAAGACTGGTACTATGGAATGAATCATTGGAATCATTAGAAAAGAATTGTGATGGAAAGAATTTTCACGCAAATGTGTGGTCCTGATAAGGACCGTTTTGTTGAGATGAGTGCAAAATGTGCGTTGGCTGGCGAGTTGAACCTCCGAACCCGTACAAGGAGCGACCCTGACGCTTCAGCGCGTACACTGCATCCATCGCGCGGTGACGGTTTTCGCTTGGCCTGTTCGGTATAGGTGATGGCGGGCATCGCGGATAACATTCTCCAGGAACACTTTCAGCACGCCACGCGTTTCTTCGTAGAGCGATGCATCGGGCTCAACGCAGTTCGCTTCTCCATCGACCAACGTAAAGCAACGAATCCCCAAACCATGCGTAGAAATGAATCATGCAATACACTTACCTTCGTTGGTACGACCAGAGCCGCTTCACGCACTGCTGTCGCTGCTTCGACGATGAACCGCTGGCGGCCGCAGATTGAAGTGTCGACCGTGCGCCCACGATGCGCAATTGCGGTTCACTTAGCACAGAGTCCCATCCATTTCACTACACGTTGTTTTTTAACGCACACATATGAACGTTTAACTTTTCCGACCTTTACACCGAGCGAAGCACCGAGCGAAGCACCGAGCGCAGCACCGAGCGAAGCAACGCGCGCAGCACCGAGCGCAGCACCGTCGGGATGAACGCAGTCCATTTCTTTTCACACACACGCACGCGCATTTCACCCGTCCGAGCGACGTACCGCCGCAATCGGGCCAGTCCATAGTCCTACGAAGCTTTTCACACACACGCTTTGCACCAGCAGCAGCAGCAACAACAACAACAACAACTATGTTAATAAAAACAGTAATTTTAAGTGCGAATCCGCGGAGGATTTCGCTGTCCGACGCACCGAGCGCAGCACCGAGCGAAGCACCGAGCGCAGCACCGTCGGGATGAACGCAGTCCATTTCTTTTCACACACACGCACGCACATTTCACCCGTCCGAGCGACGTACCGCCGCAATCGGGTCAGTCCATAGTCCTACGAAGCACTTTCACACACACGCTTTGCACCAGCAGCAGCAGCAACAACAACAACAACAACTATGTTAATAAAAACAGTAATTTTAAGTGCGAATCCGCGGAGGATTTCGCTGTCCGACGCACCGAGCGCAGCACCGAGCGCAGCAACGCGCGCAGCACGGAGCGCAGCACCGTTGCGATTAACACAGTCCATTGTCCTTTTTTTTCACACACACGCACACGCACATTTCACCATTAGGAAGCACAGTTGTTTTAAAGAAAAGTATTTTTTTTAGTCCAATCCGCGGAGGATTTCACTGCCCGACGAATAATCCTGCGCGCAGGCTAGCTGTCGCGTCGCACACTTTTGCTCGACATGAGCTCTTGCTGCTTCTGGTTGAACGACGAAATGAGCCGGCGCCATTTTGAAAATGACCCCCCCTGCTCAACACAACTTGTATCACACCACTTTTACGCACACTAATAAATTCGCACTACCGTGACGCGCGGACCAACCGTTCCATCAGGCTGCTAGTCGAAGACTGTGCCGAGCGCGGGACATTCGGCTTCTAATATAATCTTGTATCCGAACGAATGTGGCGAGAGTATTTTCTCTCTTAACTACTACTACTACTATCCGAGCGAGCGTTGCCATCTCTGTTCTTCCTCGCTACGCATACAATCGCGTGATGGAAATTTCCCAAAGCTGGCCAATTGTATGACGCCAAATATTTATGCATATTTTGCAACTAAACTACCAAAGGTTTAATGCTTTTGCGTGTGATGTACGCACCATACGAACAGGGAAAGGAAGCTAGGTAGCAATTTTGCAAAAAAAAATTTAAGTAGGCTCGTGTGCATGTACAGTGCACGAAAACGTAGGTTTTATGCTAAATTTGCTGTTAGCCCTTGAAAAAAGGAACATATTTCGCAAGTTTTTGAAAACCGTAGGTGCAAAAATTTCATCACATTTTTGACGCTGCCTAAAACGAGCCGGCGACACACGGACGAAGCGTGTGCTCCTTTGTGTGTGCTGTCAGCGACCGACGTTGCTGCGAATTTCATCCCGTGCTCCGTCTCGCTCGCACTCGTTGCCACGAAGCCATCCTCGTTTTCGGTGGTTTTTTCCAAATAACGGTACCGATCCCGGTAGCCATTGCATTTGCCGATAAGTTCTGGCTCGAGTGGGATAGCAAACGCGCACACTACTACGTGCGAGAAAGAGAAGAAAAACACGACGCTCGATTTGGAAACGCGTGGCAAAATTGTTGGTGGCATCATGCACGTACCAGGGGACAGTAAGAGGCGAACCCCCCCTCCCTTTCGAAAAAGTGTTGGTGGTGGAATTATATGTAGCAAGTAGGCAAAAAGGTGTGTGCAAAAATTTCCGCACATTTTTGACGCTGCCTAAAACGAGCCGGCGACACACGGACGAAGCGTGTGCTTCTTTGTGTGTGCTGTCAGCGACCGACGTTGCTGCGAATTTCATCCCGTGCCTCGTCTCGCTCGCACTCGTTGCCACGAAGCCATCCTCGTTTTCGGTGGTTTTTTCCAAATAACGGTACCGATCCCGTTAGCCATTGCATTTGCCGATAAGTTCTGGCTCGAGTGGGATAGCAAACGCGCACACTACTACGTGCGAGAAAGAGAAGAAAAACACGACGCTCGATTTGGAAGCGCGTGGCAAAATTGTTGGTGGCATCATGCACGTACCAGGGGACAGTAAGAGGCGAACCCCCCCTCCCCCTTTCGCAAAAGTGTTGGTGGTGGAATTATATGGTGCAAGCAGGCAAAAAGGTGTGTGCAAAAATTTCCGCACATTTTTGTCGCTGCTTTGCGTCCTCCTATCGATGTTCGAAATTGGTACGAATTTCATCCCACGCTCCGTCTCGTTCGGTGGCATGAGAGCATCCTCTTTCTCACGAGGGCACGAGGGCATATTTAATCCACTTTATATTTTACGCCAAAATTTATTCCTGCACTGCAGTAACGTTTGCTGCTATTTTTCGGATGCAGTAAGTTCAGCCAGACGCCCAAGCGCGTCAAATATGTAATGTTAGTCTTCAAAAAGACTGGTACTATGGAATGAATCATTGGAATCATTAGAAAAGAATTGTGATGGAAAGAATTTTCACGCAAATGTGTGGTCCTGATAAGGACCGTTTTGTTGAGATGAGTGCAAAATGTGCGTTGGCTGGCGAGTTGAACCTCCGAACCCGTACAAGGAGCGACCCTGACGCTTCAGCGCGTACACTGCATCCATCGCGCGGTGACGGTTTTCGCTTGGCCTGTTCGGTATAGGTGATGGCGGGCATCGCGGATAACATTCTCCAGGAACACTTTCAGCACGCCACGCGTTTCTTCGTAGAGCGATGCATCGGGCTCAACGCAGTTCGCTTCTCCATCGACCAACGAAAAGCAACGAATCCCCAAACCATGCGTAGAAATGAATCATGCAATACACTTACCTTCGTTGGTACGACCAGAGCCGCTTCACGCACTGCTGTCGCTGCTTCGACGATGAACCGCTGGCGGCCGCAGATTGAAGTGTCGACCGTGCGCCCACGATGCGCAATTGCGGTTCACTTAGCACAGAGTCCCATCCATTTCACTACACGTTGTTTTTTAACGCACACATATGAACGCTTTACGTTTCCGACCTTTACACCGAGCGCAGCACCGAGCGCAGCACCGAGCGCAGCAACGCGCGCAGCACCGAGCGAAGCACCGAGCGCAGCACCGTCGGGATGAACGCAGTCCATTTCTTTTCACACACACGCACACGCATTTCACCCGTCCGAGCGACGTACCGCCGCAATCGGGTCAGTCCATAGTCCTACGAAGCACTTTCACACACACGCTTTACACCAGCAGCAGCAGCAACAACAACAACAACAACTATGTTAATAAAAACAGTAATTTTAAGTGCGAATCCGCGGAGGATTTCGCTGTCCGACGCACCGAGCGCAGCACCGAGCGCAGCAACGCGCGCAGCACGGAGCGCAGCACCGTTGCGATTAACACAGTCCATTGTCCTTTTTTTTCACACACACGCACACGCACATTTCACCATTAGGAAGCACAGTTGTTTTAAAGAAAAGTATTTTTTTTAGTCCAATCCGCGGAGGATTTCACTGCCCGACGAATAATCCTGCGCGCAGGCTAGCTGTCGCGTCGCACACTTTTGCTCGACATGAGCTCTTGCTGCTTCTGGTTGAACGACGAAATGAGCCGGCGCCATTTTGAAAATGACCCCCCCTGCTCAACACAACTTGTATCACACCACTTTTACGCACACTAATAAATTCGCACTACCGTGACGCGCGGACCAACCGTTCCATCAGGCTGCTAGTCGAAGACTGTGCCGAGCGCGGGACATTCGGCTTCTAATATAATCTTGTATCCGAACGAATGTGGCGAGAGTATTTTCTCTCTTAACTACTACTACTACTATCCGAGCGAGCGTTGCCATCTCTGTTCTTCCTCGCTACGCATACAATCGCGTGATGGAAATTTCCCAAAGCTGGCCAATTGTATGACGCCAAATATTTATGCATATTTTGCAACTAAACTACCAAAGGTTTAATGCTTTTGCGTGTGATGTACGCACCATACGAACAGGGAAAGGAAGCTAGGTAGCAATTTTGCAAAAAAAAATTTAAGTAGGCTCGTGTGCATGTACAGTGCACGAAAACGTAGGTTTTATGCTAAATTTGCTGTTAGCCCTTGAAAAAAGGAACATATTTCGCAAGTTTTTGAAAACCGTAGGTGCAAAAATTTCATCACATTTTTGACGCTGCCTAAAACGAGCCGGCGACACACGGACGAAGCGTGTGCTCCTTTGTGTGTGCTGTCAGCGACCGACGTTGCTGCGAATTTCATCCCGTGCTCCGTCTCGCTCGCACTCGTTGCCACGAAGCCATCCTCGTTTTCGGTGGTTTTTTCCAAATAACGGTACCGATCCCGGTAGCCATTGCATTTGCCGATAAGTTCTGGCTCGAGTGGGATAGCAAACGCGCACACTACTACGTGCGAGAAAGAGAAGAAAAACACGACGCTCGATTTGGAAACGCGTGGCAAAATTGTTGGTGGCATCATGCACGTACCAGGGGACAGTAAGAGGCGAACCCCCCCTCCCTTTCGAAAAAGTGTTGGTGGTGGAATTATATGTAGCAAGTAGGCAAAAAGGTGTGTGCAAAAATTTCCGCACATTTTTGACGCTGCCTAAAACGAGCCGGCGACACACGGACGAAGCGTGTGCTTCTTTGTGTGTGCTGTCAGCGACCGACGTTGCTGCGAATTTCATCCCGTGCCTCGTCTCGCTCGCACTCGTTGCCACGAAGCCATCCTCGTTTTCGGTGGTTTTTTCCAAATAACGGTACCGATCCCGTTAGCCATTGCATTTGCCGATAAGTTCTGGCTCGAGTGGGATAGCAAACGCGCACACTACTACGTGCGAGAAAGAGAAGAAAAACACGACGCTCGATTTGGAAGCGCGTGGCAAAATTGTTGGTGGCATCATGCACGTACCAGGGGACAGTAAGAGGCGAACCCCCCCTCCCCCTTTCGCAAAAGTGTTGGTGGTGGAATTATATGGTGCAAGCAGGCAAAAAGGTGTGTGCAAAAATTTCCGCACATTTTTGTCGCTGCTTTGCGTCCTCCTATCGATGTCCGAAATTGGTACGAATTTCATCCCACGCTGCGTCTCGTCGGTGGCATGAGAGCATCCTCTTTCTCACGAGGGCACGAGGGCATATTTAATCCACTTTATATTTTACGCCAAAATTTATTCCTGCACTTCAGTAACGTTTGCTGCTATTTTTCGGATGCAGTAAGTTCAGCCAGACGCCCAAGCGCGTCAAATATGTAATGTTAGTCTTCAAAAAGACTGGTACTATGGAATGAATCATTGGAATCATTAGAAAAGAATTGTGATGGAAAGAATTTTCACGCAAATGTGTGGTCCTGATAAGGACCGTTTTGTTGAGATGAGTGCAAAATGTGCGTTGGCTGGCGAGTTGAACCTCCGAACCCGTACAAGGAGCGACCCTGACGCTTCAGCGCGTACACTGCATCCATCGCGCGGTGACGGTTTTCGCTTGGCCTGTTCGGTATAGGTGATGGCGGGCATCGCGGATAACATTCTCCAGGAACACTTTCAGCACGCCACGCGTTTCTTCGTAGAGCGATGCATCGGGCTCAACGCAGTTCGCTTCTCCATCGACCAACGTAAAGCAACGAATCCCCAAACCATGCGTAGAAATGAATCATGCAATACACTTACCTTCGTTGGTACGACCAGAGCCGCTTCACGCACTGCTGTCGCTGCTTCGACGATGAACCGCTGGCGGCCGCAGATTGAAGTGTCGACCGTGCGCCCACGATGCGCAATTGCGGTTCACTTAGCACAGAGTCCCATCCATTTCACTACACGTTGTTTTTTAACGCACACATATGAACGCTTTACGTTTCCGACCTTTACACCGAGCGCAGCACCGAGCGCAGCACCGAGCGCAGCAACGCGCGCAGCACCGAGCGAAGCACCGAGCGCAGCACCGTCGGGATGAACGCAGTCCATTTCTTTTCACACACACGCACACGCATTTCACCCGTCCGAGCGACGTACCGCCGCAATCGGGTCAGTCCATAGTCCTACGAAGCACTTTCACACACACGCTTTGCACCAGCAGCAGCAGCAACAACAACAACAACAACTATGTTAATAAAAACAGTAATTTTAAGTGCGAATCCGCGGAGGATTTCGCTGTCCGACGCACCGAGCGCAGCACCGAGCGAAGCACCGAGCGCAGCACCGTCGGGATGAACGCAGTCCATTTCTTTTCACACACACGCACACACATTTCACCCGTCCGAGCGACGTACCGCCGCAATCGGGTCAGTCCATAGTCCTACGAAGCACTTTCACACACACGCTTTGCACCAGCAGCAGCAGCAACAACAACAACAACAACTATGTTAATAAAAACAGTAATTTTAAGTGCGAATCCGCGGAGGATTTCGCTGTCCGACGCACCGAGCGCAGCACCGAGCGCAGCAACGCGCGCAGCACGGAGCGCAGCACCGTTGCGATTAACACAGTCCATTGTCCTTTTTTTTCACACACACGCACACGCACATTTCACCATTAGGAAGCACAGTTGTTTTAAAGAAAAGTATTTTTTTTAGTCCAATCCGCGGAGGATTTCACTGCCCGACGAATAATCCTGCGCGCAGGCTAGCTGTCGCGTCGCACACTTTTGCTCGACATGAGCTCTTGCTGCTTCTGGTTGAACGACGAAATGAGCCGGCGCCATTTTGAAAATGACCCCCCCTGCTCAACACAACTTGTATCACACCACTTTTACGCACACTAATAAATTCGCACTACCGTGACGCGCGGACCAACCGTTCCATCAGGCTGCTAGTCGAAGACTGTGCCGAGCGCGGGACATTCGGCTTCTAATATAATCTTGTATCCGAACGAATGTGGCGAGAGTATTTTCTCTCTTAACTACTACTACTACTATCCGAGCGAGCGTTGCCATCTCTGTTCTTCCTCGCTACGCATACAATCGCGTGATGGAAATTTCCCAAAGCTGGCCAATTGTATGACGCCAAATATTTATGCATATTTTGCAACTAAACTACCAAAGGTTTAATGCTTTTGCGTGTGATGTACGCACCATACGAACAGGGAAAGGAAGCTAGGTAGCAATTTTGCAAAAAAAAATTTAAGTAGGCTCGTGTGCATGTACAGTGCACGAAAACGTAGGTTTTATGCTAAATTTGCTGTTAGCCCTTGAAAAAAGGAACATATTTCGCAAGTTTTTGAAAACCGTAGGTGCAAAAATTTCATCACATTTTTGACGCTGCCTAAAACGAGCCGGCGACACACGGACGAAGCGTGTGCTCCTTTGTGTGTGCTGTCAGCGACCGACGTTGCTGCGAATTTCATCCCGTGCTCCGTCTCGCTCGCACTCGTTGCCACGAAGCCATCCTCGTTTTCGGTGGTTTTTTCCAAATAACGGTACCGATCCCGGTAGCCATTGCATTTGCCGATAAGTTCTGGCTCGAGTGGGATAGCAAACGCGCACACTACTACGTGCGAGAAAGAGAAGAAAAACACGACGCTCGATTTGGAAACGCGTGGCAAAATTGTTGGTGGCATCATGCACGTACCAGGGGACAGTAAGAGGCGAACCCCCCCTCCCTTTCGAAAAAGTGTTGGTGGTGGAATTATATGTAGCAAGTAGGCAAAAAGGTGTGTGCAAAAATTTCCGCACATTTTTGACGCTGCCTAAAACGAGCCGGCGACACACGGACGAAGCGTGTGCTTCTTTGTGTGTGCTGTCAGCGACCGACGTTGCTGCGAATTTCATCCCGTGCCTCGTCTCGCTCGCACTCGTTGCCACGAAGCCATCCTCGTTTTCGGTGGTTTTTTCCAAATAACGGTACCGATCCCGTTAGCCATTGCATTTGCCGATAAGTTCTGGCTCGAGTGGGATAGCAAACGCGCACACTACTACGTGCGAGAAAGAGAAGAAAAACACGACGCTCGATTTGGAAGCGCGTGGCAAAATTGTTGGTGGCATCATGCACGTACCAGGGGACAGTAAGAGGCGAACCCCCCCTCCCCCTTTCGCAAAAGTGTTGGTGGTGGAATTATATGGTGCAAGCAGGCAAAAAGGTGTGTGCAAAAATTTCCGCACATTTTTGTCGCTGCTTTGCGTCCTCCTATCGATGTTCGAAATTGGTACGAATTTCATCCCACGCTCCGTCTCGTTCGGTGGCATGAGAGCATCCTCTTTCTCACGAGGGCACGAGGGCATATTTAATCCACTTTATATTTTACGCCAAAATTTATTCCTGCACTGCAGTAACGTTTGCTGCTATTTTTCGGATGCAGTAAGTTCAGCCAGACGCCCAAGCGCGTCAAATATGTAATGTTAGTCTTCAAAAAGACTGGTACTATGGAATGAATCATTGGAATCATTAGAAAAGAATTGTGATGGAAAGAATTTTCACGCAAATGTGTGGTCCTGATAAGGACCGTTTTGTTGAGATGAGTGCAAAATGTGCGTTGGCTGGCGAGTTGAACCTCCGAACCCGTACAAGGAGCGACCCTGACGCTTCAGCGCGTACACTGCATCCATCGCGCGGTGACGGTTTTCGCTTGGCCTGTTCGGTATAGGTGATGGCGGGCATCGCGGATAACATTCTCCAGGAACACTTTCAGCACGCCACGCGTTTCTTCGTAGAGCGATGCATCGGGCTCAACGCAGTTCGCTTCTCCATCGACCAACGAAAAGCAACGAATCCCCAAACCATGCGTAGAAATGAATCATGCAATACACTTACCTTCGTTGGTACGACCAGAGCCGCTTCACGCACTGCTGTCGCTGCTTCGACGATGAACCGCTGGCGGCCGCAGATTGAAGTGTCGACCGTGCGCCCACGATGCGCAATTGCGGTTCACTTAGCACAGAGTCCCATCCATTTCACTACACGTTGTTTTTTAACGCACACATATGAACGCTTTACGTTTCCGACCTTTACACCGAGCGCAGCACCGAGCGCAGCACCGAGCGCAGCAACGCGCGCAGCACCGAGCGAAGCACCGAGCGCAGCACCGTCGGGATGAACGCAGTCCATTTCTTTTCACACACACGCACACGCATTTCACCCGTCCGAGCGACGTACCGCCGCAATCGGGTCAGTCCATAGTCCTACGAAGCACTTTCACACACACGCTTTGCACCAGCAGCAGCAGCAACAACAACAACAACAACTATGTTAATAAAAACAGTAATTTTAAGTGCGAATCCGCGGAGGATTTCGCTGTCCGACGCACCGAGCGCAGCACCGAGCGCAGCAACGCGCGCAGCACGGAGCGCAGCACCGTTGCGATTAACACAGTCCATTGTCCTTTTTTTTCACACACACGCACACGCACATTTCACCATTAGGAAGCACAGTTGTTTTAAAGAAAAGTATTTTTTTTAGTCCAATCCGCGGAGGATTTCACTGCCCGACGAATAATCCTGCGCGCAGGCTAGCTGTCGCGTCGCACACTTTTGCTCGACATGAGCTCTTGCTGCTTCTGGTTGAACGACGAAATGAGCCGGCGCCATTTTGAAAATGACCCCCCCTGCTCAACACAACTTGTATCACACCACTTTTACGCACACTAATAAATTCGCACTACCGTGACGCGCGGACCAACCGTTCCATCAGGCTGCTAGTCGAAGACTGTGCCGAGCGCGGGACATTCGGCTTCTAATATAATCTTGTATCCGAACGAATGTGGCGAGAGTATTTTCTCTCTTAACTACTACTACTACTATCCGAGCGAGCGTTGCCATCTCTGTTCTTCCTCGCTACGCATACAATCGCGTGATGGAAATTTCCCAAAGCTGGCCAATTGTATGACGCCAAATATTTATGCATATTTTGCAACTAAACTACCAAAGGTTTAATGCTTTTGCGTGTGATGTACGCACCATACGAACAGGGAAAGGAAGCTAGGTAGCAATTTTGCAAAAAAAAATTTAAGTAGGCTCGTGTGCATGTACAGTGCACGAAAACGTAGGTTTTATGCTAAATTTGCTGTTAGCCCTTGAAAAAAGGAACATATTTCGCAAGTTTTTGAAAACCGTAGGTGCAAAAATTTCATCACATTTTTGACGCTGCCTAAAACGAGCCGGCGACACACGGACGAAGCGTGTGCTCCTTTGTGTGTGCTGTCAGCGACCGACGTTGCTGCGAATTTCATCCCGTGCTCCGTCTCGCTCGCACTCGTTGCCACGAAGCCATCCTCGTTTTCGGTGGTTTTTTCCAAATAACGGTACCGATCCCGGTAGCCATTGCATTTGCCGATAAGTTCTGGCTCGAGTGGGATAGCAAACGCGCACACTACTACGTGCGAGAAAGAGAAGAAAAACACGACGCTCGATTTGGAAACGCGTGGCAAAATTGTTGGTGGCATCATGCACGTACCAGGGGACAGTAAGAGGCGAACCCCCCCTCCCTTTCGAAAAAGTGTTGGTGGTGGAATTATATGTAGCAAGTAGGCAAAAAGGTGTGTGCAAAAATTTCCGCACATTTTTGACGCTGCCTAAAACGAGCCGGCGACACACGGACGAAGCGTGTGCTTCTTTGTGTGTGCTGTCAGCGACCGACGTTGCTGCGAATTTCATCCCGTGCCTCGTCTCGCTCGCACTCGTTGCCACGAAGCCATCCTCGTTTTCGGTGGTTTTTTCCAAATAACGGTACCGATCCCGTTAGCCATTGCATTTGCCGATAAGTTCTGGCTCGAGTGGGATAGCAAACGCGCACACTACTACGTGCGAGAAAGAGAAGAAAAACACGACGCTCGATTTGGAAGCGCGTGGCAAAATTGTTGGTGGCATCATGCACGTACCAGGGGACAGTAAGAGGCGAACCCCCCCTCCCCCTTTCGCAAAAGTGTTGGTGGTGGAATTATATGGTGCAAGCAGGCAAAAAGGTGTGTGCAAAAATTTCCGCACATTTTTGTCGCTGCTTTGCGTCCTCCTATCGATGTCCGAAATTGGTACGAATTTCATCCCACGCTGCGTCTCGTTCGGTGGCATGAGAGCATCCTCTTTCTCACGAGGGCACGAGGGCATATTTAATCCACTTTATATTTTACGCCAAAATTTATTCCTGCACTTCAGTAACGTTTGCTGCTATTTTTCGGATGCAGTAAGTTCAGCCAGACGCCCAAGCGCGTCAAATATGTAATGTTAGTCTTCAAAAAGACTGGTACTATGGAATGAATCATTGGAATCATTAGAAAAGAATTGTGATGGAAAGAATTTTCACGCAAATGTGTGGTCCTGATAAGGACCGTTTTGTTGAGATGAGTGCAAAATGTGCGTTGGCTGGCGAGTTGAACCTCCGAACCCGTACAAGGAGCGACCCTGACGCTTCAGCGCGTACACTGCATCCATCGCGCGGTGACGGTTTTCGCTTGGCCTGTTCGGTATAGGTGATGGCGGGCATCGCGGATAACATTCTCCAGGAACACTTTCAGCACGCCACGCGTTTCTTCGTAGAGCGATGCATCGGGCTCAACGCAGTTCGCTTCTCCATCGACCAACGTAAAGCAACGAATCCCCAAACCATGCGTAGAAATGAATCATGCAATACACTTACCTTCGTTGGTACGACCAGAGCCGCTTCACGCACTGCTGTCGCTGCTTCGACGATGAACCGCTGGCGGCCGCAGATTGAAGTGTCGACCGTGCGCCCACGATGCGCAATTGCGGTTCACTTAGCACAGAGTCCCATCCATTTCACTACACGTTGTTTTTTAACGCACACATATGAACGCTTTACGTTTCCGACCTTTACACCGAGCGCAGCACCGAGCGCAGCACCGAGCGCAGCAACGCGCGCAGCACCGAGCGAAGCACCGAGCGCAGCACCGTCGGGATGAACGCAGTCCATTTCTTTTCACACACACGCACACACATTTCACCCGTCCGAGCGACGTACCGCCGCAATCGGGTCAGTCCATAGTCCTACGAAGCACTTTCACACACACGCTTTACACCAGCAGCAGCAGCAACAACAACAACAACAACTATGTTAATAAAAACAGTAATTTTAAGTGCGAATCCGCGGAGGATTTCGCTGTCCGACGCACCGAGCGCAGCACCGAGCGAAGCACCGAGCGCAGCACCGTCGGGATGAACGCAGTCCATTTCTTTTCACACACACGCACGCACATTTCACCCGTCCGAGCGACGTACCGCCGCAATCGGGTCAGTCCATAGTCCTACGAAGCACTTTCACACACACGCTTTGCACCAGCAGCAGCAGCAACAACAACAACAACAACTATGTTAATAAAAACAGTAATTTTAAGTGCGAATCCGCGGAGGATTTCGCTGTCCGACGCACCGAGCGCAGCACCGAGCGCAGCAACGCGCGCAGCACGGAGCGCAGCACCGTTGCGATTAACACAGTCCATTGTCCTTTTTTTTCACACACACGCACACGCACATTTCACCATTAGGAAGCACAGTTGTTTTAAAGAAAAGTATTTTTTTTAGTCCAATCCGCGGAGGATTTCACTGCCCGACGAATAATCCTGCGCGCAGGCTAGCTGTCGCGTCGCACACTTTTGCTCGACATGAGCTCTTGCTGCTTCTGGTTGAACGACGAAATGAGCCGGCGCCATTTTGAAAATGACCCCCCCTGCTCAACACAACTTGTATCACACCACTTTTACGCACACTAATAAATTCGCACTACCGTGACGCGCGGACCAACCGTTCCATCAGGCTGCTAGTCGAAGACTGTGCCGAGCGCGGGACATTCGGCTTCTAATATAATCTTGTATCCGAACGAATGTGGCGAGAGTATTTTCTCTCTTAACTACTACTACTACTATCCGAGCGAGCGTTGCCATCTCTGTTCTTCCTCGCTACGCATACAATCGCGTGATGGAAATTTCCCAAAGCTGGCCAATTGTATGACGCCAAATATTTATGCATATTTTGCAACTAAACTACCAAAGGTTTAATGCTTTTGCGTGTGATGTACGCACCATACGAACAGGGAAAGGAAGCTAGGTAGCAATTTTGCAAAAAAAAATTTAAGTAGGCTCGTGTGCATGTACAGTGCACGAAAACGTAGGTTTTATGCTAAATTTGCTGTTAGCCCTTGAAAAAAGGAACATATTTCGCAAGTTTTTGAAAACCGTAGGTGCAAAAATTTCATCACATTTTTGACGCTGCCTAAAACGAGCCGGCGACACACGGACGAAGCGTGTGCTCCTTTGTGTGTGCTGTCAGCGACCGACGTTGCTGCGAATTTCATCCCGTGCTCCGTCTCGCTCGCACTCGTTGCCACGAAGCCATCCTCGTTTTCGGTGGTTTTTTCCAAATAACGGTACCGATCCCGGTAGCCATTGCATTTGCCGATAAGTTCTGGCTCGAGTGGGATAGCAAACGCGCACACTACTACGTGCGAGAAAGAGAAGAAAAACACGACGCTCGATTTGGAAACGCGTGGCAAAATTGTTGGTGGCATCATGCACGTACCAGGGGACAGTAAGAGGCGAACCCCCCCTCCCTTTCGAAAAAGTGTTGGTGGTGGAATTATATGTAGCAAGTAGGCAAAAAGGTGTGTGCAAAAATTTCCGCACATTTTTGACGCTGCCTAAAACGAGCCGGCGACACACGGACGAAGCGTGTGCTTCTTTGTGTGTGCTGTCAGCGACCGACGTTGCTGCGAATTTCATCCCGTGCCTCGTCTCGCTCGCACTCGTTGCCACGAAGCCATCCTCGTTTTCGGTGGTTTTTTCCAAATAACGGTACCGATCCCGTTAGCCATTGCATTTGCCGATAAGTTCTGGCTCGAGTGGGATAGCAAACGCGCACACTACTACGTGCGAGAAAGAGAAGAAAAACACGACGCTCGATTTGGAAGCGCGTGGCAAAATTGTTGGTGGCATCATGCACGTACCAGGGGACAGTAAGAGGCGAACCCCCCCTCCCCCTTTCGCAAAAGTGTTGGTGGTGGAATTATATGGTGCAAGCAGGCAAAAAGGTGTGTGCAAAAATTTCCGCACATTTTTGTCGCTGCTTTGCGTCCTCCTATCGATGTTCGAAATTGGTACGAATTTCATCCCACGCTCCGTCTCGTTCGGTGGCATGAGAGCATCCTCTTTCTCACGAGGGCACGAGGGCATATTTAATCCACTTTATATTTTACGCCAAAATTTATTCCTGCACTGCAGTAACGTTTGCTGCTATTTTTCGGATGCAGTAAGTTCAGCCAGACGCCCAAGCGCGTCAAATATGTAATGTTAGTCTTCAAAAAGACTGGTACTATGGAATGAATCATTGGAATCATTAGAAAAGAATTGTGATGGAAAGAATTTTCACGCAAATGTGTGGTCCTGATAAGGACCGTTTTGTTGAGATGAGTGCAAAATGTGCGTTGGCTGGCGAGTTGAACCTCCGAACCCGTACAAGGAGCGACCCTGACGCTTCAGCGCGTACACTGCATCCATCGCGCGGTGACGGTTTTCGCTTGGCCTGTTCGGTATAGGTGATGGCGGGCATCGCGGATAACATTCTCCAGGAACACTTTCAGCACGCCACGCGTTTCTTCGTAGAGCGATGCATCGGGCTCAACGCAGTTCGCTTCTCCATCGACCAACGAAAAGCAACGAATCCCCAAACCATGCGTAGAAATGAATCATGCAATACACTTACCTTCGTTGGTACGACCAGAGCCGCTTCACGCACTGCTGTCGCTGCTTCGACGATGAACCGCTGGCGGCCGCAGATTGAAGTGTCGACCGTGCGCCCACGATGCGCAATTGCGGTTCACTTAGCACAGAGTCCCATCCATTTCACTACACGTTGTTTTTTAACGCACACATATGAACGCTTTACGTTTCCGACCTTTACACCGAGCGCAGCACCGAGCGCAGCACCGAGCGCAGCAACGCGCGCAGCACCGAGCGAAGCACCGAGCGCAGCACCGTCGGGATGAACGCAGTCCATTTCTTTTCACACACACGCACACGCATTTCACCCGTCCGAGCGACGTACCGCCGCAATCGGGTCAGTCCATAGTCCTACGAAGCACTTTCACACACACGCTTTGCACCAGCAGCAGCAGCAACAACAACAACAACAACTATGTTAATAAAAACAGTAATTTTAAGTGCGAATCCGCGGAGGATTTCGCTGTCCGACGCACCGAGCGCAGCACCGAGCGCAGCAACGCGCGCAGCACGGAGCGCAGCACCGTTGCGATTAACACAGTCCATTGTCCTTTTTTTTCACACACACGCACACGCACATTTCACCATTAGGAAGCACAGTTGTTTTAAAGAAAAGTATTTTTTTTAGTCCAATCCGCGGAGGATTTCACTGCCCGACGAATAATCCTGCGCGCAGGCTAGCTGTCGCGTCGCACACTTTTGCTCGACATGAGCTCTTGCTGCTTCTGGTTGAACGACGAAATGAGCCGGCGCCATTTTGAAAATGACCCCCCCTGCTCAACACAACTTGTATCACACCACTTTTACGCACACTAATAAATTCGCACTACCGTGACGCGCGGACCAACCGTTCCATCAGGCTGCTAGTCGAAGACTGTGCCGAGCGCGGGACATTCGGCTTCTAATATAATCTTGTATCCGAACGAATGTGGCGAGAGTATTTTCTCTCCGAACTACTACTACTATTATCCGAGCGAGCGTTGCCATCTCTGTTCTTCCTCGCTACGCATACAATCGCGTGATGGAAATTTCCCAAAGCTGGCCAATTGTATGACGCCAAATATTTATGCATATTTTGCAACTAAACTACCAGAGGTTTAATGCTTTTGCGTGTGATGTACGCACCATACGAACAGGGAAAGGAAGCTAGGTAGCAATTTTGCAAAAAAAAATTTAAGTAGGCTCGTGTGCATGTACAGTGCACGAAAACGTAGGTTTTATGCTAAATTTGCTGTTAGCCCTTGAAAAAAGGAACATATTTCGCAAGTTTTTGAAAACCGTAGGTGCAAAAATTTCATCACATTTTTGACGCTGCCTAAAACGAGCCGGCGACACACGGACGAAGCGTGTGCTCCTTTGTGTGTGCTGTCAGCGACCGACGTTGCTGCGAATTTCATCCCGTGCTCCGTCTCGCTCGCACTCGTTGCCACGAAGCCATCCTCGTTTTCGGTGGTTTTTTCCAAATAACGGTACCGATCCCGGTAGCCATTGCATTTGCCGATAAGTTCTGGCTCGAGTGGGATAGCAAACGCGCACACTACTACGTGCGAGAAAGAGAAGAAAAACACGACGCTCGATTTGGAAACGCGTGGCAAAATTGTTGGTGGCATCATGCACGTACCAGGGGACAGTAAGAGGCGAACCCCCCCTCCCCCCCCCCCCCCCCCCCCTTTCGCAAAAGTGTTGGTGGTGGAATTATATGGTGCAAGTAGGCAAAAAGGTGTGTGCAAAAATTTCCGCACATTTTTGTCGCTGCTTTGCGTCCTCCTATCGATGTTCGAAATTGGTACGAATTTCATCCCACGCTCCGTCTCGTTCGGTGGCATGAGAGCATCCTCTTTCTCACGAGGGCACGAGGGCATATTTAATCCACTTTATATTTTACGCCAAAATTTATTCCTGCACTGCAGTAACGTTTGCTGCTATTTTTCGGATGCAGTAAGTTCAGCCAGACGCCCAAGCACGTCAAATATGTAATGTTAGTCTTCAAAAAGACTGGTACTATGGAATGAATCATTGGAATCATTAGAAAAGAATTGTGATGGAAAGAATTTTCACGCAAATGTGTGGTCCTGATAAGGACCGTTTTGTTGAGATGAGTGCAAAATGTGCGTTGGCTGGCGAGTTGAACCTCCGAACCCGTACAAGGAGCGACCCTGACGCTTCAGCGCGTACACTGCATCCATCGCGCGGTGACGGTTTTCGCTTGGCCTGTTCGGTATAGGTGATGGCGGGCATCGCGGATAACATTCTCCAGGAACACTTTCAGCACGCCACGCGTTTCTTCGTAGAGCGATGCATCGGGCTCAACGCAGTTCGCTTCTCCATCGACCAACGTAAAGCAACGAATCCCCAAACCATGCGTAGAAATGAATCATGCAATACACTTACCTTCGTTGGTACGACCAGAGCCGCTTCACGCACTGCTGTCGCTGCTTCGACGATGAACCGCTGGCGGCCGCAGATTGAAGTGTCGACCGTGCGCCCACGATGCGCAATTGCGGTTCACTTAGCACAGAGTCCCATCCATTTCACTACACGTTGTTTTTTAACGCACACATATGAACGTTTAACTTTTCCGACCTTTACACCGAGCGAAGCACCGAGCGAAGCACCGAGCGCAGCACCGAGCGAAGCAACGCGCGCAGCACCGAGCGCAGCACCGTCGGGATGAACGCAGTCCATTTCTTTTCACACACACGCACGCGCATTTCACCCGTCCGAGCGACGTACCGCCGCAATCGGGCCAGTCCATAGTCCTACGAAGCTTTTCACACACACGCTTTGCACCAGCAGCAGCAGCAACAACAACAACAACAACTATGTTAATAAAAACAGTAATTTTAAGTGCGAATCCGCGGAGGATTTCGCTGTCCGTCGCACCGAGCGCAGCACCGAGCGAAGCAACGCGCGCAGCACCGTCGCGATGAACGCAGTCCATTTCTTTTCACACACACGCACGCACATTTCACCCGTCCGAGCGACGTACCGCCGCAATCGGGTCAGTCCATGGTCCTACGAAGCTTTTCACACACACGCTTTGCACCAGCAGCAGCAGCAACAACAACAACAACAACTATGTTAATAAAAACAGTAATTTTAAGTGCGAATCCGCGGAGGATTTCGCTGTCCGTCGCACCGAGCGCAGCACCGAGCGAAGCAACGCGCGCAGCACCGTCGCGATGAACGCAGTCCATTTCTTTTCACACACACGCACGCACATTTCACCCGTCCGAGCGACGTACCGCCGCAATCGGGTCAGTCCATGGTCCTACGAAGCTTTTCACACACACGCTTTGCACCAGCAGCAGCAGCAACAACAACAACAACAACTATGTTTATAAAAACAGTAATTTTAAGTGCGAATCCGCGGAGGATTTCGCTGTCCGTCGCACCGAGCGAAGCACCGAGCGAAGCACCGAGCGAAGCACCGAGCGTAGCACCGAGCGAAGCACCGTCGCGATGAACGCAGTCCATTTCTTTTCACACACACGCACGCACATTTCACCCGTCCGAGCGACGTACCGCCGCAATCGGGCCAGTCCATAGTCCTACGAAGCACTTTCACACACACGCTTTGCACCAGCAGCAGCAGCAACAACAACAACAACAACTATGTTAATAAAAACAGTAATTTTAAGTGCGAATCCGCGGAGGATTTCGCTGTCCGTCGCACCGAGCGCAGCACCGAGCGAAGCAACGCGCGCAGCACCGTCGCGATGAACGCAGTCCATTTCTTTTCACACACACGCACGCACATTTCACCCGTCCGAGCGACGTACCGCCGCAATCGGGTCAGTCCATAGTCCTACGAAGCTTTTCACACACACGCTTTGCACCAGCAGCAGCAGCAACAACAACAACAACAACTATGTTAATAAAAACAGTAATTTTAAGTGCGAATCCGCGGAGGATTTCGCTGTCCGTCGCACCGAGCGCAGCACCGTCGCGATGAACGCAGTCCATTTCTTTTCACACACACGCACGCACATTTCACCCGTCCGAGCGACGTACCGCCGCAATCGGGTCAGTCCATGGTCCTACGAAGCTTTTCACACACACGCTTTGCACCAGCAGCAGCAGCAACAACAACAACAACAACTATGTTAATAAAAACAGTAATTTTAAGTGCGAATCCGCGGAGGATTTCGCTGTCCGTCGCACCGAGCGCAGCACCGAGCGAAGCAACGCGCGCAGCACCGTCGCGATGAACGCAGTCCATTTCTTTTCACACACACGCACGCACATTTCACCCGTCCGAGCGACGTACCGCCGCAATCGGGTCAGTCCATGGTCCTACGAAGCTTTTCACACACACGCTTTGCACCAGCAGCAGCAGCAACAACAACAACAACAACTATGTTTATAAAAACAGTAGTTTTTAGTGCGAATCCGCGGAGGATTTCGCTGTCCGTCGCACCGAGCGAAGCACCGAGCGCAGCACCGAGCGAAGCACCGAGCGTAGCACCGAGCGAAGCACCGTCGCGATGAACGCAGTCCATTTCTTTTCACACACACGCACGCACATTTCACCCGTCCGAGCGACGTACCGCCGCAATCGGGCCAGTCCATAGTCCTACGAAGCACTTTCACACACACGCTTTGCACCAGCAGCAGCAGCAACAACAACAACAACAACTATGTTAATAAAAACAGTAATTTTAAGTGCGAATCCGCGGAGGATTTCGCTGTCCGTCGCACCGAGCGCAGCACCGAGCGAAGCAACGCGCGCAGCACCGTCGCGATGAACGCAGTCCATTTCTTTTCACACACACGCACGCACATTTCACCCGTCCGAGCGACGTACCGCCGCAATCGGGTCAGTCCATGGTCCTACGAAGCTTTTCACACACACGCATTGCACCAGCAGCAGCAGCAACAACAACAACAACAACTATGTTTATAAAAACAGTAGTTTTTAGTGCGAATCCGCGGAGGATTTCGCTGTCCGTCGCACCGAGCGCAGCACCGTCGCGATTAACGCAGTCCATTGTCCTTACACACAGGCACACGCACATTTCACCCGTCCGAGCGACGTACCGCCGCAATCGGGTCAGTCCATAGTCCCACGAAGCACTTTCACACACACGCATTGCACCAGCAGCAGCAGCAACAACAACAACAACAACTATGTTAATAAAAACAGTAATTTTAAGTGCGAATCCGCGGAGGATTTCGCTGTCCGTCGCACCGAGCGCAGCACCGAGCGAAGCAACGCGCGCAGCAACGCGCGCAGCACCGAGCGAAGCACCGTCGGGATGAACGCAGTCCATTTCTTTTCACACACACGCACACGCATTTCACCCGTCCGAGCGACGTACCGCCGCAATCGGGCCAGTCCATAGTCCTACGAAGCACTTTCACACACACGCTTTGCACCAGCAGCAGCAGCAACAACAACAACAACAACTATGTTAATAAAAACAGTAGTTTTTATTGCGAATCCGCGGAGGATTTCGCTGTCCGTCGCACCGAGCGAAGCACCGAGCGCAGCACCGAGCGCAGCAACGCGCGCAGCACGGAGCGCAGCACCGTTGCGATTAACACAGTCCATTGTCCTTTTTTTTCACACACACGCACACGCACATTTCACCATTAGGAAGCACAGTTGTTTTAAAGAAAAGTATTTTTTTTAGTCCAATCCGCGGAGGATTTCACTGCCCGACGAATAATCCTGCGCGCAGGCTAGCTGTCGCGTCGCACACTTTTGCTCGACATGAGCTCTTGCTGCTTCTGGTTGAACGACGAAATGAGCCGGCGCCATTTTGAAAATGACCCCCCCTGCTCAACACAACTTGTATCACACCACTTTTACGCACACTAATAAATTCGCACTACCGTGACGCGCGGACCAACCGTTCCATCAGGCTGCTAGTCGAAGACTGTGCCGAGCGCGGGACATTCGGCTTCTAATATAATCTTGTATCCGAACGAATGTGGCGAGAGTATTTTCTCTCCGAACTACTACTACTATTATCCGAGCGAGCGTTGCCATCTCTGTTCTTCCTCGCTACGCATACAATCGCGTGATGGAAATTTCCCAAAGCTGGCCAATTGTATGACGCCAAATATTTATGCATATTTTGCAACTAAACTACCAGAGGTTTAATGCTTTTGCGTGTGATGTACGCACCATACGAACAGGGAAAGGAAGCTAGGTAGCAATTTTGCAAAAAAAAATTTAAGTAGGCTCGTGTGCATGTACAGTGCACGAAAACGTAGGTTTTATGCTAAATTTGCTGTTAGCCCTTGAAAAAAGGAACATATTTCGCAAGTTTTTGAAAACCGTAGGTGCAAAAATTTCATCACATTTTTGACGCTGCCTAAAACGAGCCGGCGACACACGGACGAAGCGTGTGCTCCTTTGTGTGTGCTGTCAGCGACCGACGTTGCTGCGAATTTCATCCCGTGCTCCGTCTCGCTCGCACTCGTTGCCACGAAGCCATCCTCGTTTTCGGTGGTTTTTTCCAAATAACGGTACCGATCCCGGTAGCCATTGCATTTGCCGATAAGTTCTGGCTCGAGTGGGATAGCAAACGCGCACACTACTACGTGCGAGAAAGAGAAGAAAAACACGACGCTCGATTTGGAAACGCGTGGCAAAATTGTTGGTGGCATCATGCACGTACCAGGGGACAGTAAGAGGCGAACCCCCCCTCCCCCCCCCCCCCCCCCCCCCTTTCGCAAAAGTGTTGGTGGTGGAATTATATGGTGCAAGTAGGCAAAAAGGTGTGTGCAAAAATTTCCGCACATTTTTGTCGCTGCTTTGCGTCCTCCTATCGATGTTCGAAATTGGTACGAATTTCATCCCACGCTCCGTCTCGTTCGGTGGCATGAGAGCATCCTCTTTCTCACGAGGGCACGAGGGCATATTTAATCCACTTTATATTTTACGCCAAAATTTATTCCTGCACTGCAGTAACGTTTGCTGCTATTTTTCGGATGCAGTAAGTTCAGCCAGACGCCCAAGCACGTCAAATATGTAATGTTAGTCTTCAAAAAGACTGGTACTATGGAATGAATCATTGGAATCATTAGAAAAGAATTGTGATGGAAAGAATTTTCACGCAAATGTGTGGTCCTGATAAGGACCGTTTTGTTGAGATGAGTGCAAAATGTGCGTTGGCTGGCGAGTTGAACCTCCGAACCCGTACAAGGAGCGACCCTGACGCTTCAGCGCGTACACTGCATCCATCGCGCGGTGACGGTTTTCGCTTGGCCTGTTCGGTATAGGTGATGGCGGGCATCGCGGATAACATTCTCCAGGAACACTTTCAGCACGCCACGCGTTTCTTCGTAGAGCGATGCATCGGGCTCAACGCAGTTCGCTTCTCCATCGACCAACGTAAAGCAACGAATCCCCAAACCATGCGTAGAAATGAATCATGCAATACACTTACCTTCGTTGGTACGACCAGAGCCGCTTCACGCACTGCTGTCGCTGCTTCGACGATGAACCGCTGGCGGCCGCAGATTGAAGTGTCGACCGTGCGCCCACGATGCGCAATTGCGGTTCACTTAGCACAGAGTCCCATCCATTTCACTACACGTTGTTTTTTAACGCACACATATGAACGTTTAACTTTTCCGACCTTTACACCGAGCGAAGCACCGAGCGAAGCACCGAGCGCAGCACCGAGCGAAGCAACGCGCGCAGCACCGAGCGCAGCACCGTCGGGATGAACGCAGTCCATTTCTTTTCACACACACGCACACGCATTTCACCCGTCCGAGCGACGTACCGCCGCAATCGGGTCAGTCCATAGTCCTACGAAGCACTTTCACACACACGCTTTGCACCAGCAGCAGCAGCAACAACAACAACAACAACTATGTTAATAAAAACAGTAATTTTAAGTGCGAATCCGCGGAGGATTTCGCTGTCCGACGCACCGAGCGCAGCACCGAGCGAAGCACCGAGCGCAGCACCGTCGGGATGAACGCAGTCCATTTCTTTTCACACACACGCACACACATTTCACCCGTCCGAGCGACGTACCGCCGCAATCGGGTCAGTCCATAGTCCTACGAAGCACTTTCACACACACGCTTTGCACCAGCAGCAGCAGCAACAACAACAACAACAACTATGTTAATAAAAACAGTAATTTTAAGTGCGAATCCGCGGAGGATTTCGCTGTCCGACGCACCGAGCGCAGCACCGAGCGCAGCAACGCGCGCAGCACGGAGCGCAGCACCGTTGCGATTAACACAGTCCATTGTCCTTTTTTTTCACACACACGCACACGCACATTTCACCATTAGGAAGCACAGTTGTTTTAAAGAAAAGTATTTTTTTTAGTCCAATCCGCGGAGGATTTCACTGCCCGACGAATAATCCTGCGCGCAGGCTAGCTGTCGCGTCGCACACTTTTGCTCGACATGAGCTCTTGCTGCTTCTGGTTGAACGACGAAATGAGCCGGCGCCATTTTGAAAATGACCCCCCCTGCTCAACACAACTTGTATCACACCACTTTTACGCACACTAATAAATTCGCACTACCGTGACGCGCGGACCAACCGTTCCATCAGGCTGCTAGTCGAAGACTGTGCCGAGCGCGGGACATTCGGCTTCTAATATAATCTTGTATCCGAACGAATGTGGCGAGAGTATTTTCTCTCTTAACTACTACTACTACTATCCGAGCGAGCGTTGCCATCTCTGTTCTTCCTCGCTACGCATACAATCGCGTGATGGAAATTTCCCAAAGCTGGCCAATTGTATGACGCCAAATATTTATGCATATTTTGCAACTAAACTACCAAAGGTTTAATGCTTTTGCGTGTGATGTACGCACCATACGAACAGGGAAAGGAAGCTAGGTAGCAATTTTGCAAAAAAAAATTTAAGTAGGCTCGTGTGCATGTACAGTGCACGAAAACGTAGGTTTTATGCTAAATTTGCTGTTAGCCCTTGAAAAAAGGAACATATTTCGCAAGTTTTTGAAAACCGTAGGTGCAAAAATTTCATCACATTTTTGACGCTGCCTAAAACGAGCCGGCGACACACGGACGAAGCGTGTGCTCCTTTGTGTGTGCTGTCAGCGACCGACGTTGCTGCGAATTTCATCCCGTGCTCCGTCTCGCTCGCACTCGTTGCCACGAAGCCATCCTCGTTTTCGGTGGTTTTTTCCAAATAACGGTACCGATCCCGTTAGCCATTGCATTTGCCGATAAGTTCTGGCTCGAGTGGGATAGCAAACGCGCACACTACTACGTGCGAGAAAGAGAAGAAAAACACGACGCTCGATTTGGAAACGCGTGGCAAAATTGTTGGTGGCATCATGCACGTACCAGGGGACAGTAAGAGGCGAACCCCCCCTCCCTTTCGAAAAAGTGTTGGTGGTGGAATTATATGTAGCAAGTAGGCAAAAAGGTGTGTGCAAAAATTTCCGCACATTTTTGACGCTGCCTAAAACGAGCCGGCGACACACGGACGAAGCGTGTGCTTCTTTGTGTGTGCTGTCAGCGACCGACGTTGCTGCGAATTTCATCCCGTGCCTCGTCTCGCTCGCACTCGTTGCCACGAAGCCATCCTCGTTTTCGGTGGTTTTTTCCAAATAACGGTACCGATCCCGTTAGCCATTGCATTTGCCGATAAGTTCTGGCTCGAGTGGGATAGCAAACGCGCACACTACTACGTGCGAGAAAGAGAAGAAAAACACGACGCTCGATTTGGAAGCGCGTGGCAAAATTGTTGGTGGCATCATGCACGTACCAGGGGACAGTAAGAGGCGAACCCCCCCTCCCCCTTTCGCAAAAGTGTTGGTGGTGGAATTATATGGTGCAAGCAGGCAAAAAGGTGTGTGCAAAAATTTCCGCACATTTTTGTCGCTGCTTTGCGTCCTCCTATCGATGTCCGAAATTGGTACGAATTTCATCCCACGCTGCGTCTCGTTCGGTGGCATGAGAGCATCCTCTTTCTCACGAGGGCACGAGGGCATATTTAATCCACTTTATATTTTACGCCAAAATTTATTCCTGCACTTCAGTAACGTTTGCTGCTATTTTTCGGATGCAGTAAGTTCAGCCAGACGCCCAAGCGCGTCAAATATGTAATGTTAGTCTTCAAAAAGACTGGTACTATGGAATGAATCATTGGAATCATTAGAAAAGAATTGTGATGGAAAGAATTTTCACGCAAATGTGTGGTCCTGATAAGGACCGTTTTGTTGAGATGAGTGCAAAATGTGCGTTGGCTGGCGAGTTGAACCTCCGAACCCGTACAAGGAGCGACCCTGACGCTTCAGCGCGTACACTGCATCCATCGCGCGGTGACGGTTTTCGCTTGGCCTGTTCGGTATAGGTGATGGCGGGCATCGCGGATAACATTCTCCAGGAACACTTTCAGCACGCCACGCGTTTCTTCGTAGAGCGATGCATCGGGCTCAACGCAGTTCGCTTCTCCATCGACCAACGTAAAGCAACGAATCCCCAAACCATGCGTAGAAATGAATCATGCAATACACTTACCTTCGTTGGTACGACCAGAGCCGCTTCACGCACTGCTGTCGCTGCTTCGACGATGAACCGCTGGCGGCCGCAGATTGAAGTGTCGACCGTGCGCCCACGATGCGCAATTGCGGTTCACTTAGCACAGAGTCCCATCCATTTCACTACACGTTGTTTTTTAACGCACACATATGAACGTTTAACTTTTCCGACCTTTACACCGAGCGAAGCACCGAGCGAAGCACCGAGCGCAGCACCGAGCGAAGCAACGCGCGCAGCACCGAGCGAAGCACCGTCGGGATGAACGCAGTCCATTTCTTTTCACACACACGCACACGCATTTCACCCGTCCGAGCGACGTACCGCCGCAATCGGGTCAGTCCATAGTCCTACGAAGCACTTTCACACACACGCTTTGCACCAGCAGCAGCAGCAACAACAACAACAACAACTATGTTAATAAAAACAGTAATTTTAAGTGCGAATCCGCGGAGGATTTCGCTGTCCGACGCACCGAGCGCAGCACCGAGCGCAGCAACGCGCGCAGCACGGAGCGCAGCACCGTTGCGATTAACACAGTCCATTGTCCTTTTTTTTCACACACACGCACACGCACATTTCACCATTAGGAAGCACAGTTGTTTTAAAGAAAAGTATTTTTTTTAGTCCAATCCGCGGAGGATTTCACTGCCCGACGAATAATCCTGCGCGCAGGCTAGCTGTCGCGTCGCACACTTTTGCTCGACATGAGCTCTTGCTGCTTCTGGTTGAACGACGAAATGAGCCGGCGCCATTTTGAAAATGACCCCCCCTGCTCAACACAACTTGTATCACACCACTTTTACGCACACTAATAAATTCGCACTACCGTGACGCGCGGACCAACCGTTCCATCAGGCTGCTAGTCGAAGACTGTGCCGAGCGCGGGACATTCGGCTTCTAATATAATCTTGTATCCGAACGAATGTGGCGAGAGTATTTTCTCTCTTAACTACTACTACTACTATCCGAGCGAGCGTTGCCATCTCTGTTCTTCCTCGCTACGCATACAATCGCGTGATGGAAATTTCCCAAAGCTGGCCAATTGTATGACGCCAAATATTTATGCATATTTTGCAACTAAACTACCAAAGGTTTAATGCTTTTGCGTGTGATGTACGCACCATACGAACAGGGAAAGGAAGCTAGGTAGCAATTTTGCAAAAAAAAATTTAAGTAGGCTCGTGTGCATGTACAGTGCACGAAAACGTAGGTTTTATGCTAAATTTGCTGTTAGCCCTTGAAAAAAGGAACATATTTCGCAAGTTTTTGAAAACCGTAGGTGCAAAAATTTCATCACATTTTTGACGCTGCCTAAAACGAGCCGGCGACACACGGACGAAGCGTGTGCTCCTTTGTGTGTGCTGTCAGCGACCGACGTTGCTGCGAATTTCATCCCGTGCTCCGTCTCGCTCGCACTCGTTGCCACGAAGCCATCCTCGTTTTCGGTGGTTTTTTCCAAATAACGGTACCGATCCCGGTAGCCATTGCATTTGCCGATAAGTTCTGGCTCGAGTGGGATAGCAAACGCGCACACTACTACGTGCGAGAAAGAGAAGAAAAACACGACGCTCGATTTGGAAACGCGTGGCAAAATTGTTGGTGGCATCATGCACGTACCAGGGGACAGTAAGAGGCGAACCCCCCCTCCCTTTCGAAAAAGTGTTGGTGGTGGAATTATATGTAGCAAGTAGGCAAAAAGGTGTGTGCAAAAATTTCCGCACATTTTTGACGCTGCCTAAAACGAGCCGGCGACACACGGACGAAGCGTGTGCTTCTTTGTGTGTGCTGTCAGCGACCGACGTTGCTGCGAATTTCATCCCGTGCCTCGTCTCGCTCGCACTCGTTGCCACGAAGCCATCCTCGTTTTCGGTGGTTTTTTCCAAATAACGGTACCGATCCCGTTAGCCATTGCATTTGCCGATAAGTTCTGGCTCGAGTGGGATAGCAAACGCGCACACTACTACGTGCGAGAAAGAGAAGAAAAACACGACGCTCGATTTGGAAGCGCGTGGCAAAATTGTTGGTGGCATCATGCACGTACCAGGGGACAGTAAGAGGCGAACCCCCCCTCCCCCTTTCGCAAAAGTGTTGGTGGTGGAATTATATGGTGCAAGCAGGCAAAAAGGTGTGTGCAAAAATTTCCGCACATTTTTGTCGCTGCTTTGCGTCCTCCTATCGATGTCCGAAATTGGTACGAATTTCATCCCACGCTGCGTCTCGTTCGGTGGCATGAGAGCATCCTCTTTCTCACGAGGGCACGAGGGCATATTTAATCCACTTTATATTTTACGCCAAAATTTATTCCTGCACTTCAGTAACGTTTGCTGCTATTTTTCGGATGCAGTAAGTTCAGCCAGACGCCCAAGCGCGTCAAATATGTAATGTTAGTCTTCAAAAAGACTGGTACTATGGAATGAATCATTGGAATCATTAGAAAAGAATTGTGATGGAAAGAATTTTCACGCAAATGTGTGGTCCTGATAAGGACCGTTTTGTTGAGATGAGTGCAAAATGTGCGTTGGCTGGCGAGTTGAACCTCCGAACCCGTACAAGGAGCGACCCTGACGCTTCAGCGCGTACACTGCATCCATCGCGCGGTGACGGTTTTCGCTTGGCCTGTTCGGTATAGGTGATGGCGGGCATCGCGGATAACATTCTCCAGGAACACTTTCAGCACGCCACGCGTTTCTTCGTAGAGCGATGCATCGGGCTCAACGCAGTTCGCTTCTCCATCGACCAACGTAAAGCAACGAATCCCCAAACCATGCGTAGAAATGAATCATGCAATACACTTACCTTCGTTGGTACGACCAGAGCCGCTTCACGCACTGCTGTCGCTGCTTCGACGATGAACCGCTGGCGGCCGCAGATTGAAGTGTCGACCGTGCGCCCACGATGCGCAATTGCGGTTCACTTAGCACAGAGTCCCATCCATTTCACTACACGTTGTTTTTTAACGCACACATATGAACGCTTTACGTTTCCGACCTTTACACCGAGCGCAGCACCGAGCGCAGCACCGAGCGCAGCAACGCGCGCAGCACCGAGCGAAGCACCGAGCGCAGCACCGTCGGGATGAACGCAGTCCATTTCTTTTCACACACACGCACACGCATTTCACCCGTCCGAGCGACGTACCGCCGCAATCGGGTCAGTCCATAGTCCTACGAAGCACTTTCACACACACGCTTTGCACCAGCAGCAGCAGCAACAACAACAACAACAACTATGTTAATAAAAACAGTAATTTTAAGTGCGAATCCGCGGAGGATTTCGCTGTCCGACGCACCGAGCGCAGCACCGAGCGAAGCACCGAGCGCAGCACCGTCGGGATGAACGCAGTCCATTTCTTTTCACACACACGCACACACATTTCACCCGTCCGAGCGACGTACCGCCGCAATCGGGTCAGTCCATAGTCCTACGAAGCACTTTCACACACACGCTTTGCACCAGCAGCAGCAGCAACAACAACAACAACAACTATGTTAATAAAAACAGTAATTTTAAGTGCGAATCCGCGGAGGATTTCGCTGTCCGACGCACCGAGCGCAGCACCGAGCGCAGCAACGCGCGCAGCACGGAGCGCAGCACCGTTGCGATTAACACAGTCCATTGTCCTTTTTTTTCACACACACGCACACGCACATTTCACCATTAGGAAGCACAGTTGTTTTAAAGAAAAGTATTTTTTTTAGTCCAATCCGCGGAGGATTTCACTGCCCGACGAATAATCCTGCGCGCAGGCTAGCTGTCGCGTCGCACACTTTTGCTCGACATGAGCTCTTGCTGCTTCTGGTTGAACGACGAAATGAGCCGGCGCCATTTTGAAAATGACCCCCCCTGCTCAACACAACTTGTATCACACCACTTTTACGCACACTAATAAATTCGCACTACCGTGACGCGCGGACCAACCGTTCCATCAGGCTGCTAGTCGAAGACTGTGCCGAGCGCGGGACATTCGGCTTCTAATATAATCTTGTATCCGAACGAATGTGGCGAGAGTATTTTCTCTCTTAACTACTACTACTACTATCCGAGCGAGCGTTGCCATCTCTGTTCTTCCTCGCTACGCATACAATCGCGTGATGGAAATTTCCCAAAGCTGGCCAATTGTATGACGCCAAATATTTATGCATATTTTGCAACTAAACTACCAAAGGTTTAATGCTTTTGCGTGTGATGTACGCACCATACGAACAGGGAAAGGAAGCTAGGTAGCAATTTTGCAAAAAAAAATTTAAGTAGGCTCGTGTGCATGTACAGTGCACGAAAACGTAGGTTTTATGCTAAATTTGCTGTTAGCCCTTGAAAAAAGGAACATATTTCGCAAGTTTTTGAAAACCGTAGGTGCAAAAATTTCATCACATTTTTGACGCTGCCTAAAACGAGCCGGCGACACACGGACGAAGCGTGTGCTCCTTTGTGTGTGCTGTCAGCGACCGACGTTGCTGCGAATTTCATCCCGTGCTCCGTCTCGCTCGCACTCGTTGCCACGAAGCCATCCTCGTTTTCGGTGGTTTTTTCCAAATAACGGTACCGATCCCGGTAGCCATTGCATTTGCCGATAAGTTCTGGCTCGAGTGGGATAGCAAACGCGCACACTACTACGTGCGAGAAAGAGAAGAAAAACACGACGCTCGATTTGGAAACGCGTGGCAAAATTGTTGGTGGCATCATGCACGTACCAGGGGACAGTAAGAGGCGAACCCCCCCTCCCTTTCGAAAAAGTGTTGGTGGTGGAATTATATGTAGCAAGTAGGCAAAAAGGTGTGTGCAAAAATTTCCGCACATTTTTGACGCTGCCTAAAACGAGCCGGCGACACACGGACGAAGCGTGTGCTTCTTTGTGTGTGCTGTCAGCGACCGACGTTGCTGCGAATTTCATCCCGTGCCTCGTCTCGCTCGCACTCGTTGCCACGAAGCCATCCTCGTTTTCGGTGGTTTTTTCCAAATAACGGTACCGATCCCGTTAGCCATTGCATTTGCCGATAAGTTCTGGCTCGAGTGGGATAGCAAACGCGCACACTACTACGTGCGAGAAAGAGAAGAAAAACACGACGCTCGATTTGGAAGCGCGTGGCAAAATTGTTGGTGGCATCATGCACGTACCAGGGGACAGTAAGAGGCGAACCCCCCCTCCCCCTTTCGCAAAAGTGTTGGTGGTGGAATTATATGGTGCAAGCAGGCAAAAAGGTGTGTGCAAAAATTTCCGCACATTTTTGTCGCTGCTTTGCGTCCTCCTATCGATGTTCGAAATTGGTACGAATTTCATCCCACGCTCCGTCTCGTTCGGTGGCATGAGAGCATCCTCTTTCTCACGAGGGCACGAGGGCATATTTAATCCACTTTATATTTTACGCCAAAATTTATTCCTGCACTGCAGTAACGTTTGCTGCTATTTTTCGGATGCAGTAAGTTCAGCCAGACGCCCAAGCGCGTCAAATATGTAATGTTAGTCTTCAAAAAGACTGGTACTATGGAATGAATCATTGGAATCATTAGAAAAGAATTGTGATGGAAAGAATTTTCACGCAAATGTGTGGTCCTGATAAGGACCGTTTTGTTGAGATGAGTGCAAAATGTGCGTTGGCTGGCGAGTTGAACCTCCGAACCCGTACAAGGAGCGACCCTGACGCTTCAGCGCGTACACTGCATCCATCGCGCGGTGACGGTTTTCGCTTGGCCTGTTCGGTATAGGTGATGGCGGGCATCGCGGATAACATTCTCCAGGAACACTTTCAGCACGCCACGCGTTTCTTCGTAGAGCGATGCATCGGGCTCAACGCAGTTCGCTTCTCCATCGACCAACGAAAAGCAACGAATCCCCAAACCATGCGTAGAAATGAATCATGCAATACACTTACCTTCGTTGGTACGACCAGAGCCGCTTCACGCACTGCTGTCGCTGCTTCGACGATGAACCGCTGGCGGCCGCAGATTGAAGTGTCGACCGTGCGCCCACGATGCGCAATTGCGGTTCACTTAGCACAGAGTCCCATCCATTTCACTACACGTTGTTTTTTAACGCACACATATGAACGCTTTACGTTTCCGACCTTTACACCGAGCGCAGCACCGAGCGCAGCACCGAGCGCAGCAACGCGCGCAGCACCGAGCGAAGCACCGAGCGCAGCACCGTCGGGATGAACGCAGTCCATTTCTTTTCACACACACGCACACGCATTTCACCCGTCCGAGCGACGTACCGCCGCAATCGGGTCAGTCCATAGTCCTACGAAGCACTTTCACACACACGCTTTGCACCAGCAGCAGCAGCAACAACAACAACAACAACTATGTTAATAAAAACAGTAATTTTAAGTGCGAATCCGCGGAGGATTTCGCTGTCCGACGCACCGAGCGCAGCACCGAGCGCAGCAACGCGCGCAGCACGGAGCGCAGCACCGTTGCGATTAACACAGTCCATTGTCCTTTTTTTTCACACACACGCACACGCACATTTCACCATTAGGAAGCACAGTTGTTTTAAAGAAAAGTATTTTTTTTAGTCCAATCCGCGGAGGATTTCACTGCCCGACGAATAATCCTGCGCGCAGGCTAGCTGTCGCGTCGCACACTTTTGCTCGACATGAGCTCTTGCTGCTTCTGGTTGAACGACGAAATGAGCCGGCGCCATTTTGAAAATGACCCCCCCTGCTCAACACAACTTGTATCACACCACTTTTACGCACACTAATAAATTCGCACTACCGTGACGCGCGGACCAACCGTTCCATCAGGCTGCTAGTCGAAGACTGTGCCGAGCGCGGGACATTCGGCTTCTAATATAATCTTGTATCCGAACGAATGTGGCGAGAGTATTTTCTCTCTTAACTACTACTACTACTATCCGAGCGAGCGTTGCCATCTCTGTTCTTCCTCGCTACGCATACAATCGCGTGATGGAAATTTCCCAAAGCTGGCCAATTGTATGACGCCAAATATTTATGCATATTTTGCAACTAAACTACCAAAGGTTTAATGCTTTTGCGTGTGATGTACGCACCATACGAACAGGGAAAGGAAGCTAGGTAGCAATTTTGCAAAAAAAAATTTAAGTAGGCTCGTGTGCATGTACAGTGCACGAAAACGTAGGTTTTATGCTAAATTTGCTGTTAGCCCTTGAAAAAAGGAACATATTTCGCAAGTTTTTGAAAACCGTAGGTGCAAAAATTTCATCACATTTTTGACGCTGCCTAAAACGAGCCGGCGACACACGGACGAAGCGTGTGCTCCTTTGTGTGTGCTGTCAGCGACCGACGTTGCTGCGAATTTCATCCCGTGCTCCGTCTCGCTCGCACTCGTTGCCACGAAGCCATCCTCGTTTTCGGTGGTTTTTTCCAAATAACGGTACCGATCCCGGTAGCCATTGCATTTGCCGATAAGTTCTGGCTCGAGTGGGATAGCAAACGCGCACACTACTACGTGCGAGAAAGAGAAGAAAAACACGACGCTCGATTTGGAAACGCGTGGCAAAATTGTTGGTGGCATCATGCACGTACCAGGGGACAGTAAGAGGCGAACCCCCCCTCCCTTTCGAAAAAGTGTTGGTGGTGGAATTATATGTAGCAAGTAGGCAAAAAGGTGTGTGCAAAAATTTCCGCACATTTTTGACGCTGCCTAAAACGAGCCGGCGACACACGGACGAAGCGTGTGCTTCTTTGTGTGTGCTGTCAGCGACCGACGTTGCTGCGAATTTCATCCCGTGCCTCGTCTCGCTCGCACTCGTTGCCACGAAGCCATCCTCGTTTTCGGTGGTTTTTTCCAAATAACGGTACCGATCCCGTTAGCCATTGCATTTGCCGATAAGTTCTGGCTCGAGTGGGATAGCAAACGCGCACACTACTACGTGCGAGAAAGAGAAGAAAAACACGACGCTCGATTTGGAAGCGCGTGGCAAAATTGTTGGTGGCATCATGCACGTACCAGGGGACAGTAAGAGGCGAACCCCCCCTCCCCCTTTCGCAAAAGTGTTGGTGGTGGAATTATATGGTGCAAGCAGGCAAAAAGGTGTGTGCAAAAATTTCCGCACATTTTTGTCGCTGCTTTGCGTCCTCCTATCGATGTCCGAAATTGGTACGAATTTCATCCCACGCTGCGTCTCGTTCGGTGGCATGAGAGCATCCTCTTTCTCACGAGGGCACGAGGGCATATTTAATCCACTTTATATTTTACGCCAAAATTTATTCCTGCACTTCAGTAACGTTTGCTGCTATTTTTCGGATGCAGTAAGTTCAGCCAGACGCCCAAGCGCGTCAAATATGTAATGTTAGTCTTCAAAAAGACTGGTACTATGGAATGAATCATTGGAATCATTAGAAAAGAATTGTGATGGAAAGAATTTTCACGCAAATGTGTGGTCCTGATAAGGACCGTTTTGTTGAGATGAGTGCAAAATGTGCGTTGGCTGGCGAGTTGAACCTCCGAACCCGTACAAGGAGCGACCCTGACGCTTCAGCGCGTACACTGCATCCATCGCGCGGTGACGGTTTTCGCTTGGCCTGTTCGGTATAGGTGATGGCGGGCATCGCGGATAACATTCTCCAGGAACACTTTCAGCACGCCACGCGTTTCTTCGTAGAGCGATGCATCGGGCTCAACGCAGTTCGCTTCTCCATCGACCAACGTAAAGCAACGAATCCCCAAACCATGCGTAGAAATGAATCATGCAATACACTTACCTTCGTTGGTACGACCAGAGCCGCTTCACGCACTGCTGTCGCTGCTTCGACGATGAACCGCTGGCGGCCGCAGATTGAAGTGTCGACCGTGCGCCCACGATGCGCAATTGCGGTTCACTTAGCACAGAGTCCCATCCATTTCACTACACGTTGTTTTTTAACGCACACATATGAACGCTTTACGTTTCCGACCTTTACACCGAGCGCAGCACCGAGCGCAGCACCGAGCGCAGCAACGCGCGCAGCACCGAGCGAAGCACCGAGCGCAGCACCGTCGGGATGAACGCAGTCCATTTCTTTTCACACACACGCACACACATTTCACCCGTCCGAGCGACGTACCGCCGCAATCGGGTCAGTCCATAGTCCTACGAAGCACTTTCACACACACGCTTTGCACCAGCAGCAGCAGCAACAACAACAACAACAACTATGTTAATAAAAACAGTAATTTTAAGTGCGAATCCGCGGAGGATTTCGCTGTCCGACGCACCGAGCGCAGCACCGAGCGAAGCACCGAGCGCAGCACCGTCGGGATGAACGCAGTCCATTTCTTTTCACACACACGCACGCACATTTCACCCGTCCGAGCGACGTACCGCCGCAATCGGGTCAGTCCATAGTCCTACGAAGCACTTTCACACACACGCTTTGCACCAGCAGCAGCAGCAACAACAACAACAACAACTATGTTAATAAAAACAGTAATTTTAAGTGCGAATCCGCGGAGGATTTCGCTGTCCGACGCACCGAGCGCAGCACCGAGCGCAGCAACGCGCGCAGCACGGAGCGCAGCACCGTTGCGATTAACACAGTCCATTGTCCTTTTTTTTCACACACACGCACACGCACATTTCACCATTAGGAAGCACAGTTGTTTTAAAGAAAAGTATTTTTTTTAGTCCAATCCGCGGAGGATTTCACTGCCCGACGAATAATCCTGCGCGCAGGCTAGCTGTCGCGTCGCACACTTTTGCTCGACATGAGCTCTTGCTGCTTCTGGTTGAACGACGAAATGAGCCGGCGCCATTTTGAAAATGACCCCCCCTGCTCAACACAACTTGTATCACACCACTTTTACGCACACTAATAAATTCGCACTACCGTGACGCGCGGACCAACCGTTCCATCAGGCTGCTAGTCGAAGACTGTGCCGAGCGCGGGACATTCGGCTTCTAATATAATCTTGTATCCGAACGAATGTGGCGAGAGTATTTTCTCTCTTAACTACTACTACTACTATCCGAGCGAGCGTTGCCATCTCTGTTCTTCCTCGCTACGCATACAATCGCGTGATGGAAATTTCCCAAAGCTGGCCAATTGTATGACGCCAAATATTTATGCATATTTTGCAACTAAACTACCAAAGGTTTAATGCTTTTGCGTGTGATGTACGCACCATACGAACAGGGAAAGGAAGCTAGGTAGCAATTTTGCAAAAAAAAATTTAAGTAGGCTCGTGTGCATGTACAGTGCACGAAAACGTAGGTTTTATGCTAAATTTGCTGTTAGCCCTTGAAAAAAGGAACATATTTCGCAAGTTTTTGAAAACCGTAGGTGCAAAAATTTCATCACATTTTTGACGCTGCCTAAAACGAGCCGGCGACACACGGACGAAGCGTGTGCTCCTTTGTGTGTGCTGTCAGCGACCGACGTTGCTGCGAATTTCATCCCGTGCTCCGTCTCGCTCGCACTCGTTGCCACGAAGCCATCCTCGTTTTCGGTGGTTTTTTCCAAATAACGGTACCGATCCCGGTAGCCATTGCATTTGCCGATAAGTTCTGGCTCGAGTGGGATAGCAAACGCGCACACTACTACGTGCGAGAAAGAGAAGAAAAACACGACGCTCGATTTGGAAACGCGTGGCAAAATTGTTGGTGGCATCATGCACGTACCAGGGGACAGTAAGAGGCGAACCCCCCCTCCCTTTCGAAAAAGTGTTGGTGGTGGAATTATATGTAGCAAGTAGGCAAAAAGGTGTGTGCAAAAATTTCCGCACATTTTTGACGCTGCCTAAAACGAGCCGGCGACACACGGACGAAGCGTGTGCTTCTTTGTGTGTGCTGTCAGCGACCGACGTTGCTGCGAATTTCATCCCGTGCCTCGTCTCGCTCGCACTCGTTGCCACGAAGCCATCCTCGTTTTCGGTGGTTTTTTCCAAATAACGGTACCGATCCCGTTAGCCATTGCATTTGCCGATAAGTTCTGGCTCGAGTGGGATAGCAAACGCGCACACTACTACGTGCGAGAAAGAGAAGAAAAACACGACGCTCGATTTGGAAGCGCGTGGCAAAATTGTTGGTGGCATCATGCACGTACCAGGGGACAGTAAGAGGCGAACCCCCCCTCCCCCTTTCGCAAAAGTGTTGGTGGTGGAATTATATGGTGCAAGCAGGCAAAAAGGTGTGTGCAAAAATTTCCGCACATTTTTGTCGCTGCTTTGCGTCCTCCTATCGATGTCCGAAATTGGTACGAATTTCATCCCACGCTGCGTCTCGTTCGGTGGCATGAGAGCATCCTCTTTCTCACGAGGGCACGAGGGCATATTTAATCCACTTTATATTTTACGCCAAAATTTATTCCTGCACTTCAGTAACGTTTGCTGCTATTTTTCGGATGCAGTAAGTTCAGCCAGACGCCCAAGCGCGTCAAATATGTAATGTTAGTCTTCAAAAAGACTGGTACTATGGAATGAATCATTGGAATCATTAGAAAAGAATTGTGATGGAAAGAATTTTCACGCAAATGTGTGGTCCTGATAAGGACCGTTTTGTTGAGATGAGTGCAAAATGTGCGTTGGCTGGCGAGTTGAACCTCCGAACCCGTACAAGGAGCGACCCTGACGCTTCAGCGCGTACACTGCATCCATCGCGCGGTGACGGTTTTCGCTTGGCCTGTTCGGTATAGGTGATGGCGGGCATCGCGGATAACATTCTCCAGGAACACTTTCAGCACGCCACGCGTTTCTTCGTAGAGCGATGCATCGGGCTCAACGCAGTTCGCTTCTCCATCGACCAACGTAAAGCAACGAATCCCCAAACCATGCGTAGAAATGAATCATGCAATACACTTACCTTCGTTGGTACGACCAGAGCCGCTTCACGCACTGCTGTCGCTGCTTCGACGATGAACCGCTGGCGGCCGCAGATTGAAGTGTCGACCGTGCGCCCACGATGCGCAATTGCGGTTCACTTAGCACAGAGTCCCATCCATTTCACTACACGTTGTTTTTTAACGCACACATATGAACGCTTTACGTTTCCGACCTTTACACCGAGCGCAGCACCGAGCGCAGCACCGAGCGCAGCAACGCGCGCAGCACCGAGCGAAGCACCGAGCGCAGCACCGTCGGGATGAACGCAGTCCATTTCTTTTCACACACACGCACACGCATTTCACCCGTCCGAGCGACGTACCGCCGCAATCGGGTCAGTCCATAGTCCTACGAAGCACTTTCACACACACGCTTTGCACCAGCAGCAGCAGCAACAACAACAACAACAACTATGTTAATAAAAACAGTAATTTTAAGTGCGAATCCGCGGAGGATTTCGCTGTCCGACGCACCGAGCGCAGCACCGAGCGAAGCACCGAGCGCAGCACCGTCGGGATGAACGCAGTCCATTTCTTTTCACACACACGCACGCACATTTCACCCGTCCGAGCGACGTACCGCCGCAATCGGGTCAGTCCATAGTCCTACGAAGCACTTTCACACACACGCTTTGCACCAGCAGCAGCAGCAACAACAACAACAACAACTATGTTAATAAAAACAGTAATTTTAAGTGCGAATCCGCGGAGGATTTCGCTGTCCGACGCACCGAGCGCAGCACCGAGCGCAGCAACGCGCGCAGCACGGAGCGCAGCACCGTTGCGATTAACACAGTCCATTGTCCTTTTTTTTCACACACACGCACACGCACATTTCACCATTAGGAAGCACAGTTGTTTTAAAGAAAAGTATTTTTTTTAGTCCAATCCGCGGAGGATTTCACTGCCCGACGAATAATCCTGCGCGCAGGCTAGCTGTCGCGTCGCACACTTTTGCTCGACATGAGCTCTTGCTGCTTCTGGTTGAACGACGAAATGAGCCGGCGCCATTTTGAAAATGACCCCCCCTGCTCAACACAACTTGTATCACACCACTTTTACGCACACTAATAAATTCGCACTACCGTGACGCGCGGACCAACCGTTCCATCAGGCTGCTAGTCGAAGACTGTGCCGAGCGCGGGACATTCGGCTTCTAATATAATCTTGTATCCGAACGAATGTGGCGAGAGTATTTTCTCTCCGAACTACTACTTCTACTATCCGAGCGAGCGTTGCCATCTCTGTTCTTCCTCGCTACGCATACAATCGCGTGATGGAAATTTCCCAAAGCTGGCCAATTGTATGACGCCAAATATTTATGCATATTTTGCAACTAAACTACCAGAGGTTTAATGCTTTTGCGTGTGATGTACGCACCATACGAACAGGGAAAGGAAGTTACGTAGCAATTTTGCAAAAAAAAAATTAAGTAGGCTCGTGTGCATGTACAGTGCACGAAAACGTAGGTTTTATGCTAAATTTGCTGTTAGCCCTTGAAAAAAGGAACATATTTCGCAAGTTTTTGAAAACCGTAGGTGCAAAAATTTCATCACATTTTTGACGCTGCCTAAAACGAGCCGGCGACACACGGACGAAGCGTGTGCTCCTTTGTGTGTGCTGTCAGCGACCGACGTTGCTGCGAATTTCATCCCGTGCCTCGTCTCGCTCGCACTCGTTGCCACGAAGCCATCCTCTTTTTCGGTGGTTTTTTCCCAAATAACGGTACCGATCCCGTTAGCCATTGCATTTGCCGATAAGTTCTGGCTCGAGTGGGATAGCAAACGCGCACACTACTACGTGCGAGAAAGAGAAGAAAAACACGACGCTCGATTTGGAAACGCGTGGCAAAATTGTTGGTGGCATCATGCACGTACCAGGGGACAGTAAGAGGCGAACCCCCCCTCCCTTTCGAAAAAGTGTTGGTGGTGGAATTATATGTAGCAAGTAGGCAAAAAGGTGTGTGCAAAAATTTCCGCACATTTTTGACGCTGCCTAAAACGAGCCGGCGACACACGGACGAAGCGTGTGCTTCTTTGTGTGTGCTGTCAGCGACCGACGTTGCTGCGAATTTCATCCCGTGCCTCGTCTCGCTCGCACTCGTTGCCACGAAGCCATCCTCGTTTTCGGTGGTTTTTTCCAAATAACGGTACCGATCCCGTTAGCCATTGCATTTGCCGATAAGTTCTGGCTCGAGTGGGATAGCAAACGCGCACACTACTACGTGCGAGAAAGAGAAGAAAAACACGACGCTCGATTTGGAAGCGCGTGGCAAAATTGTTGGTGGCATCATGCACGTACCAGGGGACAGTAAGAGGCGAACCCCCCCTCCCCCTTTCGCAAAAGTGTTGGTGGTGGAATTATATGGTGCAAGCAGGCAAAAAGGTGTGTGCAAAAATTTCCGCACATTTTTGTCGCTGCTTTGCGTCCTCCTATCGATGTTCGAAATTGGTACGAATTTCATCCCACGCTCCGTCTCGTTCGGTGGCATGAGAGCATCCTCTTTCTCACGAGGGCACGAGGGCATATTTAATCCACTTTATATTTTACGCCAAAATTTATTCCTGCACTGCAGTAACGTTTGCTGCTATTTTTCGGATGCAGTAAGTTCAGCCAGACGCCCAAGCGCGTCAAATATGTAATGTTAGTCTTCAAAAAGACTGGTACTATGGAATGAATCATTGGAATCATTAGAAAAGAATTGTGATGGAAAGAATTTTCACGCAAATGTGTGGTCCTGATAAGGACCGTTTTGTTGAGATGAGTGCAAAATGTGCGTTGGCTGGCGAGTTGAACCTCCGAACCCGTACAAGGAGCGACCCTGACGCTTCAGCGCGTACACTGCATCCATCGCGCGGTGACGGTTTTCGCTTGGCCTGTTCGGTATAGGTGATGGCGGGCATCGCGGATAACATTCTCCAGGAACACTTTCAGCACGCCACGCGTTTCTTCGTAGAGCGATGCATCGGGCTCAACGCAGTTCGCTTCTCCATCGACCAACGAAAAGCAACGAATCCCCAAACCATGCGTAGAAATGAATCATGCAATACACTTACCTTCGTTGGTACGACCAGAGCCGCTTCACGCACTGCTGTCGCTGCTTCGACGATGAACCGCTGGCGGCCGCAGATTGAAGTGTCGACCGTGCGCCCACGATGCGCAATTGCGGTTCACTTAGCACAGAGTCCCATCCATTTCACTACACGTTGTTTTTTAACGCACACATATGAACGCTTTACGTTTCCGACCTTTACACCGAGCGCAGCACCGAGCGCAGCACCGAGCGCAGCAACGCGCGCAGCACCGAGCGAAGCACCGAGCGCAGCACCGTCGGGATGAACGCAGTCCATTTCTTTTCACACACACGCACACGCATTTCACCCGTCCGAGCGACGTACCGCCGCAATCGGGTCAGTCCATAGTCCTACGAAGCACTTTCACACACACGCTTTGCACCAGCAGCAGCAGCAACAACAACAACAACAACTATGTTAATAAAAACAGTAATTTTAAGTGCGAATCCGCGGAGGATTTCGCTGTCCGACGCACCGAGCGCAGCACCGAGCGCAGCAACGCGCGCAGCACGGAGCGCAGCACCGTTGCGATTAACACAGTCCATTGTCCTTTTTTTTCACACACACGCACACGCACATTTCACCATTAGGAAGCACAGTTGTTTTAAAGAAAAGTATTTTTTTTAGTCCAATCCGCGGAGGATTTCACTGCCCGACGAATAATCCTGCGCGCAGGCTAGCTGTCGCGTCGCACACTTTTGCTCGACATGAGCTCTTGCTGCTTCTGGTTGAACGACGAAATGAGCCGGCGCCATTTTGAAAATGACCCCCCCTGCTCAACACAACTTGTATCACACCACTTTTACGCACACTAATAAATTCGCACTACCGTGACGCGCGGACCAACCGTTCCATCAGGCTGCTAGTCGAAGACTGTGCCGAGCGCGGGACATTCGGCTTCTAATATAATCTTGTATCCGAACGAATGTGGCGAGAGTATTTTCTCTCCGAACTACTACTACTATTATCCGAGCGAGCGTTGCCATCTCTGTTCTTCCTCGCTACGCATACAATCGCGTGATGGAAATTTCCCAAAGCTGGCCAATTGTATGACGCCAAATATTTATGCATATTTTGCAACTAAACTACCAGAGGTTTAATGCTTTTGCGTGTGATGTACGCACCATACGAACAGGGAAAGGAAGCTAGGTAGCAATTTTGCAAAAAAAAATTTAAGTAGGCTCGTGTGCATGTACAGTGCACGAAAACGTAGGTTTTATGCTAAATTTGCTGTTAGCCCTTGAAAAAAGGAACATATTTCGCAAGTTTTTGAAAACCGTAGGTGCAAAAATTTCATCACATTTTTGACGCTGCCTAAAACGAGCCGGCGACACACGGACGAAGCGTGTGCTCCTTTGTGTGTGCTGTCAGCGACCGACGTTGCTGCGAATTTCATCCCGTGCTCCGTCTCGCTCGCACTCGTTGCCACGAAGCCATCCTCGTTTTCGGTGGTTTTTTCCAAATAACGGTACCGATCCCGGTAGCCATTGCATTTGCCGATAAGTTCTGGCTCGAGTGGGATAGCAAACGCGCACACTACTACGTGCGAGAAAGAGAAGAAAAACACGACGCTCGATTTGGAAACGCGTGGCAAAATTGTTGGTGGCATCATGCACGTACCAGGGGACAGTAAGAGGCGAACCCCCCCTCCCCCCCCCCCCCCCCCCCCCTTTCGCAAAAGTGTTGGTGGTGGAATTATATGGTGCAAGTAGGCAAAAAGGTGTGTGCAAAAATTTCCGCACATTTTTGTCGCTGCTTTGCGTCCTCCTATCGATGTTCGAAATTGGTACGAATTTCATCCCACGCTCCGTCTCGTTCGGTGGCATGAGAGCATCCTCTTTCTCACGAGGGCACGAGGGCATATTTAATCCACTTTATATTTTACGCCAAAATTTATTCCTGCACTGCAGTAACGTTTGCTGCTATTTTTCGGATGCAGTAAGTTCAGCCAGACGCCCAAGCACGTCAAATATGTAATGTTAGTCTTCAAAAAGACTGGTACTATGGAATGAATCATTGGAATCATTAGAAAAGAATTGTGATGGAAAGAATTTTCACGCAAATGTGTGGTCCTGATAAGGACCGTTTTGTTGAGATGAGTGCAAAATGTGCGTTGGCTGGCGAGTTGAACCTCCGAACCCGTACAAGGAGCGACCCTGACGCTTCAGCGCGTACACTGCATCCATCGCGCGGTGACGGTTTTCGCTTGGCCTGTTCGGTATAGGTGATGGCGGGCATCGCGGATAACATTCTCCAGGAACACTTTCAGCACGCCACGCGTTTCTTCGTAGAGCGATGCATCGGGCTCAACGCAGTTCGCTTCTCCATCGACCAACGTAAAGCAACGAATCCCCAAACCATGCGTAGAAATGAATCATGCAATACACTTACCTTCGTTGGTACGACCAGAGCCGCTTCACGCACTGCTGTCGCTGCTTCGACGATGAACCGCTGGCGGCCGCAGATTGAAGTGTCGACCGTGCGCCCACGATGCGCAATTGCGGTTCACTTAGCACAGAGTCCCATCCATTTCACTACACGTTGTTTTTTAACGCACACATATGAACGTTTAACTTTTCCGACCTTTACACCGAGCGAAGCACCGAGCGAAGCACCGAGCGCAGCACCGAGCGAAGCAACGCGCGCAGCACCGAGCGCAGCACCGTCGGGATGAACGCAGTCCATTTCTTTTCACACACACGCACGCGCATTTCACCCGTCCGAGCGACGTACCGCCGCAATCGGGCCAGTCCATAGTCCTACGAAGCTTTTCACACACACGCTTTGCACCAGCAGCAGCAGCAACAACAACAACAACAACTATGTTAATAAAAACAGTAATTTTAAGTGCGAATCCGCGGAGGATTTCGCTGTCCGACGCACCGAGCGCAGCACCGAGCGAAGCACCGAGCGCAGCACCGTCGGGATGAACGCAGTCCATTTCTTTTCACACACACGCACACACATTTCACCCGTCCGAGCGACGTACCGCCGCAATCGGGTCAGTCCATAGTCCTACGAAGCACTTTCACACACACGCTTTGCACCAGCAGCAGCAGCAACAACAACAACAACAACTATGTTAATAAAAACAGTAGTTTTTAGTGCGAATCCGCGGAGGATTTCGCTGTCCGACGCACCGAGCGCAGCACCGAGCGCAGCAACGCGCGCAGCACGGAGCGCAGCACCGTTGCGATTAACACAGTCCATTGTCCTTTTTTTTCACACACACGCACACGCACATTTCACCATTAGGAAGCACAGTTGTTTTAAAGAAAAGTATTTTTTTTAGTCCAATCCGCGGAGGATTTCACTGCCCGACGAATAATCCTGCGCGCAGGCTAGCTGTCGCGTCGCACACTTTTGCTCGACATGAGCTCTTGCTGCTTCTGGTTGAACGACGAAATGAGCCGGCGCCATTTTGAAAATGACCCCCCCTGCTCAACACAACTTGTATCACACCACTTTTACGCACACTAATAAATTCGCACTACCGTGACGCGCGGACCAACCGTTCCATCAGGCTGCTAGTCGAAGACTGTGCCGAGCGCGGGACATTCGGCTTCTAATATAATCTTGTATCCGAACGAATGTGGCGAGAGTATTTTCTCTCTTAACTACTACTACTACTATCCGAGCGAGCGTTGCCATCTCTGTTCTTCCTCGCTACGCATACAATCGCGTGATGGAAATTTCCCAAAGCTGGCCAATTGTATGACGCCAAATATTTATGCATATTTTGCAACTAAACTACCAAAGGTTTAATGCTTTTGCGTGTGATGTACGCACCATACGAACAGGGAAAGGAAGCTAGGTAGCAATTTTGCAAAAAAAAATTTAAGTAGGCTCGTGTGCATGTACAGTGCACGAAAACGTAGGTTTTATGCTAAATTTGCTGTTAGCCCTTGAAAAAAGGAACATATTTCGCAAGTTTTTGAAAACCGTAGGTGCAAAAATTTCATCACATTTTTGACGCTGCCTAAAACGAGCCGGCGACACACGGACGAAGCGTGTGCTCCTTTGTGTGTGCTGTCAGCGACCGACGTTGCTGCGAATTTCATCCCGTGCTCCGTCTCGCTCGCACTCGTTGCCACGAAGCCATCCTCGTTTTCGGTGGTTTTTTCCAAATAACGGTACCGATCCCGGTAGCCATTGCATTTGCCGATAAGTTCTGGCTCGAGTGGGATAGCAAACGCGCACACTACTACGTGCGAGAAAGAGAAGAAAAACACGACGCTCGATTTGGAAACGCGTGGCAAAATTGTTGGTGGCATCATGCACGTACCAGGGGACAGTAAGAGGCGAACCCCCCCTCCCTTTCGAAAAAGTGTTGGTGGTGGAATTATATGTAGCAAGTAGGCAAAAAGGTGTGTGCAAAAATTTCCGCACATTTTTGACGCTGCCTAAAACGAGCCGGCGACACACGGACGAAGCGTGTGCTTCTTTGTGTGTGCTGTCAGCGACCGACGTTGCTGCGAATTTCATCCCGTGCCTCGTCTCGCTCGCACTCGTTGCCACGAAGCCATCCTCGTTTTCGGTGGTTTTTTCCAAATAACGGTACCGATCCCGTTAGCCATTGCATTTGCCGATAAGTTCTGGCTCGAGTGGGATAGCAAACGCGCACACTACTACGTGCGAGAAAGAGAAGAAAAACACGACGCTCGATTTGGAAGCGCGTGGCAAAATTGTTGGTGGCATCATGCACGTACCAGGGGACAGTAAGAGGCGAACCCCCCCTCCCCCTTTCGCAAAAGTGTTGGTGGTGGAATTATATGGTGCAAGCAGGCAAAAAGGTGTGTGCAAAAATTTCCGCACATTTTTGTCGCTGCTTTGCGTCCTCCTATCGATGTTCGAAATTGGTACGAATTTCATCCCACGCTCCGTCTCGTTCGGTGGCATGAGAGCATCCTCTTTCTCACGAGGGCACGAGGGCATATTTAATCCACTTTATATTTTACGCCAAAATTTATTCCTGCACTGCAGTAACGTTTGCTGCTATTTTTCGGATGCAGTAAGTTCAGCCAGACGCCCAAGCGCGTCAAATATGTAATGTTAGTCTTCAAAAAGACTGGTACTATGGAATGAATCATTGGAATCATTAGAAAAGAATTGTGATGGAAAGAATTTTCACGCAAATGTGTGGTCCTGATAAGGACCGTTTTGTTGAGATGAGTGCAAAATGTGCGTTGGCTGGCGAGTTGAACCTCCGAACCCGTACAAGGAGCGACCCTGACGCTTCAGCGCGTACACTGCATCCATCGCGCGGTGACGGTTTTCGCTTGGCCTGTTCGGTATAGGTGATGGCGGGCATCGCGGATAACATTCTCCAGGAACACTTTCAGCACGCCACGCGTTTCTTCGTAGAGCGATGCATCGGGCTCAACGCAGTTCGCTTCTCCATCGACCAACGAAAAGCAACGAATCCCCAAACCATGCGTAGAAATGAATCATGCAATACACTTACCTTCGTTGGTACGACCAGAGCCGCTTCACGCACTGCTGTCGCTGCTTCGACGATGAACCGCTGGCGGCCGCAGATTGAAGTGTCGACCGTGCGCCCACGATGCGCAATTGCGGTTCACTTAGCACAGAGTCCCATCCATTTCACTACACGTTGTTTTTTAACGCACACATATGAACGCTTTACGTTTCCGACCTTTACACCGAGCGCAGCACCGAGCGCAGCACCGAGCGCAGCAACGCGCGCAGCACCGAGCGAAGCACCGAGCGCAGCACCGTCGGGATGAACGCAGTCCATTTCTTTTCACACACACGCACACGCATTTCACCCGTCCGAGCGACGTACCGCCGCAATCGGGTCAGTCCATAGTCCTACGAAGCACTTTCACACACACGCTTTGCACCAGCAGCAGCAGCAACAACAACAACAACAACTATGTTAATAAAAACAGTAATTTTAAGTGCGAATCCGCGGAGGATTTCGCTGTCCGACGCACCGAGCGCAGCACCGAGCGCAGCAACGCGCGCAGCACGGAGCGCAGCACCGTTGCGATTAACACAGTCCATTGTCCTTTTTTTTCACACACACGCACACGCACATTTCACCATTAGGAAGCACAGTTGTTTTAAAGAAAAGTATTTTTTTTAGTCCAATCCGCGGAGGATTTCACTGCCCGACGAATAATCCTGCGCGCAGGCTAGCTGTCGCGTCGCACACTTTTGCTCGACATGAGCTCTTGCTGCTTCTGGTTGAACGACGAAATGAGCCGGCGCCATTTTGAAAATGACCCCCCCTGCTCAACACAACTTGTATCACACCACTTTTACGCACACTAATAAATTCGCACTACCGTGACGCGCGGACCAACCGTTCCATCAGGCTGCTAGTCGAAGACTGTGCCGAGCGCGGGACATTCGGCTTCTAATATAATCTTGTATCCGAACGAATGTGGCGAGAGTATTTTCTCTCTTAACTACTACTACTACTATCCGAGCGAGCGTTGCCATCTCTGTTCTTCCTCGCTACGCATACAATCGCGTGATGGAAATTTCCCAAAGCTGGCCAATTGTATGACGCCAAATATTTATGCATATTTTGCAACTAAACTACCAAAGGTTTAATGCTTTTGCGTGTGATGTACGCACCATACGAACAGGGAAAGGAAGCTAGGTAGCAATTTTGCAAAAAAAAATTTAAGTAGGCTCGTGTGCATGTACAGTGCACGAAAACGTAGGTTTTATGCTAAATTTGCTGTTAGCCCTTGAAAAAAGGAACATATTTCGCAAGTTTTTGAAAACCGTAGGTGCAAAAATTTCATCACATTTTTGACGCTGCCTAAAACGAGCCGGCGACACACGGACGAAGCGTGTGCTCCTTTGTGTGTGCTGTCAGCGACCGACGTTGCTGCGAATTTCATCCCGTGCTCCGTCTCGCTCGCACTCGTTGCCACGAAGCCATCCTCGTTTTCGGTGGTTTTTTCCAAATAACGGTACCGATCCCGGTAGCCATTGCATTTGCCGATAAGTTCTGGCTCGAGTGGGATAGCAAACGCGCACACTACTACGTGCGAGAAAGAGAAGAAAAACACGACGCTCGATTTGGAAACGCGTGGCAAAATTGTTGGTGGCATCATGCACGTACCAGGGGACAGTAAGAGGCGAACCCCCCCTCTCTTTCGAAAAAGTGTTGGTGGTGGAATTATATGTAGCAAGTAGGCAAAAAGGTGTGTGCAAAAATTTCCGCACATTTTTGACGCTGCCTAAAACGAGCCGGCGACACACGGACGAAGCGTGTGCTTCTTTGTGTGTGCTGTCAGCGACCGACGTTGCTGCGAATTTCATCCCGTGCCTCGTCTCGCTCGCACTCGTTGCCACGAAGCCATCCTCGTTTTCGGTGGTTTTTTCCAAATAACGGTACCGATCCCGTTAGCCATTGCATTTGCCGATAAGTTCTGGCTCGAGTGGGATAGCAAACGCGCACACTACTACGTGCGAGAAAGAGAAGAAAAACACGACGCTCGATTTGGAAGCGCGTGGCAAAATTGTTGGTGGCATCATGCACGTACCAGGGGACAGTAAGAGGCGAACCCCCCCTCCCCCTTTCGCAAAAGTGTTGGTGGTGGAATTATATGGTGCAAGCAGGCAAAAAGGTGTGTGCAAAAATTTCCGCACATTTTTGTCGCTGCTTTGCGTCCTCCTATCGATGTCCGAAATTGGTACGAATTTCATCCCACGCTGCGTCTCGTTCGGTGGCATGAGAGCATCCTCTTTCTCACGAGGGCACGAGGGCATATTTAATCCACTTTATATTTTACGCCAAAATTTATTCCTGCACTTCAGTAACGTTTGCTGCTATTTTTCGGATGCAGTAAGTTCAGCCAGACGCCCAAGCGCGTCAAATATGTAATGTTAGTCTTCAAAAAGACTGGTACTATGGAATGAATCATTGGAATCATTAGAAAAGAATTGTGATGGAAAGAATTTTCACGCAAATGTGTGGTCCTGATAAGGACCGTTTTGTTGAGATGAGTGCAAAATGTGCGTTGGCTGGCGAGTTGAACCTCCGAACCCGTACAAGGAGCGACCCTGACGCTTCAGCGCGTACACTGCATCCATCGCGCGGTGACGGTTTTCGCTTGGCCTGTTCGGTATAGGTGATGGCGGGCATCGCGGATAACATTCTCCAGGAACACTTTCAGCACGCCACGCGTTTCTTCGTAGAGCGATGCATCGGGCTCAACGCAGTTCGCTTCTCCATCGACCAACGTAAAGCAACGAATCCCCAAACCATGCGTAGAAATGAATCATGCAATACACTTACCTTCGTTGGTACGACCAGAGCCGCTTCACGCACTGCTGTCGCTGCTTCGACGATGAACCGCTGGCGGCCGCAGATTGAAGTGTCGACCGTGCGCCCACGATGCGCAATTGCGGTTCACTTAGCACAGAGTCCCATCCATTTCACTACACGTTGTTTTTTAACGCACACATATGAACGCTTTACGTTTCCGACCTTTACACCGAGCGCAGCACCGAGCGCAGCACCGAGCGCAGCAACGCGCGCAGCACCGAGCGAAGCACCGAGCGCAGCACCGTCGGGATGAACGCAGTCCATTTCTTTTCACACACACGCACACGCATTTCACCCGTCCGAGCGACGTACCGCCGCAATCGGGTCAGTCCATAGTCCTACGAAGCACTTTCACACACACGCTTTGCACCAGCAGCAGCAGCAACAACAACAACAACAACTATGTTAATAAAAACAGTAATTTTAAGTGCGAATCCGCGGAGGATTTCGCTGTCCGACGCACCGAGCGCAGCACCGAGCGAAGCACCGAGCGCAGCACCGTCGGGATGAACGCAGTCCATTTCTTTTCACACACACGCACACGCATTTCACCCGTCCGAGCGACGTACCGCCGCAATCGGGTCAGTCCATAGTCCTACGAAGCACTTTCACACACACGCTTTGCACCAGCAGCAGCAGCAACAACAACAACAACAACTATGTTAATAAAAACAGTAATTTTAAGTGCGAATCCGCGGAGGATTTCGCTGTCCGACGCACCGAGCGCAGCACCGAGCGCAGCAACGCGCGCAGCACGGAGCGCAGCACCGTTGCGATTAACACAGTCCATTGTCCTTTTTTTTCACACACACGCACACGCACATTTCACCATTAGGAAGCACAGTTGTTTTAAAGAAAAGTATTTTTTTTAGTCCAATCCGCGGAGGATTTCACTGCCCGACGAATAATCCTGCGCGCAGGCTAGCTGTCGCGTCGCACACTTTTGCTCGACATGAGCTCTTGCTGCTTCTGGTTGAACGACGAAATGAGCCGGCGCCATTTTGAAAATGACCCCCCCTGCTCAACACAACTTGTATCACACCACTTTTACGCACACTAATAAATTCGCACTACCGTGACGCGCGGACCAACCGTTCCATCAGGCTGCTAGTCGAAGACTGTGCCGAGCGCGGGACATTCGGCTTCTAATATAATCTTGTATCCGAACGAATGTGGCGAGAGTATTTTCTCTCTTAACTACTACTACTACTATCCGAGCGAGCGTTGCCATCTCTGTTCTTCCTCGCTACGCATACAATCGCGTGATGGAAATTTCCCAAAGCTGGCCAATTGTATGACGCCAAATATTTATGCATATTTTGCAACTAAACTACCAAAGGTTTAATGCTTTTGCGTGTGATGTACGCACCATACGAACAGGGAAAGGAAGCTAGGTAGCAATTTTGCAAAAAAAAATTTAAGTAGGCTCGTGTGCATGTACAGTGCACGAAAACGTAGGTTTTATGCTAAATTTGCTGTTAGCCCTTGAAAAAAGGAACATATTTCGCAAGTTTTTGAAAACCGTAGGTGCAAAAATTTCATCACATTTTTGACGCTGCCTAAAACGAGCCGGCGACACACGGACGAAGCGTGTGCTCCTTTGTGTGTGCTGTCAGCGACCGACGTTGCTGCGAATTTCATCCCGTGCTCCGTCTCGCTCGCACTCGTTGCCACGAAGCCATCCTCGTTTTCGGTGGTTTTTTCCAAATAACGGTACCGATCCCGGTAGCCATTGCATTTGCCGATAAGTTCTGGCTCGAGTGGGATAGCAAACGCGCACACTACTACGTGCGAGAAAGAGAAGAAAAACACGACGCTCGATTTGGAAACGCGTGGCAAAATTGTTGGTGGCATCATGCACGTACCAGGGGACAGTAAGAGGCGAACCCCCCCTCCCTTTCGAAAAAGTGTTGGTGGTGGAATTATATGTAGCAAGTAGGCAAAAAGGTGTGTGCAAAAATTTCCGCACATTTTTGACGCTGCCTAAAACGAGCCGGCGACACACGGACGAAGCGTGTGCTCCTTTGTGTGTGCTGTCAGCGACCGACGTTGCTGCGAATTTCATCCCGTGCCTCGTCTCGCTCGCACTCGTTGCCACGAAGCCATCCTCGTTTTCGGTGGTTTTTTCCAAATAACGGTACCGATCCCGTTAGCCATTGCATTTGCCGATAAGTTCTGGCTCGAGTGGGATAGCAAACGCGCACACTACTACGTGCGAGAAAGAGAAGAAAAACACGACGCTCGATTTGGAAGCGCGTGGCAAAATTGTTGGTGGCATCATGCACGTACCAGGGGACAGTAAGAGGCGAACCCCCCCTCCCCCTTTCGCAAAAGTGTTGGTGGTGGAATTATATGGTGCAAGTAGGCAAAAAGGTGTGTGCAAAAATTTCCGCACATTTTTGTCGCTGCTTTGCGTCCTCCTATCGATGTTCGAAATTGGTACGAATTTCATCCCACGCTCCGTCTCGTTCGGTGGCATGAGAGCATCCTCTTTCTCACGAGGGCACGAGGGCATATTTAATCCACTTTATATTTTACGCCAAAATTTATTCCTGCACTGCAGTAACGTTTGCTGCTATTTTTCGGATGCAGTAAGTTCAGCCAGACGCCCAAGCGCGTCAAATATGTAATGTTAGTCTTCAAAAAGACTGGTACTATGGAATGAATCATTGGAATCATTAGAAAAGAATTGTGATGGAAAGAATTTTCACGCAAATGTGTGGTCCTGATAAGGACCGTTTTGTTGAGATGAGTGCAAAATGTGCGTTGGCTGGCGAGTTGAACCTCCGAACCCGTACAAGGAGCGACCCTGACGCTTCAGCGCGTACACTGCATCCATCGCGCGGTGACGGTTTTCGCTTGGCCTGTTCGGTATAGGTGATGGCGGGCATCGCGGATAACATTCTCCAGGAACACTTTCAGCACGCCACGCGTTTCTTCGTAGAGCGATGCATCGGGCTCAACGCAGTTCGCTTCTCCATCGACCAACGAAAAGCAACGAATCCCCAAACCATGCGTAGAAATGAATCATGCAATACACTTACCTTCGTTGGTACGACCAGAGCCGCTTCACGCACTGCTGTCGCTGCTTCGACGATGAACCGCTGGCGGCCGCAGATTGAAGTGTCGACCGTGCGCCCACGATGCGCAATTGCGGTTCACTTAGCACAGAGTCCCATCCATTTCACTACACGTTGTTTTTTAACGCACACATATGAACGCTTTACGTTTCCGACCTTTACACCGAGCGAAGCACCGAGCGCAGCACCGAGCGAAGCAACGCGCGCAGCACCGAGCGAAGCACCGAGCGCAGCACCGTCGGGATGAACGCAGTCCATTTCTTTTCACACACACGCACACGCATTTCACCCGTCCGAGCGACGTACCGCCGCAATCGGGTCAGTCCATAGTCCTACGAAGCACTTTCACACACACGCTTTGCACCAGCAGCAGCAGCAACAACAACAACAACAACTATGTTAATAAAAACAGTAATTTTAAGTGCGAATCCGCGGAGGATTTCGCTGTCCGACGCACCGAGCGCAGCACCGAGCGCAGCAACGCGCGCAGCACGGAGCGCAGCACCGTTGCGATTAACACAGTCCATTGTCCTTTTTTTTCACACACACGCACACGCACATTTCACCATTAGGAAGCACAGTTGTTTTAAAGAAAAGTATTTTTTTTAGTCCAATCCGCGGAGGATTTCACTGCCCGACGAATAATCCTGCGCGCAGGCTAGCTGTCGCGTCGCACACTTTTGCTCGACATGAGCTCTTGCTGCTTCTGGTTGAACGACGAAATGAGCCGGCGCCATTTTGAAAATGACCCCCCCTGCTCAACACAACTTGTATCACACCACTTTTACGCACACTAATAAATTCGCACTACCGTGACGCGCGGACCAACCGTTCCATCAGGCTGCTAGTCGAAGACTGTGCCGAGCGCGGGACATTCGGCTTCTAATATAATCTTGTATCCGAACGAATGTGGCGAGAGTATTTTCTCTCCGAACTACTACTACTATTATCCGAGCGAGCGTTGCCATCTCTGTTCTTCCTCGCTACGCATACAATCGCGTGATGGAAATTTCCCAAAGCTGGCCAATTGTATGACGCCAAATATTTATGCATATTTTGCAACTAAACTACCAGAGGTTTAATGCTTTTGCGTGTGATGTACGCACCATACGAACAGGGAAAGGAAGCTAGGTAGCAATTTTGCAAAAAAAAATTTAAGTAGGCTCGTGTGCATGTACAGTGCACGAAAACGTAGGTTTTATGCTAAATTTGCTGTTAGCCCTTGAAAAAAGGAACATATTTCGCAAGTTTTTGAAAACCGTAGGTGCAAAAATTTCATCACATTTTTGACGCTGCCTAAAACGAGCCGGCGACACACGGACGAAGCGTGTGCTCCTTTGTGTGTGCTGTCAGCGACCGACGTTGCTGCGAATTTCATCCCGTGCTCCGTCTCGCTCGCACTCGTTGCCACGAAGCCATCCTCGTTTTCGGTGGTTTTTTCCAAATAACGGTACCGATCCCGGTAGCCATTGCATTTGCCGATAAGTTCTGGCTCGAGTGGGATAGCAAACGCGCACACTACTACGTGCGAGAAAGAGAAGAAAAACACGACGCTCGATTTGGAAACGCGTGGCAAAATTGTTGGTGGCATCATGCACGTACCAGGGGACAGTAAGAGGCGAACCCCCCCTCCCCCCCCCCCCCCCCCCCTTTCGCAAAAGTGTTGGTGGTGGAATTATATGGTGCAAGTAGGCAAAAAGGTGTGTGCAAAAATTTCCGCACATTTTTGTCGCTGCTTTGCGTCCTCCTATCGATGTTCGAAATTGGTACGAATTTCATCCCACGCTCCGTCTCGTTCGGTGGCATGAGAGCATCCTCTTTCTCACGAGGGCACGAGGGCATATTTAATCCACTTTATATTTTACGCCAAAATTTATTCCTGCACTGCAGTAACGTTTGCTGCTATTTTTCGGATGCAGTAAGTTCAGCCAGACGCCCAAGCACGTCAAATATGTAATGTTAGTCTTCAAAAAGACTGGTACTATGGAATGAATCATTGGAATCATTAGAAAAGAATTGTGATGGAAAGAATTTTCACGCAAATGTGTGGTCCTGATAAGGACCGTTTTGTTGAGATGAGTGCAAAATGTGCGTTGGCTGGCGAGTTGAACCTCCGAACCCGTACAAGGAGCGACCCTGACGCTTCAGCGCGTACACTGCATCCATCGCGCGGTGACGGTTTTCGCTTGGCCTGTTCGGTATAGGTGATGGCGGGCATCGCGGATAACATTCTCCAGGAACACTTTCAGCACGCCACGCGTTTCTTCGTAGAGCGATGCATCGGGCTCAACGCAGTTCGCTTCTCCATCGACCAACGTAAAGCAACGAATCCCCAAACCATGCGTAGAAATGAATCATGCAATACACTTACCTTCGTTGGTACGACCAGAGCCGCTTCACGCACTGCTGTCGCTGCTTCGACGATGAACCGCTGGCGGCCGCAGATTGAAGTGTCGACCGTGCGCCCACGATGCGCAATTGCGGTTCACTTAGCACAGAGTCCCATCCATTTCACTACACGTTGTTTTTTAACGCACACATATGAACGTTTAACTTTTCCGACCTTTACACCGAGCGAAGCACCGAGCGAAGCACCGAGCGCAGCACCGAGCGAAGCAACGCGCGCAGCACCGAGCGCAGCACCGTCGGGATGAACGCAGTCCATTTCTTTTCACACACACGCACGCGCATTTCACCCGTCCGAGCGACGTACCGCCGCAATCGGGCCAGTCCATAGTCCTACGAAGCTTTTCACACACACGCTTTGCACCAGCAGCAGCAGCAACAACAACAACAACAACTATGTTAATAAAAACAGTAATTTTAAGTGCGAATCCGCGGAGGATTTCGCTGTCCGTCGCACCGAGCGCAGCACCGAGCGAAGCAACGCGCGCAGCACCGTCGCGATGAACGCAGTCCATTTCTTTTCACACACACGCACGCACATTTCACCCGTCCGAGCGACGTACCGCCGCAATCGGGTCAGTCCATGGTCCTACGAAGCTTTTCACACACACGCTTTGCACCAGCAGCAGCAGCAACAACAACAACAACAACTATGTTAATAAAAACAGTAATTTTAAGTGCGAATCCGCGGAGGATTTCGCTGTCCGTCGCACCGAGCGCAGCACCGAGCGAAGCAACGCGCGCAGCACCGTCGCGATGAACGCAGTCCATTTCTTTTCACACACACGCACGCACATTTCACCCGTCCGAGCGACGTACCGCCGCAATCGGGTCAGTCCATGGTCCTACGAAGCTTTTCACACACACGCTTTGCACCAGCAGCAGCAGCAACAACAACAACAACAACTATGTTTATAAAAACAGTAGTTTTTAGTGCGAATCCGCGGAGGATTTCGCTGTCCGTCGCACCGAGCGAAGCACCGAGCGCAGCACCGAGCGAAGCACCGAGCGTAGCACCGAGCGAAGCACCGTCGCGATGAACGCAGTCCATTTCTTTTCACACACACGCACGCACATTTCACCCGTCCGAGCGACGTACCGCCGCAATCGGGCCAGTCCATAGTCCTACGAAGCACTTTCACACACACGCTTTGCACCAGCAGCAGCAGCAACAACAACAACAACAACTATGTTAATAAAAACAGTAATTTTAAGTGCGAATCCGCGGAGGATTTCGCTGTCCGTCGCACCGAGCGCAGCACCGAGCGAAGCAACGCGCGCAGCACCGTCGCGATGAACGCAGTCCATTTCTTTTCACACACACGCACGCACATTTCACCCGTCCGAGCGACGTACCGCCGCAATCGGGTCAGTCCATAGTCCTACGAAGCTTTTCACACACACGCTTTGCACCAGCAGCAGCAGCAACAACAACAACAACAACTATGTTAATAAAAACAGTAATTTTAAGTGCGAATCCGCGGAGGATTTCGCTGTCCGTCGCACCGAGCGAAGCACCGTCGCGATGAACGCAGTCCATTTCTTTTCACACACACGCACGCACATTTCACCCGTCCGAGCGACGTACCGCCGCAATCGGGTCAGTCCATGGTCCTACGAAGCTTTTCACACACACGCTTTGCACCAGCAGCAGCAGCAACAACAACAACAACAACTATGTTAATAAAAACAGTAATTTTAAGTGCGAATCCGCGGAGGATTTCGCTGTCCGTCGCACCGAGCGCAGCACCGAGCGAAGCAACGCGCGCAGCACCGTCGCGATGAACGCAGTCCATTTCTTTTCACACACACGCACGCACATTTCACCCGTCCGAGCGACGTACCGCCGCAATCGGGTCAGTCCATGGTCCTACGAAGCTTTTCACACACACGCTTTGCACCAGCAGCAGCAGCAACAACAACAACAACAACTATGTTTATAAAAACAGTAGTTTTTAGTGCGAATCCGCGGAGGATTTCGCTGTCCGTCGCACCGAGCGAAGCACCGAGCGAAGCACCGAGCGAAGCACCGAGCGCAGCAACGCGCGCAGCACCGTCGCGATGAACGCAGTCCATTTCTTTTCACACACACGCACGCACATTTCACCCGTCCGAGCGACGTACCGCCGCAATCGGGCCAGTCCATAGTCCTACGAAGCACTTTCACACACACGCTTTGCACCAGCAGCAGCAGCAACAACAACAACAACAACTATGTTAATAAAAACAGTAATTTTAAGTGCGAATCCGCGGAGGATTTCGCTGTCCGTCGCACCGAGCGCAGCACCGAGCGAAGCAACGCGCGCAGCACCGTCGCGATGAACGCAGTCCATTTCTTTTCACACACACGCACGCACATTTCACCCGTCCGAGCGACGTACCGCCGCAATCGGGTCAGTCCATGGTCCTACGAAGCTTTTCACACACACGCATTGCACCAGCAGCAGCAGCAACAACAACAACAACAACTATGTTTATAAAAACAGTAGTTTTTAGTGCGAATCCGCGGAGGATTTCGCTGTCCGTCGCACCGAGCGCAGCACCGTCGCGATTAACGCAGTCCATTGTCCTTACACACAGGCACACGCACATTTCACCCGTCCGAGCGACGTACCGCCGCAATCGGGTCAGTCCATAGTCCCACGAAGCACTTTCACACACACGCATTGCACCAGCAGCAGCAGCAACAACAACAACAACAACTATGTTAATAAAAACAGTAATTTTAAGTGCGAATCCGCGGAGGATTTCGCTGTCCGTCGCACCGAGCGCAGCACCGAGCGAAGCAACGCGCGCAGCAACGCGCGCAGCACCGAGCGAAGCACCGTCGGGATGAACGCAGTCCATTTCTTTTCACACACACGCACACGCATTTCACCCGTCCGAGCGACGTACCGCCGCAATCGGGCCAGTCCATAGTCCTACGAAGCACTTTCACACACACGCTTTGCACCAGCAGCAGCAGCAACAACAACAACAACAACTATGTTAATAAAAACAGTAATTTTAAGTGCGAATCCGCGGAGGATTTCGCTGTCCGTCGCACCGAGCGCTGCACCGAGCGAAGCACCGAGCGAAGCACCGTCGGGATGAACGCAGTCCATTTCTTTTCACACACACGCACACGCATTTCACCCGTCCGAGCGACGTACCGCCGCAATCGGGCCAGTCCATAGTCCTACGAAGCACTTTCACACACACGCTTTGCACCAGCAGCAGCAGCAACAACAACAACAACAACTATGTTAATAAAAACAGTAGTTTTTATTGCGAATCCGCGGAGGATTTCGCTGTCCGTCGCACCGAGTGAAGCACCGAGCGCAGCACCGAGCGCAGCAACGCGCGCAGCACGGAGCGCAGCACCGTTGCGATTAACACAGTCCATTGTCCTTTTTTTTCACACACACGCACACGCACATTTCACCATTAGGAAGCACAGTTGTTTTAAAGAAAAGTATTTTTTTTAGTCCAATCCGCGGAGGATTTCACTGCCCGACGAATAATCCTGCGCGCAGGCTAGCTGTCGCGTCGCACACTTTTGCTCGACATGAGCTCTTGCTGCTTCTGGTTGAACGACGAAATGAGCCGGCGCCATTTTGAAAATGACCCCCCCTGCTCAACACAACTTGTATCACACCACTTTTACGCACACTAATAAATTCGCACTACCGTGACGCGCGGACCAACCGTTCCATCAGGCTGCTAGTCGAAGACTGTGCCGAGCGCGGGACATTCGGCTTCTAATATAATCTTGTATCCGAACGAATGTGGCGAGAGTATTTTCTCTCCGAACTACTACTACTATTATCCGAGCGAGCGTTGCCATCTCTGTTCTTCCTCGCTACGCATACAATCGCGTGATGGAAATTTCCCAAAGCTGGCCAATTGTATGACGCCAAATATTTATGCATATTTTGCAACTAAACTACCAGAGGTTTAATGCTTTTGCGTGTGATGTACGCACCATACGAACAGGGAAAGGAAGCTAGGTAGCAATTTTGCAAAAAAAAATTTAAGTAGGCTCGTGTGCATGTACAGTGCACGAAAACGTAGGTTTTATGCTAAATTTGCTGTTAGCCCTTGAAAAAAGGAACATATTTCGCAAGTTTTTGAAAACCGTAGGTGCAAAAATTTCATCACATTTTTGACGCTGCCTAAAACGAGCCGGCGACACACGGACGAAGCGTGTGCTCCTTTGTGTGTGCTGTCAGCGACCGACGTTGCTGCGAATTTCATCCCGTGCTCCGTCTCGCTCGCACTCGTTGCCACGAAGCCATCCTCGTTTTCGGTGGTTTTTTCCAAATAACGGTACCGATCCCGGTAGCCATTGCATTTGCCGATAAGTTCTGGCTCGAGTGGGATAGCAAACGCGCACACTACTACGTGCGAGAAAGAGAAGAAAAACACGACGCTCGATTTGGAAACGCGTGGCAAAATTGTTGGTGGCATCATGCACGTACCAGGGGACAGTAAGAGGCGAACCCCCCCTCCCCCCCCCCCCCCCCCCCTTTCGCAAAAGTGTTGGTGGTGGAATTATATGGTGCAAGTAGGCAAAAAGGTGTGTGCAAAAATTTCCGCACATTTTTGTCGCTGCTTTGCGTCCTCCTATCGATGTTCGAAATTGGTACGAATTTCATCCCACGCTCCGTCTCGTTCGGTGGCATGAGAGCATCCTCTTTCTCACGAGGGCACGAGGGCATATTTAATCCACTTTATATTTTACGCCAAAATTTATTCCTGCACTGCAGTAACGTTTGCTGCTATTTTTCGGATGCAGTAAGTTCAGCCAGACGCCCAAGCACGTCAAATATGTAATGTTAGTCTTCAAAAAGACTGGTACTATGGAATGAATCATTGGAATCATTAGAAAAGAATTGTGATGGAAAGAATTTTCACGCAAATGTGTGGTCCTGATAAGGACCGTTTTGTTGAGATGAGTGCAAAATGTGCGTTGGCTGGCGAGTTGAACCTCCGAACCCGTACAAGGAGCGACCCTGACGCTTCAGCGCGTACACTGCATCCATCGCGCGGTGACGGTTTTCGCTTGGCCTGTTCGGTATAGGTGATGGCGGGCATCGCGGATAACATTCTCCAGGAACACTTTCAGCACGCCACGCGTTTCTTCGTAGAGCGATGCATCGGGCTCAACGCAGTTCGCTTCTCCATCGACCAACGTAAAGCAACGAATCCCCAAACCATGCGTAGAAATGAATCATGCAATACACTTACCTTCGTTGGTACGACCAGAGCCGCTTCACGCACTGCTGTCGCTGCTTCGACGATGAACCGCTGGCGGCCGCAGATTGAAGTGTCGACCGTGCGCCCACGATGCGCAATTGCGGTTCACTTAGCACAGAGTCCCATCCATTTCACTACACGTTGTTTTTTAACGCACACATATGAACGTTTAACTTTTCCGACCTTTACACCGAGCGAAGCACCGAGCGAAGCACCGAGCGCAGCACCGAGCGAAGCAACGCGCGCAGCACCGAGCGCAGCACCGTCGGGATGAACGCAGTCCATTTCTTTTCACACACACGCACGCGCATTTCACCCGTCCGAGCGACGTACCGCCGCAATCGGGCCAGTCCATAGTCCTACGAAGCTTTTCACACACACGCTTTGCACCAGCAGCAGCAGCAACAACAACAACAACAACTATGTTAATAAAAACAGTAATTTTAAGTGCGAATCCGCGGAGGATTTCGCTGTCCGTCGCACCGAGCGCAGCACCGAGCGAAGCAACGCGCGCAGCACCGTCGCGATGAACGCAGTCCATTTCTTTTCACACACACGCACGCACATTTCACCCGTCCGAGCGACGTACCGCCGCAATCGGGTCAGTCCATGGTCCTACGAAGCTTTTCACACACACGCTTTGCACCAGCAGCAGCAGCAACAACAACAACAACAACTATGTTAATAAAAACAGTAATTTTAAGTGCGAATCCGCGGAGGATTTCGCTGTCCGTCGCACCGAGCGCAGCACCGAGCGAAGCAACGCGCGCAGCACCGTCGCGATGAACGCAGTCCATTTCTTTTCACACACACGCACGCACATTTCACCCGTCCGAGCGACGTACCGCCGCAATCGGGTCAGTCCATGGTCCTACGAAGCTTTTCACACACACGCTTTGCACCAGCAGCAGCAGCAACAACAACAACAACAACTATGTTTATAAAAACAGTAGTTTTTAGTGCGAATCCGCGGAGGATTTCGCTGTCCGTCGCACCGAGCGAAGCACCGAGCGAAGCACCGAGCGAAGCACCGAGCGTAGCACCGAGCGAAGCACCGTCGCGATGAACGCAGTCCATTTCTTTTCACACACACGCACGCACATTTCACCCGTCCGAGCGACGTACCGCCGCAATCGGGCCAGTCCATAGTCCTACGAAGCACTTTCACACACACGCTTTGCACCAGCAGCAGCAGCAACAACAACAACAACAACTATGTTAATAAAAACAGTAATTTTAAGTGCGAATCCGCGGAGGATTTCGCTGTCCGTCGCACCGAGCGCAGCACCGAGCGAAGCAACGCGCGCAGCACCGTCGCGATGAACGCAGTCCATTTCTTTTCACACACACGCACACACATTTCACCCGTCCGAGCGACGTACCGCCGCAATCGGGTCAGTCCATGGTCCTACGAAGCTTTTCACACACACGCATTGCACCAGCAGCAGCAGCAACAACAACAACAACAACTATGTTTATAAAAACAGTAGTTTTTAGTGCGAATCCGCGGAGGATTTCGCTGTCCGTCGCACCGAGCGCAGCACCGTCGCGATTAACGCAGTCCATTGTCCTTACACACAGGCACACGCACATTTCACCCGTCCGAGCGACGTACCGCCGCAATCGGGTCAGTCCATAGTCCCACGAAGCACTTTCACACACACGCATTGCACCAGCAGCAGCAGCAACAACAACAACAACAACTATGTTAATAAAAACAGTAATTTTAAGTGCGAATCCGCGGAGGATTTCGCTGTCCGTCGCACCGAGCGCAGCACCGAGCGAAGCAACGCGCGCAGCAACGCGCGCAGCACCGAGCGAAGCACCGTCGGGATGAACGCAGTCCATTTCTTTTCACACACACGCACACGCATTTCACCCGTCCGAGCGACGTACCGCCGCAATCGGGCCAGTCCATAGTCCTACGAAGCACTTTCACACACACGCTTTGCACCAGCAGCAGCAGCAACAACAACAACAACAACTATGTTAATAAAAACAGTAATTTTAAGTGCGAATCCGCGGAGGATTTCGCTGTCCGTCGCACCGAGCGCTGCACCGAGCGAAGCACCGAGCGAAGCACCGTCGGGATGAACGCAGTCCATTTCTTTTCACACACACGCACACGCATTTCACCCGTCCGAGCGACGTACCGCCGCAATCGGGCCAGTCCATAGTCCTACGAAGCACTTTCACACACACGCTTTGCACCAGCAGCAGCAGCAACAACAACAACAACAACTATGTTAATAAAAACAGTAGTTTTTATTGCGAATCCGCGGAGGATTTCGCTGTCCGTCGCACCGAGTGAAGCACCGAGCGCAGCACCGAGCGCAGCAACGCGCGCAGCACGGAGCGCAGCACCGTTGCGATTAACACAGTCCATTGTCCTTTTTTTTCACACACACGCACACGCACATTTCACCATTAGGAAGCACAGTTGTTTTAAAGAAAAGTATTTTTTTTAGTCCAATCCGCGGAGGATTTCACTGCCCGACGAATAATCCTGCGCGCAGGCTAGCTGTCGCGTCGCACACTTTTGCTCGACATGAGCTCTTGCTGCTTCTGGTTGAACGACGAAATGAGCCGGCGCCATTTTGAAAATGACCCCCCCTGCTCAACACAACTTGTATCACACCACTTTTACGCACACTAATAAATTCGCACTACCGTGACGCGCGGACCAACCGTTCCATCAGGCTGCTAGTCGAAGACTGTGCCGAGCGCGGGACATTCGGCTTCTAATATAATCTTGTATCCGAACGAATGTGGCGAGAGTATTTTCTCTCCGAACTACTACTACTATTATCCGAGCGAGCGTTGCCATCTCTGTTCTTCCTCGCTACGCATACAATCGCGTGATGGAAATTTCCCAAAGCTGGCCAATTGTATGACGCCAAATATTTATGCATATTTTGCAACTAAACTACCAGAGGTTTAAGGCTTTTGCGTGTGATGTACGCACCATACGAACAGGGAAAGGAAGCTAGGTAGCAATTTTGCAAAAAAAAATTTAAGTAGGCTCGTGTGCATGTACAGTGCACGAAAACGTAGGTTTTATGCTAAATTTGCTGTTAGCCCTTGAAAAAAGGAACATATTTCGCAAGTTTTTGAAAACCGTAGGTGCAAAAATTTCATCACATTTTTGACGGTGCCTAAAACGAGCCGGCGACACACGGACGAAGCGTGTGCTCCTTTGTGTGTGCTGTCAGCGACCGACGTTGCTGCGAATTTCATCCCGTGCTCCGTCTCGCTCGCACTCGTTGCCACGAAGCCATCCTCGTTTTCGGTGGTTTTTTCCAAATAACGGTACCGATCCCGGTAGCCATTGCATTTGCCGATAAGTTCTGGCTCGAGTGGGATAGCAAACGCGCACACTACTACGTGCGAGAAAGAGAAGAAAAACACGACGCTCGATTTGGAAACGCGTGGCAAAATTGTTGGTGGCATCATGCACGTACCAGGGGACAGTAAGAGGCGAACCCCCCCCCCCCCCCCCCCCCCCCCCCTTTCGCAAAAGTGTTGGTGGTGGAATTATATGGTGCAAGTAGGCAAAAAGGTGTGTGCAAAAATTTCCGCACATTTTTGTCGCTGCTTTGCGTCCTCCTATCGATGTTCGAAATTGGTACGAATTTCATCCCACGCTCCGTCTCGTTCGGTGGCATGAGAGCATCCTCTTTCTCACGAGGGCACGAGGGCATATTTAATCCACTTTATATTTTACGCCAAAATTTATTCCTGCACTGCACTAACGTTTGCTGCTATTTTTCGGATGCAGTAAGTTCAGCCAGACGCCCAAGCACGTCAAATATGTAATGTTAGTCTTCAAAAAGACTGGTACTATGGAATGAATCATTGGAATCATTAGAAAAGAATTGTGATGGAAAGAATTTTCACGCAAATGTGTGGTCCTGATAAGGACCGTTTTGTTGAGATGAGTGCAAAATGTGCGTTGGCTGGCGAGTTGAACCTCCGAACCCGTACAAGGAGCGACCCTGACGCTTCAGCGCGTACACTGCATCCATCGCGCGGTGACGGTTTTCGCTTGGCCTGTTCGGTATAGGTGATGGCGGGCATCGCGGATAACATTCTCCAGGAACACTTTCAGCACGCCACGCGTTTCTTCGTAGAGCGATGCATCGGGCTCAACGCAGTTCGCTTCTCCATCGACCAACGTAAAGCAACGAATCCCCAAACCATGCGTAGAAATGAATCATGCAATACACTTACCTTCGTTGGTACGACCAGAGCCGCTTCACGCACTGCTGTCGCTGCTTCGACGATGAACCGCTGGCGGCCGCAGATTGAAGTGTCGACCGTGCGCCCACGATGCGCAATTGCGGTTCACTTAGCACAGAGTCCCATCCATTTCACTACACGTTGTTTTTTAACGCACACATATGAACGCTTTACGTTTCCGACCTTTACACCGAGCGAAGCACCGAGCGAAGCACCGAGCGCAGCACCGAGCGCAGCAACGCGCGCAGCACCGAGCGCAGCACCGTCGGGATGAACGCAGTCCATTTCTTTTCACACACACGCACACGCATTTCACCCGTCCGAGCGACGTACCGCCGCAATCGGGCCAGTCCATAGTCCTACGAAGCTTTTCACACACACGCTTTGCACCAGCAGCAGCAGCAACAACAACAACAACAACTATGTTAATAAAAACAGTAATTTTAAGTGCGAATCCGCGGAGGATTTCGCTGTCCGTCGCACCGAGCGCAGCACCGAGCGAAGCAACGCGCGCAGCACCGTCGCGATGAACGCAGTCCATTTCTTTTCACACACACGCACGCACATTTCACCCGTCCGAGCGACGTACCGCCGCAATCGGGTCAGTCCATGGTCCTACGAAGCTTTTCACACACACGCTTTGCACCAGCAGCAGCAGCAACAACAACAACAACAACTATGTTAATAAAAACAGTAATTTTAAGTGCGAATCCGCGGAGGATTTCGCTGTCCGTCGCACCGAGCGCAGCACCGAGCGAAGCAACGCGCGCAGCACCGTCGCGATGAACGCAGTCCATTTCTTTTCACACACACGCACGCACATTTCACCCGTCCGAGCGACGTACCGCCGCAATCGGGCCAGTCCATAGTCCTACGAAGCTTTTCACACACACGCTTTGCACCAGCAGCAGCAGCAACAACAACAACAACAACTATGTTTATAAAAACAGTAGTTTTTAGTGCGAATCCGCGGAGGATTTCGCTGTCCGTCGCACCGAGCGAAGCACCGAGCGAAGCACCGAGCGAAGCAACGCGCGAAGCACCGAGCGAAGCACCGTTGCGATGAACGCAGTCCATTTCTTTTCACACACACGCACGCACATTTCACCCGTCCGAGCGACGTACCGCCGCAATCGGGCCAGTCCATAGTCCTACGAAGCACTTTCACACACACGCTTTGCACCAGCAGCAGCAGCAACAACAACAACAACAACTATGTTAATAAAAACAGTAATTTTAAGTGCGAATCCGCGGAGGATTTCGCTGTCCGTCGCACCGAGCGCAGCACCGAGCGAAGCAACGCGCGCAGCACCGTCGCGATGAACGCAGTCCATTTCTTTTCACACACACGCACACGCATTTCACCCGTCCGAGCGACGTACCGCCGCAATCGGGTCAGTCCATGGTCCTACGAAGCTTTTCACACACACGCATTGCACCAGCAGCAGCAGCAACAACAACAACAACAACTATGTTTATAAAAACAGTAGTTTTTAGTGCGAATCCGCGGAGGATTTCGCTGTCCGTCGCACCGAGCGCAGCACCGTCGCGATTAACGCAGTCCATTGTCCTTACACACAGGCACACGCACATTTCACCCGTCCGAGCGACGTACCGCCGCAATCGGGTCAGTCCATAGTCCCACGAAGCACTTTCACACACACGCATTGCACCAGCAGCAGCAGCAACAACAACAACAACAACTATGTTAATAAAAACAGTAATTTTAAGTGCGAATCCGCGGAGGATTTCGCTGTCCGTCGCACCGAGCGAAGCACCGAGCGAAGCAACGCGCGCAGCAACGCGCGCAGCACCGAGCGAAGCACCGTCGGGATGAACGCAGTCCATTTCTTTTCACACACACGCACACGCATTTCACCCGTCCGAGCGACGTACCGCCGCAATCGGGCCAGTCCATAGTCCTACGAAGCACTTTCACACACACGCTTTGCACCAGCAGCAGCAGCAACAACAACAACAACAACTATGTTAATAAAAACAGTAATTTTAAGTGCGAATCCGCGGAGGATTTCGCTGTCCGTCGCACCGAGCGCTGCACCGAGCGAAGCACCGAGCGAAGCACCGTCGGGATGAACGCAGTCCATTTCTTTTCACACACACGCACACGCATTTCACCCGTCCGAGCGACGTACCGCCGCAATCGGGCCAGTCCATAGTCCTACGAAGCACTTTCACACACACGCTTTGCACCAGCAGCAGCAGCAACAACAACAACAACAACTATGTTAATAAAAACAGTAGTTTTTATTGCGAATCCGCGGAGGATTTCGCTGTCCGTCGCACCGAGTGAAGCACCGAGCGCAGCACCGTTGCGATGAACGCAGTCCATTGTCCTTTTTTTTCACACACACGCACACGCACATTTCACCATTAGGAAGCACAGTTGTTTTAAAGAAAAGTATTTTTTTTAGTCCAATCCGCGGAGGATTTCACTGCCCGACGAATAATCCTGCGCGCAGGCTAGCTGTCGCGTCGCACACTTTTGCTCGACATGAGCTCTTGCTGCTTCTGGTAGAACGACGAAATGAGCTGGCGCCATTTTGAAAATGACCCCCCCTGCTCAACACCACTTGTATCACACCACTTTTACGCACACTAATAAATTCGCACTACCGTGACGCGCGGACCAACCGTTCCATCAGGCTGCTAGTCGAAGACTGTGCCGAGCGCGGGACATTCGGCTTCTAATATAATCTTGTATCCGAACGAATGTGGCGAGAGTATTTTCTCTCCGAACTACTACTTCTACTATCCGAGCGAGCGTTGCCATCTCTGTTCTTCCTCGCTACGCATACAATCGCGTGATGGAAATTTCCCAAAGCCAATTGTATGACGCCAAATATTTATGCATATTTTGCAACTAAACTACCAGAGGTTTAATGCTTTTGCGTGTGATGTACGCACCATACGAACAGGGAAAGGAAGTTAGGTAGCAATTTTGCCAAAAAAAATTAAGTAGGCTCGTGTGCATGTACAGTGCACGAAAACGTAGGTTTTATGTTAAATTTGCTGTTAGCCCTTGAAAAAAGGAACATATTTCGCAAGTTTTTGAAAACCGTAGGTGCAAAAATTTCATCACATTTTTGGCGCTGCCTAAAACGAGCCGGCGACACACGGACGAAGCGTGTGCTCCTTTGTGTGTGCTGTCAGCGACCGACGTTGCTGCGAATTTCATCCCGTGCTCCGTCTCGCTCGCACTCGTTGCCACGAAGCCATCCTCTTTTTCGGTGGTTTTTTCCAAATAACGGTACCGATCCCGTTAGCCATTGCATTTGCCGATAAGTTCTGGCTCGAGTGGGATAGCAAACGCGCACACTACTACGTGCGAGAAAGAGAAGACAAACACGACGCTCGATTTGGAAACGCGTGGCAAAATTGTTGGTGGCATCATGCACGTACCAGGGGACAGTAAGAGGCGAACCCCCCCCCCTTTCGCAAAAGTGTTGGTGGTGGAATTATATGGTGCAAGCAGGCAAAAAGGTGTGTGCAAAAATTTCCGCACATTTTTGTCGCTGCTTTGCGTCCTCCTATCGATGTTCGAAATTGGTACGAATTTCATCCCACGCTCCGTCTCGTTCGGTGGCATGAGGGCATCCTCTTTCTCACGAGGGCACGAGGGCATGTTTAATCCACTTTATATTTTACGCCAAAATTTATTCCTGCACTGCAGTAACGTTTGCTGCTATTTTTCGGATGCAGTAAGTTCAGCCAGACGCCCAAGCACGTCAAATATGTAATGTTAGTCTTCAAAAAGACTGGTACTATGGAATGAATCATTGGAATCATTAGAAAAGAATTGTGATGGAAAGAATTTTCACGCAAATGTGTGGTCCTGATAAGGACCGTTTTGTTGAGATGAGTGCAAAATGTGCGTTGGCTGGCGAGTTGAACCTCCGAACCCGTACAAGGAGCGACCCTGACGCTTCAGCGCGTACACTGCATCCATCGCGCGGTGACGGTTTTCGCTTGGCCTGTTCGGTATAGGTGATGGCGGGCATCGCGGATAACATTCTCCAGGAACACTTTCAGCACGCCACGCGTTTCTTCGCAGAGCGATGCATCGGGCTCAACGCAGTTCGCTTCTCCATCGACCAACGTAAAGCAACGAATCCCCAAACCATGCGTAGAAATGAATCATGCAATACACTTACCTTCGTTGGTACGACCAGAGCCGCTTCACGCACTGCTGTCGCTGCTTCGACGATGAACCGCTGGCGGCCGCAGATTGAAGTGTCGACCGTGCGCCCACGATGCGCAATTGCGGTTCACTTAGCACAGAGTCCCATCCATTTCACTACACGTTGTTTTTTAACGCACACATATGAACGCTTTACTTTTCCGACCTTTACACCGAGCGAAGCACCGAGCGAAGCACCGAGCGAAGCAACGCGCGAAGCACCGAGCGAAGCACCGTTGCGATGAACGCAGTCCATTTCTTTTCACACACACGCACACGCATTTCACCCGTCCGAGCGACGTACCGCCGCAATCGGGCCAGTCCATAGTCCTACGAAGCACTTTCACACACACGCATTGCACCAGCAGCAGCAGCAACAACAACAACAACAACTATGTTAATAAAAACAGTAGTTTTTAGTGCGAATCCGCGGAGGATTTCGCTGTCCGTCGCACCGAGTGAAGCACCGAGCGAAGCACCGTTGCGATGAACGCAGTCCATTTCCTTTCACACACACGCACACGCATTTCACCCGTCCGAGCGACGTACCGCCGCAATCGGGCCAGTCCATAGTCCTACGAAGCTTTTCACACACACGCATTGCACCAGCAGCAGCAGCAACAACAACAACTATGTTAATAAAAACAGTAGTTTTTAGTGCGAATCCGCGGAGGATTTCGCTGTCCGTCGCACCGAGTGAAGCACCGAGCGCAGCAACGCGCGCAGCACCGAGCGCAGCACCGTCGCGATGAACGCAGTCCATTTCCTTTCACACACACGCACACGCATTTCACCCGTCCGAGCGACGTACCGCCGCAATCGGGCCAGTCCATAGTCCCACGAAGCTTTTCACACACACGCTTTGCACCAGCAGCAGCAGCAACAACAACAACAACTATGTTAATAAAAACAGTAGTTTTTAGTGCGAATCCGCGGAGGATTTCGCTGTCCGTCGCACCGAGCGAAGCACCGAGCGCAGCACCGAGCGCAGCAACGCGCGCAGCACCGAGCGAAGCACCGTCGCGATGAACGCAGTCCATTTCTTTTCACACACACGCACACGCATTTCACCCGTCCGAGCGACGTACCGCCGCAATCGGGCCAGTCCATAGTCCTACGAAGCTTTTCACACACACACGCATTGCACCAGCAGCAGCAGCAACAACAACAACTATGTTAATAAAAACAGTAGTTTTTAGTGCGAATCCGCGGAGGATTTCGCTGTCCGTCGCACCGAGTGAAGCACCGAGCGAAGCACCGAGCGCAGCAACGCGCGCAGCACGGAGCGCAGCACCGTTGCGATTAACACAGTCCATTGTCCTTTTTTTTCACACACACGCACACGCACATTTCACCATTAGGAAGCACAGTTGTTTTAAAGAAAAGTATTTTTTTTAGTCCAATCCGCGGAGGATTTCACTGCCCGACGAATAATCCTGCGCGCAGGCTAGCTGTCGCGTCGCACACTTTTGCTCGACATGAGCTCTTGCTGCTTCTGGTTGAACGACGAAATGAGCCGGCGCCATTTTGAAAATGACCCCCCCTGCTCAACACAACTTGTATCACACCACTTTTACGCACACTAATAAATTCGCACTACCGTGACGCGCGGACCAACCGTTCCATCAGGCTGCTAGTCGAAGACTGTGCCGAGCGCGGGACATTCGGCTTCTAATATAATCTTGTATCCGAACGAATGTGGCGAGAGTATTTTCTCTCCGAACTACTACTTCTACTATCCGAGCGAGCGTTGCCATCTCTGTTCTTCCTCGCTACGCATACAATCGCGTGATGGAAATTTCCCAAAGCTGGCCAATTGTATGACGCCAAATATTTATGCATATTTTGCAACTAAACTACCAGAGGTTTAATGCTTTTGCGTGTGATGTACGCACCATACGAACAGGGAAAGGAAGCTAGGTAGCAATTTTGCAAAAAAAAATTAAGTAGGCTCGCGTGCATGTACAGTGCACGAAAACGTAGGTTTTATGCTAAATTTGCTGTTAGCCCTTGAAAAAAGGAACATATTTCGCAAGTTTTTGAAAACCGTAGGTGCAAAAATTTCATCACATTTTTGGCGCTGCCTAAAACGAGCCGGCGACACACGGACGAAGCGTGTGCTCCTTTGTGTGTGCTGTCAGCGACCGACGTTGCTGCGAATTTCATCCCGTGCTCCGTCTCGCTCGCACTCGTTGCCACGAAGCCATCCTCTTTTTCGGTGGTTTTTTCCAAATAACGGTACCGATCCCGTTAGCCATTGCATTTGCCGATAAGTTCTGGCTCGAGTGGGATAGCAAACGCGCACACTACTACGTGCGAGAAAGAGAAGACAAACACGACGCTCGATTTGGAAACGCGTGGCAAAATTGTTGGTGGCATCATGCACGTACCAGGGGACAGTAAGAGGCGAACCCCCCCCCCTTTCGCAAAAGTGTTGGTGGTGGAATTATATGGTGCAAGCAGGCAAAAAGGTGTGTGCAAAAATTTCCGCACATTTTTGTCGCTGCTTTGCGTCCTCCTATCGATGTTCGAAATTGGTACGAATTTCATCCCACGCTCCGTCTCGTTCGGTGGCATGAGGGCATCCTCTTTCTCACGAGGACACGAGGGCATGTTTAATCCACTTTATATTTTACGCCAAAATTTATTCCTGCACTTCAGTAACGTTTGCTGCTATTTTTCGGATGCAGTAAGTTCAGCCAGACGCCCAAGCGCGTCAAATATGTAATGTTAGTCTTCAAAAAGACTGGTACTATGGAATGAATCATTGGAATCATTAGAAAAGAATTGTGATGGAAAGAATTTTCACGCAAATGTGTGGTCCTGATAAGGACCGTTTTGTTGAGATGAGTGCAAAATGTGCGTTGGCTGGCGAGTTGAACCTCCGAACCCGTACAAGGAGCGACCCTGACGCTTCAGCGCGTACACTGCATCCATCGCGCGGTGACGGTTTTCGCTTGGCCTGTTCGGTATAGGTGATGGCGGGCATCGCGGATAACATTCTCCAGGAACACTTTCAGCACGCCACGCGTTTCTTCGCAGAGCGATGCATCGGGCTCAACGCAGTTCGCTTCTCCATCGACCAACGTAAAGCAACGAATCCCCAAACCATGCGTAGAAATGAATCATGCAATACACTTACCTTCGTTGGTACGACCAGAGCCGCTTCGCGCACTGCTGTCGCTGCTTCGACGATGAACCGCTGACGGCCGCAGATTGAAGTGTCGACCGTGCGCCCACGATGCGCAATTGCGGTTCACTTAGCACAGAGTCCCATCCATTTCACTACACGTTGTTTTTTAACGCACACATATGAACGCTTTACTTTTCCGACCTTTACACCGAGCGAAGCACCGAGCGAAGCACCGAGCAAAGCACCGAGCGCAGCACCGTCGCGATGAACGCAGTCCATTTCTTTTCACACACACGCACACGCATTTCACCCGTCCGAGCGACGTACCGCCGCAATCGGGCCAGTCCATAGTCCTACGAAGCTTTTCACACACACGCATTGCACCAGCAGCAGCAGCAACAACAACAACAACAACTATGTTTATAAAAACAGTAGTTTTTAGTGCGAATCCGCGGAGGATTTCGCTGTCCGTCGCACCGAGCGATGCACCGAGCGAAGCAACGCGCGCAGCACCGAGCGCAGCAACGCGCGCAGCACCGTCGCGATGAACGCAGTCCATTTCATTTCACACACACGCACACGCATTTCACCCGTCCGAGCGACGTACCGCCGCAATCGGGCCAGTCCATAGTCCTACGAAGCACTTTCACACACACGCTTTGCACCAGCAGCAGCAGCAACAACAACAACAACAACTATGTTAATAAAAACAGTAGTTTTTAGTGCGAATCCGCGGAGGATTTCGCTGTCCGACGCACCGAGCGAAGCACCGAGCGCAGCACCGAGCGCAGCACCGAGCGCAGCACCGAGCGCAGCACCGTTGCGATGAACGCAGTCCATTTCTTTTCACACACACGCACACACATTTCACCCGTCCGAGCGACGTACCGCCGCAATCGGGTCAGTCCATGGTCCTACGAAGCTTTTCACACACACACGCATTGCACCAGCAGCAGCAGCAACAACAACAACAACAACTATGTTAATAAAAACAGTAATTTTAAGTGCGAATCCGCGGAGGATTTCGCTGTCCGTCGCACCGAGCGAAGCACCGAGCGCAGCACCGTCGGGATGAACGCAGTCCATTTCTTTTCACACACACGCACACGCATTTCACCCGTCCGAGCGACGTACCGCCGCAATCGGGTCAGTCCATAGTCCTACGAAGCACTTTCACACACACACGCATTGCACCAGCAGCAGCAGCAACAACAACAACAACAACTATGTTAATAAAAACAGTAGTTTTAAGTGCGAATCCGCGGAGGATTTCGCTGTCCGTCGCACCGAGCGAAGCACCGAGCGCAGCACCGTTGCGATGAACGCAGTCCATTGTCCTTTTTTTTCACACACACGCACACGCACATTTCACCATTAGGAAGCACAGTTGTTTTAAAGAAAAGTATTTTTTTTAGTCCAATCCGCGGAGGATTTCACTGCCCGACGAATAATCCTGCGCGCAGGCTAGCTGTCGCGTCGCACACTTTTGCTCGACATGAGCTCTTGCTGCTTCTGGTAGAACGACGAAATGAGCTGGCGCCATTTTGAAAATGACCCCCCCTGCTCAACACCACTTGTATCACACCACTTTTACGCACACTAATAAATTCGCACTACCGTGACGCGCGGACCAACCGTTCCATCAGGCTGCTAGTCGAAGACTGTGCCGAGCGCGGGACATTCGGCTTCTAATATAATCTTGTATCCGAACGAATGTGGCGAGAGTATTTTCTCTCCGAACTACTACTTCTACTATCCGAGCGAGCGTTGCCATCTCTGTTCTTCCTCGCTACGCATACAATCGCGTGATGGAAATTTCCCAAAGCCAATTGTATGACGCCAAATATTTATGCATATTTTGCAACTAAACTACCAGAGGTTTAATGCTTTTGCGTGTGATGTACGCACCATACGAACAGGGAAAGGAAGTTAGGTAGCAATTTTGCCAAAAAAAATTAAGTAGGCTCGTGTGCATGTACAGTGCACGAAAACGTAGGTTTTATGTTAAATTTGCTGTTAGCCCTTGAAAAAAGGAACATATTTCGCAAGTTTTTGAAAACCGTAGGTGCAAAAATTTCATCACATTTTTGGCGCTGCCTAAAACGAGCCGGCGACACACGGACGAAGCGTGTGCTCCTTTGTGTGTGCTGTCAGCGACCGACGTTGCTGCGAATTTCATCCCGTGCTCCGTCTCGCTCGCACTCGTTGCCACGAAGCCATCCTCTTTTTCGGTGGTTTTTTCCAAATAACGGTACCGATCCCGTTAGCCATTGCATTTGCCGATAAGTTCTGGCTCGAGTGGGATAGCAAACGCGCACACTACTACGTGCGAGAAAGAGAAGACAAACACGACGCTCGATTTGGAAACGCGTGGCAAAATTGTTGGTGGCATCATGCACGTACCAGGGGACAGTAAGAGGCGAACCCCCCCCCCTTTCGCAAAAGTGTTGGTGGTGGAATTATATGGTGCAAGCAGGCAAAAAGGTGTGTGCAAAAATTTCCGCACATTTTTGTCGCTGCTTTGCGTCCTCCTATCGATGTTCGAAATTGGTACGAATTTCATCCCACGCTCCGTCTCGTTCGGTGGCATGAGGGCATCCTCTTTCTCACGAGGGCACGAGGGCATGTTTAATCCACTTTATATTTTACGCCAAAATTTATTCCTGCACTGCAGTAACGTTTGCTGCTATTTTTCGGATGCAGTAAGTTCAGCCAGACGCCCAAGCACGTCAAATATGTAATGTTAGTCTTCAAAAAGACTGGTACTATGGAATGAATCATTGGAATCATTAGAAAAGAATTGTGATGGAAAGAATTTTCACGCAAATGTGTGGTCCTGATAAGGACCGTTTTGTTGAGATGAGTGCAAAATGTGCGTTGGCTGGCGAGTTGAACCTCCGAACCCGTACAAGGAGCGACCCTGACGCTTCAGCGCGTACACTGCATCCATCGCGCGGTGACGGTTTTCGCTTGGCCTGTTCGGTATAGGTGATGGCGGGCATCGCGGATAACATTCTCCAGGAACACTTTCAGCACGCCACGCGTTTCTTCGCAGAGCGATGCATCGGGCTCAACGCAGTTCGCTTCTCCATCGACCAACGTAAAGCAACGAATCCCCAAACCATGCGTAGAAATGAATCATGCAATACACTTACCTTCGTTGGTACGACCAGAGCCGCTTCACGCACTGCTGTCGCTGCTTCGACGATGAACCGCTGGCGGCCGCAGATTGAAGTGTCGACCGTGCGCCCACGATGCGCAATTGCGGTTCACTTAGCACAGAGTCCCATCCATTTCACTACACGTTGTTTTTTAACGCACACATATGAACGCTTTACTTTTCCGACCTTTACACCGAGCGAAGCACCGAGCGAAGCACCGAGCGAAGCACCGAGCGCAGCACCGAGCGAAGCACCGTTGCGATGAACGCAGTCCATTTCTTTTCACACACACGCACACGCATTTCACCCGTCCGAGCGACGTACCGCCGCAATCGGGCCAGTCCATAGTCCTACGAAGCACTTTCACACACACGCATTGCACCAGCAGCAGCAGCAACAACAACAACAACAACTATGTTAATAAAAACAGTAGTTTTTATTGCGAATCCGCGGAGGATTTCGCTGTCCGACGCACCGAGCGAAGCACCGAGCGAAGCACCGAGCGCAGCACCGAGCGCAGCACCGTTGCGATAAACGCAGTCCATTGTCCTTTTTTTTCACACACACGCACACGCACATTTCACCATTAGGAAGCACAGTTATTTTAAAGAAAAGTATTTTTTTTAGTCCAATCCGCGGAGGATTTCACTGCCCGACGAATAATCCTGCGCGCAGGCTAGCTGTCGCGTCGCACACTTTTGCTCGACATGAGCTCTTGCTGCTTCTGGTTGAACGACGAAATGAGCCGGCGCCATTTTGAAAATGACCCCCCTGCTCAACACCACTTGTATCACACCACTTTTACGCACACTAATAAATTCGCACTACCGTGACGCGCGGACCAACCGTTCCATCAGGCTGCTAGTCGAAGACTGTGCCGAGCGCGGGACATTCGGCTTCTAATATAATCTTGTATCCGAACGAATGTGGCGAGAGTATTTTCTCTCCGAACTACTACTTCTACTATCCGAGCGAGCGTTGCCATCTCTGTTCTTCCTCGCTACGCATACAATCGCGTGATGGAAATTTCCCAAAGCCAATTGTATGACGCCAAATATTTATGCATATTTTGCAACTAAACTACCAGAGGTTTAATGCTTTTGCGTGTGATGTACGCACCATACGAACAGGGAAAGGAAGTTAGGTAGCAATTTTGCCAAAAAAAATTAAGTAGGCTCGTGTGCATGTACAGTGCACGAAAACGTAGGTTTTATGTTAAATTTGCTGTTAGCCCTTGAAAAAAGGAACATATTTCGCAAGTTTTTGAAAACCGTAGGTGCAAAAATTTCATCACATTTTTGGCGCTGCCTAAAACGAGCCGGCGACACACGGACGAAGCGTGTGCTCCTTTGTGTGTGCTGTCAGCGACCGACGTTGCTGCGAATTTCATCCCGTGCTCCGTCTCGCTCGCACTCGTTGCCACGAAGCCATCCTCTTTTTCGGTGGTTTTTTCCAAATAACGGTACCGATCCCGTTAGCCATTGCATTTGCCGATAAGTTCTGGCTCGAGTGGGATAGCAAACGCGCACACTACTACGTGCGAGAAAGAGAAGACAAACACGACGCTCGATTTGGAAACGCGTGGCAAAATTGTTGGTGGCATCATGCACGTACCAGGGGACAGTAAGAGGCGAACCCCCCCCCCTTTCGCAAAAGTGTTGGTGGTGGAATTATATGGTGCAAGCAGGCAAAAAGGTGTGTGCAAAAATTTCCGCACATTTTTGTCGCTGCTTTGCGTCCTCCTATCGATGTTCGAAATTGGTACGAATTTCATCCCACGCTCCGTCTCGTTCGGTGGCATGAGGGCATCCTCTTTCTCACGAGGACACGAGGGCATGTTTAATCCACTTTATATTTTACGCCAAAATTTATTCCTGCACTTCAGTAACGTTTGCTGCTATTTTTCGGATGCAGTAAGTTCAGCCAGACGCCCAAGCGCGTCAAATATGTAATGTTAGTCTTCAAAAAGACTGGTACTATGGAATGAATCATTGGAATCATTAGAAAAGAATTGTGATGGAAAGAATTTTCACGCAAATGTGTGGTCCTGATAAGGACCGTTTTGTTGAGATGAGTGCAAAATGTGCGTTGGCTGGCGAGTTGAACCTCCGAACCCGTACAAGGAGCGACCCTGACGCTTCAGCGCGTACACTGCATCCATCGCGCGGTGACGGTTTTCGCTTGGCCTGTTCGGTATAGGTGATGGCGGGCATCGCGGATAACATTCTCCAGGAACACTTTCAGCACGCCACGCGTTTCTTCGCAGAGCGATGCATCGGGCTCAACGCAGTTCGCTTCTCCATCGACCAACGTAAAGCAACGAATCCCCAAACCATGCGTAGAAATGAATCATGCAATACACTTACCTTCGTTGGTACGACCAGAGCCGCTTCGCGCACTGCTGTCGCTGCTTCGACGATGAACCGCTGACGGCCGCAGATTGAAGTGTCGACCGTGCGCCCACGATGCGCAATTGCGGTTCACTTAGCACAGAGTCCCATCCATTTCACTACACGTTGTTTTTTAACGCACACATATGAACGCTTTACTTTTCCGACCTTTACACCGAGCGAAGCACCGAGCGAAGCACCGAGCAAAGCACCGAGCGCAGCACCGTCGCGATGAACGCAGTCCATTTCTTTTCACACACACGCACACGCATTTCACCCGTCCGAGCGACGTACCGCCGCAATCGGGCCAGTCCATAGTCCTACGAAGCTTTTCACACACACACGCATTGCACCAGCAGCAGCAGCAACAACAACAACAACAACTATGTTTATAAAAACAGTAGTTTTTAGTGCGAATCCGCGGAGGATTTCGCTGTCCGTCGCACCGAGTGAAGCACCGAGCGAAGCACCGTTGCGATGAACGCAGTCCATTTCCTTTCACACACACGCACACGCATTTCACCCGTCCGAGCGACGTACCGCCGCAATCGGGCCAGTCCATAGTCCTACGAAGCTTTTCACACACACGCATTGCACCAGCAGCAGCAGCAACAACAACAACAACAACTATGTTTATAAAAACAGTAGTTTTTAGTGCGAATCCGCGGAGGATTTCGCTGTCCGTCGCACCGAGCGATGCACCGAGCGAAGCAACGCGCGCAGCACCGAGCGCAGCAACGCGCGCAGCACCGTCGCGATGAACGCAGTCCATTTCATTTCACACACACGCACACGCATTTCACCCGTCCGAGCGACGTACCGCCGCAATCGGGCCAGTCCATAGTCCTACGAAGCACTTTCACACACACGCTTTGCACCAGCAGCAGCAGCAACAACAACAACAACAACTATGTTAATAAAAACAGTAGTTTTTAGTGCGAATCCGCGGAGGATTTCGCTGTCCGACGCACCGAGCGAAGCACCGAGCGCAGCACCGAGCGCAGCACCGAGCGCAGCACCGAGCGCAGCACCGTTGCGATGAACGCAGTCCATTTCTTTTCACACACACGCACACGCATTTCACCCGTCCGAGCGACGTACCGCCGCAATCGGGCCAGTCCATAGTCCTACGAAGCTTTTCACACACACACGCATTGCACCAGCAGCAGCAGCAACAACAACAACAACAACTATGTTAATAAAAACAGTAATTTTAAGTGCGAATCCGCGGAGGATTTCGCTGTCCGTCGCACCGAGCGAAGCACCGAGCGCAGCACCGTCGGGATGAACGCAGTCCATTTCTTTTCACACACACGCACACGCATTTCACCCGTCCGAGCGACGTACCGCCGCAATCGGGTCAGTCCATAGTCCTACGAAGCACTTTCACACACACACGCATTGCACCAGCAGCAGCAGCAACAACAACAACAACAACTATGTTAATAAAAACAGTAATTTTAAGTGCGAATCCGCGGAGGATTTCGCTGTCCGTCGCACCGAGCGAAGCACCGAGCGAAGCACCGTTGCGATGAACGCAGTCCATTGTCCTTTTTTTTCACACACACGCACACGCACATTTCACCATTAGTAAGCACAGTTGTTTTAAAGAAAAGTATTTTTTTTAGTCCAATCCGCGGAGGATTTCACTGCCCGACGAATAATCCTGCGCGCAGGCTAGCTGTCGCGTCGCACACTTTTGCTCGACATGAGCTCTTGCTGCTTCTGGTAGAACGACGAAATGAGCTGGCGCCATTTTGAAAATGACCCCCCCTGCTCAACACCACTTGTATCACACCACTTTTACGCACACTAATAAATTCGCACTACCGTGACGCGCGGACCAACCGTTCCATCAGGCTGCTAGTCGAAGACTGTGCCGAGCGCGGGACATTCGGCTTCTAATATAATCTTGTATCCGAACGAATGTGGCGAGAGTATTTTCTCTCCGAACTACTACTTCTACTATCCGAGCGAGCGTTGCCATCTCTGTTCTTCCTCGCTACGCATACAATCGCGTGATGGAAATTTCCCAAAGCCAATTGTATGACGCCAAATATTTATGCATATTTTGCAACTAAACTACCAGAGGTTTAATGCTTTTGCGTGTGATGTACGCACCATACGAACAGGGAAAGGAAGTTAGGTAGCAATTTTGCCAAAAAAAATTAAGTAGGCTCGTGTGCATGTACAGTGCACGAAAACGTAGGTTTTATGTTAAATTTGCTGTTAGCCCTTGAAAAAAGGAACATATTTCGCAAGTTTTTGAAAACCGTAGGTGCAAAAATTTCATCACATTTTTGGCGCTGCCTAAAACGAGCCGGCGACACACGGACGAAGCGTGTGCTCCTTTGTGTGTGCTGTCAGCGACCGACGTTGCTGCGAATTTCATCCCGTGCTCCGTCTCGCTCGCACTCGTTGCCACGAAGCCATCCTCTTTTTCGGTGGTTTTTTCCAAATAACGGTACCGATCCCGTTAGCCATTGCATTTGCCGATAAGTTCTGGCTCGAGTGGGATAGCAAACGCGCACACTACTACGTGCGAGAAAGAGAAGACAAACACGACGCTCGATTTGGAAACGCGTGGCAAAATTGTTGGTGGCATCATGCACGTACCAGGGGACAGTAAGAGGCGAACCCCCCCCCCTTTCGCAAAAGTGTTGGTGGTGGAATTATATGGTGCAAGCAGGCAAAAAGGTGTGTGCAAAAATTTCCGCACATTTTTGTCGCTGCTTTGCGTCCTCCTATCGATGTTCGAAATTGGTACGAATTTCATCCCACGCTCCGTCTCGTTCGGTGGCATGAGGGCATCCTCTTTCTCACGAGGGCACGAGGGCATATTTAATCCACTTTATATTTTACGCCAAAATTTATTCCTGCACTTCAGTAACGTTTGCTGCTATTTTTCGGATGCAGTAAGTTCAGCCAGACGCCCAAGCACGTCAAATATGTAATGTTAGTCTTCAAAAAGACTGGTACTATGGAATGAATCATTGGAATCATTAGAAAAGAATTGTGATGGAAAGAATTTTCACGCAAATGTGTGGTCCTGATAAGGACCGTTTTGTTGAGATGAGTGCAAAATGTGCGTTGGCTGGCGAGTTGAACCTCCGAACCCGTACAAGGAGCGACCCTGACGCTTCAGCGCGTACACTGCATCCATCGCGCGGTGACGGTTTTCGCTTGGCCTGTTCGGTATAGGTGATGGCGGGCATCGCGGATAACATTCTCCAGGAACACTTTCAGCACGCCACGCGTTTCTTCGCAGAGCGATGCATCGGGCTCAACGCAGTTCGCTTCTCCATCGACCAACGTAAAGCAACGAATCCCCAAACCATGCGTAGAAATGAATCATGCAATACACTTACCTTCGTTGGTACGACCAGAGCCGCTTCGCGCACTGCTGTCGCTGCTTCGACGATGAACCGCTGACGGCCGCAGATTGAAGTGTCGACCGTGCGCCCACGATGCGCAATTGCGGTTCACTTAGCACAGAGTCCCATCCATTTCACTACACGTTGTTTTTTAACGCACACATATGAACGCTTTACTTTTCCGACCTTTACACCGAGCGAAGCACCGAGCGAAGCACCGAGCAAAGCACCGAGCGCAGCACCGTCGCGATGAACGCAGTCCATTTCTTTTCACACACACGCACACGCATTTCACCCGTCCGAGCGACGTACCGCCGCAATCGGGCCAGTCCATAGTCCTACGAAGCTTTTCACACACACACGCATTGCACCAGCAGCAGCAGCAACAACAACAACAACAACTATGTTTATAAAAACAGTAGTTTTTAGTGCGAATCCGCGGAGGATTTCGCTGTCCGACGCACCGAGCGAAGCACCGTCGCGATTAACGCAGTCCATTGTCCTTACACACAGGCACACGCACATTTCACCCGTCCGAGCGACGTACCGCCGCAATCGGGTCAGTCCATGGTCCTACGAAGCTTTTCACACACACGCATTGCACCAGCAGCAGCAGCAACAACAACAACAACAACTATGTTAATAAAAACAGTAGTTTTTAGTGCGAATCCGCGGAGGATTTCGCTGTCCGACGCACCGAGCGATGCACCGAGCGAAGCAACGCGCGCAGCACCGAGCGCAGCAACGCGCGCAGCACCGTCGCGATGAACGCAGTCCATTTCATTTCACACACACGCACACGCATTTCACCCGTCCGAGCGACGTACCGCCGCAATCGGGCCAGTCCATAGTCCTACGAAGCACTTTCACACACACGCTTTGCACCAGCAGCAGCAGCAACAACAACAACAACAACTATGTTAATAAAAACAGTAGTTTTTAGTGCGAATCCGCGGAGGATTTCGCTGTCCGACGCACCGAGCGAAGCACCGAGCGCAGCACCGAGCGCAGCACCGAGCGCAGCACCGAGCGCAGCACCGTTGCGATGAACGCAGTCCATTTCTTTTCACACACACGCACACACATTTCACCCGTCCGAGCGACGTACCGCCGCAATCGGGCCAGTCCATGGTCCTACGAAGCTTTTCACACACACACGCATTGCACCAGCAGCAGCAGCAACAACAACAACAACAACTATGTTAATAAAAACAGTAATTTTAAGTGCGAATCCGCGGAGGATTTCGCTGTCCGTCGCACCGAGCGAAGCACCGAGCGCAGCACCGTCGGGATGAACGCAGTCCATTTCTTTTCACACACACGCACACGCATTTCACCCGTCCGAGCGACGTACCGCCGCAATCGGGTCAGTCCATAGTCCTACGAAGCACTTTCACACACACACGCTTTGCACCAGCAGCAGCAGCAACAACAACAACAACAACTATGTTAATAAAAACAGTAATTTTAAGTGCGAATCCGCGGAGGATTTCGCTGTCCGTCGCACCGAGCGAAGCACCGAGCGCAGCACCGTTGCGATGAACGCAGTCCATTGTCCTTTTTTTTCACACACACGCACACGCACATTTCACCATTAGGAAGCACAGTTGTTTTAAAGAAAAGTATTTTTTTTAGTCCAATCCGCGGAGGATTTCACTGCCCGACGAATAATCCTGCGCGCAGGCTAGCTGTCGCGTCGCACACTTTTGCTCGACATGAGCTCTTGCTGCTTCTGGTAGAACGACGAAATGAGCTGGCGCCATTTTGAAAATGACCCCCCCTGCTCAACACCACTTGTATCACACCACTTTTACGCACACTAATAAATTCGCACTACCGTGACGCGCGGACCAACCGTTCCATCAGGCTGCTAGTCGAAGACTGTGCCGAGCGCGGGACATTCGGCTTCTAATATAATCTTGTATCCGAACGAATGTGGCGAGAGTATTTTCTCTCCGAACTACTACTTCTACTATCCGAGCGAGCGTTGCCATCTCTGTTCTTCCTCGCTACGCATACAATCGCGTGATGGAAATTTCCCAAAGCCAATTGTATGACGCCAAATATTTATGCATATTTTGCAACTAAACTACCAGAGGTTTAATGCTTTTGCGTGTGATGTACGCACCATACGAACAGGGAAAGGAAGTTAGGTAGCAATTTTGCCAAAAAAAATTAAGTAGGCTCGTGTGCATGTACAGTGCACGAAAACGTAGGTTTTATGTTAAATTTGCTGATAGCCCTTGAAAAAAGGAACATATTTCGCAAGTTTTTGAAAACCGTAGGTGCAAAAATTTCATCACATTTTTGGCGCTGCCTAAAACGAGCCGGCGACACACGGACGAAGCGTGTGCTCCTTTGTGTGTGCTGTCAGCGACCGACGTTGCTGCGAATTTCATCCCGTGCTCCGTCTCGCTCGCACTCGTTGCCACGAAGCCATCCTCTTTTTCGGTGGTTTTTTCCAAATAACGGTACCGATCCCGTTAGCCATTGCATTTGCCGATAAGTTCTGGCTCGAGTGGGATAGCAAACGCGCACACTACTACGTGCGAGAAAGAGAAGACAAACACGACGCTCGATTTGGAAACGCGTGGCAAAATTGTTGGTGGCATCATGCACGTACCAGGGGACAGTAAGAGGCGAACCCCCCCCCCTTTCGCAAAAGTGTTGGTGGTGGAATTATATGGTGCAAGCAGGCAAAAAGGTGTGTGCAAAAATTTCCGCACATTTTTGTCGCTGCTTTGCGTCCTCCTATCGATGTTCGAAATTGGTACGAATTTCATCCCACGCTCCGTCTCGTTCGGTGGCATGAGGGCATCCTCTTTCTCACGAGGGCACGAGGGCATGTTTAATCCACTTTATATTTTACGCCAAAATTTATTCCTGCACTGCAGTAACGTTTGCTGCTATTTTTCGGATGCAGTAAGTTCAGCCAGACGCCCAAGCACGTCAAATATGTAATGTTAGTCTTCAAAAAGACTGGTACTATGGAATGAATCATTGGAATCATTAGAAAAGAATTGTGATGGAAAGAATTTTCACGCAAATGTGTGGTCCTGATAAGGACCGTTTTGTTGAGATGAGTGCAAAATGTGCGTTGGCTGGCGAGTTGAACCTCCGAACCCGTACAAGGAGCGACCCTGACGCTTCAGCGCGTACACTGCATCCATCGCGCGGTGACGGTTTTCGCTTGGCCTGTTCGGTATAGGTGATGGCGGGCATCGCGGATAACATTCTCCAGGAACACTTTCAGCACGCCACGCGTTTCTTCGCAGAGCGATGCATCGGGCTCAACGCAGTTCGCTTCTCCATCGACCAACGTAAAGCAACGAATCCCCAAACCATGCGTAGAAATGAATCATGCAATACACTTACCTTCGTTGGTACGACCAGAGCCGCTTCACGCACTGCTGTCGCTGCTTCGACGATGAACCGCTGGCGGCCGCAGATTGAAGTGTCGACCGTGCGCCCACGATGCGCAATTGCGGTTCACTTAGCACAGAGTCCCATCCATTTCACTACACGTTGTTTTTTAACGCACACATATGAACGCTTTACTTTTCCGACCTTTACACCGAGCGAAGCACCGAGCGAAGCACCGAGCGAAGCAACGCGCGAAGCACCGAGCGAAGCACCGTTGCGATGAACGCAGTCCATTTCTTTTCACACACACGCACACGCATTTCACCCGTCCGAGCGACGTACCGCCGCAATCGGGCCAGTCCATAGTCCTACGAAGCACTTTCACACACACGCATTGCACCAGCAGCAGCAGCAACAACAACAACAACAACTATGTTAATAAAAACAGTAGTTTTTATTGCGAATCCGCGGAGGATTTCGCTGTCCGACGCACCGAGCGAAGCACCGAGCGAAGCACCGAGCGCAGCACCGAGCGCAGCACCGTTGCGATAAACGCAGTCCATTGTCCTTTTTTTTCACACACACGCACACGCACATTTCACCATTAGGAAGCACAGTTATTTTAAAGAAAAGTATTTTTTTTAGTCCAATCCGCGGAGGATTTCACTGCCCGACGAATAATCCTGCGCGCAGGCTAGCTGTCGCGTCGCACACTTTTGCTCGACATGAGCTCTTGCTGCTTCTGGTTGAACGACGAAATGAGCCGGCGCCATTTTGAAAATGACCCCCCTGCTCAACACCACTTGTATCACACCACTTTTACGCACACTAATAAATTCGCACTACCGTGACGCGCGGACCAACCGTTCCATCAGGCTGCTAGTCGAAGACTGTGCCGAGCGCGGGACATTCGGCTTCTAATATAATCTTGTATCCGAACGAATGTGGCGAGAGTATTTTCTCTCCGAACTACTACTTCTACTATCCGAGCGAGCGTTGCCATCTCTGTTCTTCCTCGCTACGCATACAATCGCGTGATGGAAATTTCCCAAAGCCAATTGTATGACGCCAAATATTTATGCATATTTTGCAACTAAACTACCAGAGGTTTAATGCTTTTGCGTGTGATGTACGCACCATACGAACAGGGAAAGGAAGTTAGGTAGCAATTTTGCCAAAAAAAATTAAGTAGGCTCGTGTGCATGTACAGTGCACGAAAACGTAGGTTTTATGTTAAATTTGCTGTTAGCCCTTGAAAAAAGGAACATATTTCGCAAGTTTTTGAAAACCGTAGGTGCAAAAATTTCATCACATTTTTGGCGCTGCCTAAAACGAGCCGGCGACACACGGACGAAGCGTGTGCTCCTTTGTGTGTGCTGTCAGCGACCGACGTTGCTGCGAATTTCATCCCGTGCTCCGTCTCGCTCGCACTCGTTGCCACGAAGCCATCCTCTTTTTCGGTGGTTTTTTCCAAATAACGGTACCGATCCCGTTAGCCATTGCATTTGCCGATAAGTTCTGGCTCGAGTGGGATAGCAAACGCGCACACTACTACGTGCGAGAAAGAGAAGACAAACACGACGCTCGATTTGGAAACGCGTGGCAAAATTGTTGGTGGCATCATGCACGTACCAGGGGACAGTAAGAGGCGAACCCCCCCCCCTTTCGCAAAAGTGTTGGTGGTGGAATTATATGGTGCAAGCAGGCAAAAAGGTGTGTGCAAAAATTTCCGCACATTTTTGTCGCTGCTTTGCGTCCTCCTATCGATGTTCGAAATTGGTACGAATTTCATCCCACGCTCCGTCTCGTTCGGTGGCATGAGGGCATCCTCTTTCTCACGAGGGCACGAGGGCATATTTAATCCACTTTATATTTTACGCCAAAATTTATTCCTGCACTTCAGTAACGTTTGCTGCTATTTTTCGGATGCAGTAAGTTCAGCCAGACGCCCAAGCGCGTCAAATATGTAATGTTAGTCTTCAAAAAGACTGGTACTATGGAATGAATCATTGGAATCATTAGAAAAGAATTGTGATGGAAAGAATTTTCACGCAAATGTGTGGTCCTGATAAGGACCGTTTTGTTGAGATGAGTGCAAAATGTGCGTTGGCTGGCGAGTTGAACCTCCGAACCCGTACAAGGAGCGACCCTGACGCTTCAGCGCGTACACTGCATCCATCGCGCGGTGACGGTTTTCGCTTGGCCTGTTCGGTATAGGTGATGGCGGGCATCGCGGATAACATTCTCCAGGAACACTTTCAGCACGCCACGCGTTTCTTCGCAGAGCGATGCATCGGGCTCAACGCAGTTCGCTTCTCCATCGACCAACGTAAAGCAACGAATCCCCAAACCATGCGTAGAAATGAATCATGCAATACACTTACCTTCGTTGGTACGACCAGAGCCGCTTCGCGCACTGCTGTCGCTGCTTCGACGATGAACCGCTGACGGCCGCAGATTGAAGTGTCGACCGTGCGCCCACGATGCGCAATTGCGGTTCACTTAGCACAGAGTCCCATCCATTTCACTACACGTTGTTTTTTAACGCACACATATGAACGCTTTACTTTTCCGACCTTTACACCGAGCGAAGCACCGAGCGAAGCACCGAGCAAAGCACCGAGCGCAGCACCGTCGCGATGAACGCAGTCCATTTCTTTTCACACACACGCACACGCATTTCACCCGTCCGAGCGACGTACCGCCGCAATCGGGCCAGTCCATAGTCCTACGAAGCTTTTCACACACACACGCATTGCACCAGCAGCAGCAGCAACAACAACAACAACAACTATGTTTATAAAAACAGTAGTTTTTAGTGCGAATCCGCGGAGGATTTCGCTGTCCGTCGCACCGAGTGAAGCACCGTCGCGATTAACGCAGTCCATTGTCCTTACACACAAGCACACGCACATTTCACCCGTCCGAGCGACGTACCGCCGCAATCGGGTCAGTCCATGGTCCTACGAAGCTTTTCACACACACACGCATTGCACCAGCAGCAGCAGCAACAACAACAACAACAACTATGTTAATAAAAACAGTAATTTTAAGTGCGAATCCGCGGAGGATTTCGCTGTCCGTCGCACCGAGCGAAGCACCGAGCGCAGCACCGTCGGGATGAACGCAGTCCATTTCTTTTCACACACACGCACACGCATTTCACCCGTCCGAGCGACGTACCGCCGCAATCGGGCCAGTCCATAGTCCTACGAAGCTTTTCACACACACGCATTGCACCAGCAGCAGCAGCAACAACAACAACAACAACTATGTTAATAAAAACAGTAGTTTTTATTGCGAATCCGCGGAGGATTTCGCTGTCCGACGCACCGAGCGAAGCACCGAGCGAAGCACCGAGCGCAGCACCGAGCGCAGCACCGTTGCGATAAACGCAGTCCATTGTCCTTTTTTTTCACACACACGCACACGCACATTTCACCATTAGGAAGCACAGTTATTTTAAAGAAAAGTATTTTTTTTAGTCCAATCCGCGGAGGATTTCACTGCCCGACGAATAATCCTGCGCGCAGGCTAGCTGTCGCGTCGCACACTTTTGCTCGACATGAGCTCTTGCTGCTTCTGGTTGAACGACGAAATGAGCCGGCGCCATTTTGAAAATGACCCCCCTGCTCAACACCACTTGTATCACACCACTTTTACGCACACTAATAAATTCGCACTACCGTGACGCGCGGACCAACCGTTCCATCAGGCTGCTAGTCGAAGACTGTGCCGAGCGCGGGACATTCGGCTTCTAATATAATCTTGTATCCGAACGAATGTGGCGAGAGTATTTTCTCTCCGAACTACTACTTCTACTATCCGAGCGAGCGTTGCCATCTCTGTTCTTCCTCGCTACGCATACAATCGCGTGATGGAAATTTCCCAAAGCCAATTGTATGACGCCAAATATTTATGCATATTTTGCAACTAAACTACCAGAGGTTTAATGCTTTTGCGTGTGATGTACGCACCATACGAACAGGGAAAGGAAGTTAGGTAGCAATTTTGCCAAAAAAAATTAAGTAGGCTCGTGTGCATGTACAGTGCACGAAAACGTAGGTTTTATGTTAAATTTGCTGTTAGCCCTTGAAAAAAGGAACATATTTCGCAAGTTTTTGAAAACCGTAGGTGCAAAAATTTCATCACATTTTTGGCGCTGCCTAAAACGAGCCGGCGACACACGGACGAAGCGTGTGCTCCTTTGTGTGTGCTGTCAGCGACCGACGTTGCTGCGAATTTCATCCCGTGCTCCGTCTCGCTCGCACTCGTTGCCACGAAGCCATCCTCTTTTTCGGTGGTTTTTTCCAAATAACGGTACCGATCCCGTTAGCCATTGCATTTGCCGATAAGTTCTGGCTCGAGTGGGATAGCAAACGCGCACACTACTACGTGCGAGAAAGAGAAGACAAACACGACGCTCGATTTGGAAACGCGTGGCAAAATTGTTGGTGGCATCATGCACGTACCAGGGGACAGTAAGAGGCGAACCCCCCCCCCCTTTCGCAAAAGTGTTGGTGGTGGAATTATATGGTGCAAGCAGGCAAAAAGGTGTGTGCAAAAATTTCCGCACATTTTTGTCGCTGCTTTGCGTCCTCCTATCGATGTTCGAAATTGGTACGAATTTCATCCCACGCTCCGTCTCGTTCGGTGGCATGAGGGCATCCTCTTTCTCACGAGGGCACGAGGGCATATTTAATCCACTTTATATTTTACGCCAAAATTTATTCCTGCACTTCAGTAACGTTTGCTGCTATTTTTCGGATGCAGTAAGTTCAGCCAGACGCCCAAGCGCGTCAAATATGTAATGTTAGTCTTCAAAAAGACTGGTACTATGGAATGAATCATTGGAATCATTAGAAAAGAATTGTGATGGAAAGAATTTTCACGCAAATGTGTGGTCCTGATAAGGACCGTTTTGTTGAGATGAGTGCAAAATGTGCGTTGGCTGGCGAGTTGAACCTCCGAACCCGTACAAGGAGCGACCCTGACGCTTCAGCGCGTACACTGCATCCATCGCGCGGTGACGGTTTTCGCTTGGCCTGTTCGGTATAGGTGATGGCGGGCATCGCGGATAACATTCTCCAGGAACACTTTCAGCACGCCACGCGTTTCTTCGCAGAGCGATGCATCGGGCTCAACGCAGTTCGCTTCTCCATCGACCAACGTAAAGCAACGAATCCCCAAACCATGCGTAGAAATGAATCATGCAATACACTTACCTTCGTTGGTACGACCAGAGCCGCTTCGCGCACTGCTGTCGCTGCTTCGACGATGAACCGCTGACGGCCGCAGATTGAAGTGTCGACCGTGCGCCCACGATGCGCAATTGCGGTTCACTTAGCACAGAGTCCCATCCATTTCACTACACGTTGTTTTTTAACGCACACATATGAACGCTTTACTTTTCCGACCTTTACACCGAGCGAAGCACCGAGCGAAGCACCGAGCAAAGCACCGAGCGCAGCACCGTCGCGATGAACGCAGTCCATTTCTTTTCACACACACGCACACGCATTTCACCCGTCCGAGCGACGTACCGCCGCAATCGGGCCAGTCCATAGTCCTACGAAGCTTTTCACACACACACGCATTGCACCAGCAGCAGCAGCAACAACAACAACAACAACTATGTTTATAAAAACAGTAGTTTTTAGTGCGAATCCGCGGAGGATTTCGCTGTCCGTCGCACCGAGTGAAGCACCGTCGCGATTAACGCAGTCCATTGTCCTTACACACAAGCACACGCACATTTCACCCGTCCGAGCGACGTACCGCCGCAATCGGGTCAGTCCATGGTCCTACGAAGCTTTTCACACACACACGCATTGCACCAGCAGCAGCAGCAACAACAACAACAACAACTATGTTAATAAAAACAGTAATTTTAAGTGCGAATCCGCGGAGGATTTCGCTGTCCGTCGCACCGAGCGAAGCACCGAGCGCAGCACCGTCGGGATGAACGCAGTCCATTTCTTTTCACACACACGCACACGCATTTCACCCGTCCGAGCGACGTACCGCCGCAATCGGGCCAGTCCATAGTCCTACGAAGCTTTTCACACACACGCATTGCACCAGCAGCAGCAGCAACAACAACAACAACAACTATGTTTATAAAAACAGTAGTTTTTAGTGCGAATCCGCGGAGGATTTCGCTGTCCGTCGCACCGAGCGATGCACCGAGCGAAGCAACGCGCGCAGCACCGAGCGCAGCAACGCGCGCAGCACCGTCGCGATGAACGCAGTCCATTTCATTTCACACACACGCACACGCATTTCACCCGTCCGAGCGACGTACCGCCGCAATCGGGCCAGTCCATAGTCCTACGAAGCACTTTCACACACACGCTTTGCACCAGCAGCAGCAGCAACAACAACAACAACAACTATGTTAATAAAAACAGTAGTTTTTAGTGCGAATCCGCGGAGGATTTCGCTGTCCGACGCACCGAGCGAAGCAACGCGCGCAGCACCGAGCGCAGCACCGAGCGCAGCACCGAGCGCAGCACCGTTGCGATGAACGCAGTCCATTTCTTTTCACACACACGCACACACATTTCACCCGTCCGAGCGACGTACCGCCGCAATCGGGTCAGTCCATGGTCCTACGAAGCTTTTCACACACACACGCATTGCACCAGCAGCAGCAGCAACAACAACAACAACAACTATGTTAATAAAAACAGTAATTTTAAGTGCGAATCCGCGGAGGATTTCGCTGTCCGTCGCACCGAGCGAAGCACCGAGCGCAGCACCGTCGGGATGAACGCAGTCCATTTCTTTTCACACACACGCACACGCATTTCACCCGTCCGAGCGACGTACCGCCGCAATCGGGTCAGTCCATAGTCCTACGAAGCACTTTCACACACACACGCATTGCACCAGCAGCAGCAGCAACAACAACAACAACAACTATGTTAATAAAAACAGTAATTTTAAGTGCGAATCCGCGGAGGATTTCGCTGTCCGTCGCACCGAGCGAAGCACCGAGCGCAGCACCGTTGCGATGAACGCAGTCCATTGTCCTTTTTTTTCACACACACGCACACGCACATTTCACCATTAGGAAGCACAGTTGTTTTAAAGAAAAGTATTTTTTTTAGTCCAATCCGCGGAGGATTTCACTGCCCGACGAATAATCCTGCGCGCAGGCTAGCTGTCGCGTCGCACACTTTTGCTCGACATGAGCTCTTGCTGCTTCTGGTAGAACGACGAAATGAGCTGGCGCCATTTTGAAAATGACCCCCCCTGCTCAACACCACTTGTATCACACCACTTTTACGCACACTAATAAATTCGCACTACCGTGACGCGCGGACCAACCGTTCCATCAGGCTGCTAGTCGAAGACTGTGCCGAGCGCGGGACATTCGGCTTCTAATATAATCTTGTATCCGAACGAATGTGGCGAGAGTATTTTCTCTCCGAACTACTACTTCTACTATCCGAGCGAGCGTTGCCATCTCTGTTCTTCCTCGCTACGCATACAATCGCGTGATGGAAATTTCCCAAAGCCAATTGTATGACGCCAAATATTTATGCATATTTTGCAACTAAACTACCAGAGGTTTAATGCTTTTGCGTGTGATGTACGCACCATACGAACAGGGAAAGGAAGTTAGGTAGCAATTTTGCCAAAAAAAATTAAGTAGGCTCGTGTGCATGTACAGTGCACGAAAACGTAGGTTTTATGTTAAATTTGCTGATAGCCCTTGAAAAAAGGAACATATTTCGCAAGTTTTTGAAAACCGTAGGTGCAAAAATTTCATCACATTTTTGGCGCTGCCTAAAACGAGCCGGCGACACACGGACGAAGCGTGTGCTCCTTTGTGTGTGCTGTCAGCGACCGACGTTGCTGCGAATTTCATCCCGTGCTCCGTCTCGCTCGCACTCGTTGCCACGAAGCCATCCTCTTTTTCGGTGGTTTTTTCCAAATAACGGTACCGATCCCGTTAGCCATTGCATTTGCCGATAAGTTCTGGCTCGAGTGGGATAGCAAACGCGCACACTACTACGTGCGAGAAAGAGAAGACAAACACGACGCTCGATTTGGAAACGCGTGGCAAAATTGTTGGTGGCATCATGCACGTACCAGGGGACAGTAAGAGGCGAACCCCCCCCCCTTTCGCAAAAGTGTTGGTGGTGGAATTATATGGTGCAAGCAGGCAAAAAGGTGTGTGCAAAAATTTCCGCACATTTTTGTCGCTGCTTTGCGTCCTCCTATCGATGTTCGAAATTGGTACGAATTTCATCCCACGCTCCGTCTCGTTCGGTGGCATGAGGGCATCCTCTTTCTCACGAGGGCACGAGGGCATGTTTAATCCACTTTATATTTTACGCCAAAATTTATTCCTGCACTGCAGTAACGTTTGCTGCTATTTTTCGGATGCAGTAAGTTCAGCCAGACGCCCAAGCACGTCAAATATGTAATGTTAGTCTTCAAAAAGACTGGTACTATGGAATGAATCATTGGAATCATTAGAAAAGAATTGTGATGGAAAGAATTTTCACGCAAATGTGTGGTCCTGATAAGGACCGTTTTGTTGAGATGAGTGCAAAATGTGCGTTGGCTGGCGAGTTGAACCTCCGAACCCGTACAAGGAGCGACCCTGACGCTTCAGCGCGTACACTGCATCCATCGCGCGGTGACGGTTTTCGCTTGGCCTGTTCGGTATAGGTGATGGCGGGCATCGCGGATAACATTCTCCAGGAACACTTTCAGCACGCCACGCGTTTCTTCGCAGAGCGATGCATCGGGCTCAACGCAGTTCGCTTCTCCATCGACCAACGTAAAGCAACGAATCCCCAAACCATGCGTAGAAATGAATCATGCAATACACTTACCTTCGTTGGTACGACCAGAGCCGCTTCACGCACTGCTGTCGCTGCTTCGACGATGAACCGCTGGCGGCCGCAGATTGAAGTGTCGACCGTGCGCCCACGATGCGCAATTGCGGTTCACTTAGCACAGAGTCCCATCCATTTCACTACACGTTGTTTTTTAACGCACACATATGAACGCTTTACTTTTCCGACCTTTACACCGAGCGAAGCACCGAGCGAAGCACCGAGCGAAGCAACGCGCGAAGCACCGAGCGAAGCACCGTTGCGATGAACGCAGTCCATTTCTTTTCACACACACGCACACGCATTTCACCCGTCCGAGCGACGTACCGCCGCAATCGGGCCAGTCCATAGTCCTACGAAGCACTTTCACACACACGCATTGCACCAGCAGCAGCAGCAACAACAACAACAACAACTATGTTAATAAAAACAGTAGTTTTTATTGCGAATCCGCGGAGGATTTCGCTGTCCGACGCACCGAGCGAAGCACCGAGCGAAGCACCGAGCGCAGCACCGAGCGCAGCACCGTTGCGATAAACGCAGTCCATTGTCCTTTTTTTTCACACACACGCACACGCACATTTCACCATTAGGAAGCACAGTTATTTTAAAGAAAAGTATTTTTTTTAGTCCAATCCGCGGAGGATTTCACTGCCCGACGAATAATCCTGCGCGCAGGCTAGCTGTCGCGTCGCACACTTTTGCTCGACATGAGCTCTTGCTGCTTCTGGTTGAACGACGAAATGAGCCGGCGCCATTTTGAAAATGACCCCCCTGCTCAACACCACTTGTATCACACCACTTTTACGCACACTAATAAATTCGCACTACCGTGACGCGCGGACCAACCGTTCCATCAGGCTGCTAGTCGAAGACTGTGCCGAGCGCGGGACATTCGGCTTCTAATATAATCTTGTATCCGAACGAATGTGGCGAGAGTATTTTCTCTCCGAACTACTACTTCTACTATCCGAGCGAGCGTTGCCATCTCTGTTCTTCCTCGCTACGCATACAATCGCGTGATGGAAATTTCCCAAAGCCAATTGTATGACGCCAAATATTTATGCATATTTTGCAACTAAACTACCAGAGGTTTAATGCTTTTGCGTGTGATGTACGCACCATACGAACAGGGAAAGGAAGTTAGGTAGCAATTTTGCCAAAAAAAATTAAGTAGGCTCGTGTGCATGTACAGTGCACGAAAACGTAGGTTTTATGTTAAATTTGCTGTTAGCCCTTGAAAAAAGGAACATATTTCGCAAGTTTTTGAAAACCGTAGGTGCAAAAATTTCATCACATTTTTGGCGCTGCCTAAAACGAGCCGGCGACACACGGACGAAGCGTGTGCTCCTTTGTGTGTGCTGTCAGCGACCGACGTTGCTGCGAATTTCATCCCGTGCTCCGTCTCGCTCGCACTCGTTGCCACGAAGCCATCCTCTTTTTCGGTGGTTTTTTCCAAATAACGGTACCGATCCCGTTAGCCATTGCATTTGCCGATAAGTTCTGGCTCGAGTGGGATAGCAAACGCGCACACTACTACGTGCGAGAAAGAGAAGACAAACACGACGCTCGATTTGGAAACGCGTGGCAAAATTGTTGGTGGCATCATGCACGTACCAGGGGACAGTAAGAGGCGAACCCCCCCCCCTTTCGCAAAAGTGTTGGTGGTGGAATTATATGGTGCAAGCAGGCAAAAAGGTGTGTGCAAAAATTTCCGCACATTTTTGTCGCTGCTTTGCGTCCTCCTATCGATGTTCGAAATTGGTACGAATTTCATCCCACGCTCCGTCTCGTTCGGTGGCATGAGGGCATCCTCTTTCTCACGAGGGCACGAGGGCATATTTAATCCACTTTATATTTTACGCCAAAATTTATTCCTGCACTTCAGTAACGTTTGCTGCTATTTTTCGGATGCAGTAAGTTCAGCCAGACGCCCAAGCGCGTCAAATATGTAATGTTAGTCTTCAAAAAGACTGGTACTATGGAATGAATCATTGGAATCATTAGAAAAGAATTGTGATGGAAAGAATTTTCACGCAAATGTGTGGTCCTGATAAGGACCGTTTTGTTGAGATGAGTGCAAAATGTGCGTTGGCTGGCGAGTTGAACCTCCGAACCCGTACAAGGAGCGACCCTGACGCTTCAGCGCGTACACTGCATCCATCGCGCGGTGACGGTTTTCGCTTGGCCTGTTCGGTATAGGTGATGGCGGGCATCGCGGATAACATTCTCCAGGAACACTTTCAGCACGCCACGCGTTTCTTCGCAGAGCGATGCATCGGGCTCAACGCAGTTCGCTTCTCCATCGACCAACGTAAAGCAACGAATCCCCAAACCATGCGTAGAAATGAATCATGCAATACACTTACCTTCGTTGGTACGACCAGAGCCGCTTCGCGCACTGCTGTCGCTGCTTCGACGATGAACCGCTGACGGCCGCAGATTGAAGTGTCGACCGTGCGCCCACGATGCGCAATTGCGGTTCACTTAGCACAGAGTCCCATCCATTTCACTACACGTTGTTTTTTAACGCACACATATGAACGCTTTACTTTTCCGACCTTTACACCGAGCGAAGCACCGAGCGAAGCACCGAGCAAAGCACCGAGCGCAGCACCGTCGCGATGAACGCAGTCCATTTCTTTTCACACACACGCACACGCATTTCACCCGTCCGAGCGACGTACCGCCGCAATCGGGCCAGTCCATAGTCCTACGAAGCTTTTCACACACACACGCATTGCACCAGCAGCAGCAGCAACAACAACAACAACAACTATGTTTATAAAAACAGTAGTTTTTAGTGCGAATCCGCGGAGGATTTCGCTGTCCGTCGCACCGAGTGAAGCACCGTCGCGATTAACGCAGTCCATTGTCCTTACACACAAGCACACGCACATTTCACCCGTCCGAGCGACGTACCGCCGCAATCGGGTCAGTCCATGGTCCTACGAAGCTTTTCACACACACACGCATTGCACCAGCAGCAGCAGCAACAACAACAACAACAACTATGTTAATAAAAACAGTAATTTTAAGTGCGAATCCGCGGAGGATTTCGCTGTCCGTCGCACCGAGCGAAGCACCGAGCGCAGCACCGTCGGGATGAACGCAGTCCATTTCTTTTCACACACACGCACACGCATTTCACCCGTCCGAGCGACGTACCGCCGCAATCGGGCCAGTCCATAGTCCTACGAAGCTTTTCACACACACGCATTGCACCAGCAGCAGCAGCAACAACAACAACAACAACTATGTTTATAAAAACAGTAGTTTTTAGTGCGAATCCGCGGAGGATTTCGCTGTCCGACGCACCGAGCGATGCACCGAGCGAAGCAACGCGCGCAGCACCGAGCGCAGCAACGCGCGCAGCACCGTCGCGATGAACGCAGTCCATTTCATTTCACACACACGCACACGCATTTCACCCGTCCGAGCGACGTACCGCCGCAATCGGGCCAGTCCATAGTCCTACGAAGCACTTTCACACACACGCTTTGCACCAGCAGCAGCAGCAACAACAACAACAACAACTATGTTAATAAAAACAGTAGTTTTTAGTGCGAATCCGCGGAGGATTTCGCTGTCCGACGCACCGAGCGAAGCACCGAGCGCAGCACCGAGCGCAGCACCGAGCGCAGCACCGAGCGCAGCACCGTTGCGATGAACGCAGTCCATTTCTTTTCACACACACGCACACGCATTTCACCCGTCCGAGCGACGTACCGCCGCAATCGGGTCAGTCCATGGTCCTACGAAGCTTTTCACACACACACGCATTGCACCAGCAGCAGCAGCAACAACAACAACAACAACTATGTTAATAAAAACAGTAATTTTAAGTGCGAATCCGCGGAGGATTTCGCTGTCCGTCGCACCGAGCGAAGCACCGAGCGCAGCACCGTCGGGATGAACGCAGTCCATTTCTTTTCACACACACGCACACGCATTTCACCCGTCCGAGCGACGTACCGCCGCAATCGGGTCAGTCCATAGTCCTACGAAGCACTTTCACACACACACGCATTGCACCAGCAGCAGCAGCAACAACAACAACAACAACTATGTTAATAAAAACAGTAATTTTAAGTGCGAATCCGCGGAGGATTTCGCTGTCCGTCGCACCGAGCGAAGCACCGAGCGCAGCACCGTTGCGATGAACGCAGTCCATTGTCCTTTTTTTTCACACACACGCACACGCACATTTCACCATTAGTAAGCACAGTTGTTTTAAAGAAAAGTATTTTTTTTAGTCCAATCCGCGGAGGATTTCACTGCCCGACGAATAATCCTGCGCGCAGGCTAGCTGTCGCGTCGCACACTTTTGCTCGACATGAGCTCTTGCTGCTTCTGGTAGAACGACGAAATGAGCTGGCGCCATTTTGAAAATGACCCCCCCTGCTCAACACCACTTGTATCACACCACTTTTACGCACACTAATAAATTCGCACTACCGTGACGCGCGGACCAACCGTTCCATCAGGCTGCTAGTCGAAGACTGTGCCGAGCGCGGGACATTCGGCTTCTAATATAATCTTGTATCCGAACGAATGTGGCGAGAGTATTTTCTCTCCGAACTACTACTTCTACTATCCGAGCGAGCGTTGCCATCTCTGTTCTTCCTCGCTACGCATACAATCGCGTGATGGAAATTTCCCAAAGCCAATTGTATGACGCCAAATATTTATGCATATTTTGCAACTAAACTACCAGAGGTTTAATGCTTTTGCGTGTGATGTACGCACCATACGAACAGGGAAAGGAAGTTAGGTAGCAATTTTGCCAAAAAAAATTAAGTAGGCTCGTGTGCATGTACAGTGCACGAAAACGTAGGTTTTATGTTAAATTTGCTGTTAGCCCTTGAAAAAAGGAACATATTTCGCAAGTTTTTGAAAACCGTAGGTGCAAAAATTTCATCACATTTTTGGCGCTGCCTAAAACGAGCCGGCGACACACGGACGAAGCGTGTGCTCCTTTGTGTGTGCTGTCAGCGACCGACGTTGCTGCGAATTTCATCCCGTGCTCCGTCTCGCTCGCACTCGTTGCCACGAAGCCATCCTCTTTTTCGGTGGTTTTTTCCAAATAACGGTACCGATCCCGTTAGCCATTGCATTTGCCGATAAGTTCTGGCTCGAGTGGGATAGCAAACGCGCACACTACTACGTGCGAGAAAGAGAAGACAAACACGACGCTCGATTTGGAAACGCGTGGCAAAATTGTTGGTGGCATCATGCACGTACCAGGGGACAGTAAGAGGCGAACCCCCCCCCCTTTCGCAAAAGTGTTGGTGGTGGAATTATATGGTGCAAGCAGGCAAAAAGGTGTGTGCAAAAATTTCCGCACATTTTTGTCGCTGCTTTGCGTCCTCCTATCGATGTTCGAAATTGGTACGAATTTCATCCCACGCTCCGTCTCGTTCGGTGGCATGAGGGCATCCTCTTTCTCACGAGGGCACGAGGGCATATTTAATCCACTTTATATTTTACGCCAAAATTTATTCCTGCACTTCAGTAACGTTTGCTGCTATTTTTCGGATGCAGTAAGTTCAGCCAGACGCCCAAGCACGTCAAATATGTAATGTTAGTCTTCAAAAAGACTGGTACTATGGAATGAATCATTGGAATCATTAGAAAAGAATTGTGATGGAAAGAATTTTCACGCAAATGTGTGGTCCTGATAAGGACCGTTTTGTTGAGATGAGTGCAAAATGTGCGTTGGCTGGCGAGTTGAACCTCCGAACCCGTACAAGGAGCGACCCTGACGCTTCAGCGCGTACACTGCATCCATCGCGCGGTGACGGTTTTCGCTTGGCCTGTTCGGTATAGGTGATGGCGGGCATCGCGGATAACATTCTCCAGGAACACTTTCAGCACGCCACGCGTTTCTTCGCAGAGCGATGCATCGGGCTCAACGCAGTTCGCTTCTCCATCGACCAACGTAAAGCAACGAATCCCCAAACCATGCGTAGAAATGAATCATGCAATACACTTACCTTCGTTGGTACGACCAGAGCCGCTTCACGCACTGCTGTCGCTGCTTCGACGATGAACCGCTGGCGGCCGCAGATTGAAGTGTCGACCGTGCGCCCACGATGCGCAATTGCGGTTCACTTAGCACAGAGTCCCATCCATTTCACTACACGTTGTTTTTTAACGCACACATATGAACGCTTTACTTTTCCGACCTTTACACCGAGCGAAGCACCGAGCGAAGCACCGAGCGAAGCAACGCGCGAAGCACCGAGCGAAGCACCGTTGCGATGAACGCAGTCCATTTCTTTTCACACACACGCACACGCATTTCACCCGTCCGAGCGACGTACCGCCGCAATCGGGCCAGTCCATAGTCCTACGAAGCACTTTCACACACACGCTTTGCACCAGCAGCAGCAGCAGCAACAACAACAACAACTATGTTAATAAAAACAGTAGTTTTTAGTGCGAATCCGCGGAGGATTTCGCTGTCCGTCGCACCGAGCGAAGCACCGTCGAGATGAACGCAGTCCATTTCTTTTCACACACACGCACACGCATTTCACCCGTCCGAGCGACGTACCGCCGCAATCGGGCCAGTCCATAGTCCTACGAAGCACTTTCACACACACGCATTGCACCAGCAGCAGCAGCAACAACAACAACAACAACTATGTTAATAAAAACAGTAGTTTTTATTGCGAATCCGCGGAGGATTTCGCTGTCCGACGCACCGAGCGAAGCACCGAGCGAAGCACCGAGCGCAGCACCGAGCGCAGCACCGTTGCGATAAACGCAGTCCATTGTCCTTTTTTTTCACACACACGCACACGCACATTTCACCATTAGGAAGCACAGTTATTTTAAAGAAAAGTATTTTTTTTAGTCCAATCCGCGGAGGATTTCACTGCCCGACGAATAATCCTGCGCGCAGGCTAGCTGTCGCGTCGCACACTTTTGCTCGACATGAGCTCTTGCTGCTTCTGGTTGAACGACGAAATGAGCCGGCGCCATTTTGAAAATGACCCCCCTGCTCAACACCACTTGTATCACACCACTTTTACGCACACTAATAAATTCGCACTACCGTGACGCGCGGACCAACCGTTCCATCAGGCTGCTAGTCGAAGACTGTGCCGAGCGCGGGACATTCGGCTTCTAATATAATCTTGTATCCGAACGAATGTGGCGAGAGTATTTTCTCTCCGAACTACTACTTCTACTATCCGAGCGAGCGTTGCCATCTCTGTTCTTCCTCGCTACGCATACAATCGCGTGATGGAAATTTCCCAAAGCCAATTGTATGACGCCAAATATTTATGCATATTTTGCAACTAAACTACCAGAGGTTTAATGCTTTTGCGTGTGATGTACGCACCATACGAACAGGGAAAGGAAGTTAGGTAGCAATTTTGCCAAAAAAAATTAAGTAGGCTCGTGTGCATGTACAGTGCACGAAAACGTAGGTTTTATGTTAAATTTGCTGTTAGCCCTTGAAAAAAGGAACATATTTCGCAAGTTTTTGAAAACCGTAGGTGCAAAAATTTCATCACATTTTTGGCGCTGCCTAAAACGAGCCGGCGACACACGGACGAAGCGTGTGCTCCTTTGTGTGTGCTGTCAGCGACCGACGTTGCTGCGAATTTCATCCCGTGCTCCGTCTCGCTCGCACTCGTTGCCACGAAGCCATCCTCTTTTTCGGTGGTTTTTTCCAAATAACGGTACCGATCCCGTTAGCCATTGCATTTGCCGATAAGTTCTGGCTCGAGTGGGATAGCAAACGCGCACACTACTACGTGCGAGAAAGAGAAGACAAACACGACGCTCGATTTGGAAACGCGTGGCAAAATTGTTGGTGGCATCATGCACGTACCAGGGGACAGTAAGAGGCGAACCCCCCCCCCTTTCGCAAAAGTGTTGGTGGTGGAATTATATGGTGCAAGCAGGCAAAAAGGTGTGTGCAAAAATTTCCGCACATTTTTGTCGCTGCTTTGCGTCCTCCTATCGATGTTCGAAATTGGTACGAATTTCATCCCACGCTCCGTCTCGTTCGGTGGCATGAGGGCATCCTCTTTCTCACGAGGGCACGAGGGCATATTTAATCCACTTTATATTTTACGCCAAAATTTATTCCTGCACTTCAGTAACGTTTGCTGCTATTTTTCGGATGCAGTAAGTTCAGCCAGACGCCCAAGCGCGTCAAATATGTAATGTTAGTCTTCAAAAAGACTGGTACTATGGAATGAATCATTGGAATCATTAGAAAAGAATTGTGATGGAAAGAATTTTGACGCAAATGTGTGGTCCTGATAAGGACCGTTTTGTTGAGATGAGTGCAAAATGTGCGTTGGCTGGCGAGTTGAACCTCCGAACCCGTACAAGGAGCGACCCTGACGCTTCAGCGCGTACACTGCATCCATCGCGCGGTGACGGTTTTCGCTTGGCCTGTTCGGTATAGGTGATGGCGGGCATCGCGGATAACATTCTCCAGGAACACTTTCAGCACGCCACGCGTTTCTTCGTAGAGCGATGCATCGGGCTCAACGCAGTTCGCTTCTCCATCGACCAACGTAAAGCAACGAATCCCCAAACCATGCGTAGAAATGAATCATGCAATACACTTACCTTCGTTGGTACGACCAGAGCCGCTTCACGCACTGCTGTCGCTGCTTCGACGATGAACCGCTGACGGCCGCAGATTGAAGTGTCGACCGTGCGCCCACGATGCGCAATTGCGGTTCACTTAGCACAGAGTCCCATCCATTTCACTACACGTTGTTTTTTAACGCACACATATGAACGCTTTACTTTTCCGACCTTTACACCGAGCGAAGCACCGAGCGAAGCACCGAGCGAAGCACCGAGCGCAGCACCGTCGCGATGAACGCAGTCCATTTCTTTTCACACACACGCACACGCATTTCACCCGTCCGAGCGACGTACCGCCGCAATCGGGCCAGTCCATAGTCCTACGAAGCTTTTCACACACACACGCATTGCACCAGCAGCAGCAGCAACAACAACAACAACAACTATGTTTATAAAAACAGTAGTTTTTAGTGCGAATCCGCGGAGGATTTCGCTGTCCGTCGCACCGAGTGAAGCACCGAGCGAAGCACCGTTGCGATGAACGCAGTCCATTTCCTTTCACACACACGCACACGCATTTCACCCGTCCGAGCGACGTACCGCCGCAATCGGGCCAGTCCATAGTCCTACGAAGCTTTTCACACACACGCATTGCACCAGCAGCAGCAGCAACAACAACAACAACAACTATGTTAATAAAAACAGTAGTTTTTAGTGCGAATCCGCGGAGGATTTCGCTGTCCGACGCACCGAGCGATGCACCGAGCGAAGCAACGCGCGCAGCACCGAGCGCAGCAACGCGCGCAGCACCGTCGCGATGAACGCAGTCCATTTCATTTCACACACACGCACACGCATTTCACCCGTCCGAGCGACGTACCGCCGCAATCGGGCCAGTCCATAGTCCTACGAAGCACTTTCACACACACGCTTTGCACCAGCAGCAGCAGCAACAACAACAACAACAACTATGTTAATAAAAACAGTAGTTTTTAGTGCGAATCCGCGGAGGATTTCGCTGTCCGACGCACCGAGCGAAGCACCGAGCGCAGCACCGAGCGCAGCACCGAGCGCAGCACCGAGCGCAGCACCGTTGCGATGAACGCAGTCCATTTCTTTTCACACACACGCACACGCATTTCACCCGTCCGAGCGACGTACCGCCGCAATCGGGCCAGTCCATGGTCCTACGAAGCTTTTCACACACACACGCATTGCACCAGCAGCAGCAGCAACAACAACAACAACAACTATGTTAATAAAAACAGTAATTTTAAGTGCGAATCCGCGGAGGATTTCGCTGTCCGTCGCACCGAGCGAAGCACCGAGCGCAGCACCGTCGGGATGAACGCAGTCCATTTCTTTTCACACACACGCACACGCATTTCACCCGTCCGAGCGACGTACCGCCGCAATCGGGTCAGTCCATAGTCCTACGAAGCACTTTCACACACACACGCATTGCACCAGCAGCAGCAGCAACAACAACAACAACTATGTTAATAAAAACAGTAATTTTAAGTGCGAATCCGCGGAGGATTTCGCTGTCCGTCGCACCGAGCGAAGCACCGAGCGCAGCACCGTTGCGATGAACGCAGTCCATTGTCCTTTTTTTTCACACACACGCACACGCACATTTCACCATTAGGAAGCACAGTTGTTTTAAAGAAAAGTATTTTTTTTAGTCCAATCCGCGGAGGATTTCACTGCCCGACGAATAATCCTGCGCGCAGGCTAGCTGTCGCGTCGCACACTTTTGCTCGACATGAGCTCTTGCTGCTTCTGGTAGAACGACGAAATGAGCTGGCGCCATTTTGAAAATGACCCCCCCTGCTCAACACCACTTGTATCACACCACTTTTACGCACACTAATAAATTCGCACTACCGTGACGCGCGGACCAACCGTTCCATCAGGCTGCTAGTCGAAGACTGTGCCGAGCGCGGGACATTCGGCTTCTAATATAATCTTGTATCCGAACGAATGTGGCGAGAGTATTTTCTCTCCGAACTACTACTTCTACTATCCGAGCGAGCGTTGCCATCTCTGTTCTTCCTCGCTACGCATACAATCGCGTGATGGAAATTTCCCAAAGCCAATTGTATGACGCCAAATATTTATGCATATTTTGCAACTAAACTACCAGAGGTTTAATGCTTTTGCGTGTGATGTACGCACCATACGAACAGGGAAAGGAAGTTAGGTAGCAATTTTGCCAAAAAAAATTAAGTAGGCTCGTGTGCATGTACAGTGCACGAAAACGTAGGTTTTATGTTAAATTTGCTGTTAGCCCTTGAAAAAAGGAACATATTTCGCAAGTTTTTGAAAACCGTAGGTGCAAAAATTTCATCACATTTTTGGCGCTGCCTAAAACGAGCCGGCGACACACGGACGAAGCGTGTGCTCCTTTGTGTGTGCTGTCAGCGACCGACGTTGCTGCGAATTTCATCCCGTGCTCCGTCTCGCTCGCACTCGTTGCCACGAAGCCATCCTCTTTTTCGGTGGTTTTTTCCAAATAACGGTACCGATCCCGTTAGCCATTGCATTTGCCGATAAGTTCTGGCTCGAGTGGGATAGCAAACGCGCACACTACTACGTGCGAGAAAGAGAAGACAAACACGACGCTCGATTTGGAAACGCGTGGCAAAATTGTTGGTGGCATCATGCACGTACCAGGGGACAGTAAGAGGCGAACCCCCCCCCCTTTCGCAAAAGTGTTGGTGGTGGAATTATATGGTGCAAGCAGGCAAAAAGGTGTGTGCAAAAATTTCCGCACATTTTTGTCGCTGCTTTGCGTCCTCCTATCGATGTTCGAAATTGGTACGAATTTCATCCCACGCTCCGTCTCGTTCGGTGGCATGAGGGCATCCTCTTTCTCACGAGGGCACGAGGGCATGTTTAATCCACTTTATATTTTACGCCAAAATTTATTCCTGCACTTCAGTAACGTTTGCTGCTATTTTTCGGATGCAGTAAGTTCAGCCAGACGCCCAAGCGCGTCAAATATGTAATGTTAGTCTTCAAAAAGACTGGTACTATGGAATGAATCATTGGAATCATTAGAAAAGAATTGTGATGGAAAGAATTTTCACGCAAATGTGTGGTCCTGATAAGGACCGTTTTGTTGAGATGAGTGCAAAATGTGCGTTGGCTGGCGAGTTGAACCTCCGAACCCGTACAAGGAGCGACCCTGACGCTTCAGCGCGTACACTGCATCCATCGCGCGGTGACGGTTTTCGCTTGGCCTGTTCGGTATAGGTGATGGCGGGCATCGCGGATAACATTCTCCAGGAACACTTTCAGCACGCCACGCGTTTCTTCGTAGAGCGATGCATCGGGCTCAACGCAGTTCGCTTCTCCATCGACCAAAGCAACGAATCCCCAAACCATGCGTAGAAATGAATCATGCAATACACTTACCTTCGTTGGTACGACCAGAGCCGCTTCACGCACTGCTGTCGCTGCTTCGACGATGAACCGCTGGCGGCCGCAGATTGAAGTGTCGACCGTGCGCCCACGATGCGCAATTGCGGTTCACTTAGCACAGAGTCCCATCCATTTCACTACACGTTGTTTTTTAACGCACACATATGAACGCTTTACTTTTCCGAACTTTACTTTTCCGACCTTTACACCGAGCGCAGCACCGAGCGAAGCACCGAGCGAAGCAACGCGCGCAGCACCGAGCGTAGCACCGTCGGGATGAACGCAGTCCATTTCTTTTCACACACACGCACACGCATTTCACCCGTCCGAGCGACGTACCGCCGCAATCGGGCCAGTCCATAGTCCTACGAAGCACTTTCACACACACGCTTTGCACCAGCAGCAGCAGCAACAACAACAACAACAACTATGTTAATAAAAACAGTAATTTTAAGTGCGAATCCGCGGAAGATTTCGCTGTCCGTCGCACCGAGCGCAGCACCGAGCGAAGCACCGAGCGAAGCAACGCGCGCAGCACCGTCGCGATGAACGCAGTCCATTTCCTTTCACGCACACGCACACGCATTTCACCCGTCCGAGCGACGTACCGCCGCAATCGGGTCAGTCCATAGTCCTACGAAGCACTTTCACACACACACGCATTGCACCAGCAGCAGCAGCAACAACAACAACAACAACTATGTTAATAAAAACAGTAATTTTAAGTGCGAATCCGCGGAGGATTTCGCTGTCCGTCGCACCGAGCGAAGCACCGAGCGAAGCACCGAGCGAAGCAACGCGCGCAGCACCGTCGCGATGAACGCAGTCCATTTCTTTTCACACACACGCACACGCATTTCACCCGTCCGAGCGACGTACCGCCGCAATCGGGCCAGTCCATAGTCCTACGAAGCACTTTCACACACACGCTTTGCACCAGCAGCAGCAGCAACAACAACAACAACAACTATGTTTATAAAAACAGTAGTTTTTAGTGCGAATCCGCGGAGGATTTCGCTGTCCGACGCACCGAGCGAAGCACCGTCGCGATTAACGCAGTCCATTGTCCTTACACACAGGCACACGCACATTTCACCCGTCCGAGCGACGTACCGCCGCAATCGGGTCAGTCCATGGTCCTACGAAGCTTTTCACACACACGCATTGCACCAGCAGCAGCAGCAACAACAACAACAACAACTATGTTTATAAAAACAGTAGTTTTTAGTGCGAATCCGCGGAGGATTTCGCTGTCCGTCGCACCGAGCGCAGCACCGTCGCGATTAACGCAGTCCATTGTCCTTACACACAGGCACACGCACATTTCACCCGTCCGAGCGACGTACCGCCGCAATCGGGTCAGTCCATGGTCCTACGAAGCTTTTCACACACACACGCATTGCACCAGCACCAGCAGCAACAACAACAACAACAACTATGTTTATAAAAACAGTAGTTTTTAGTGCGAATCCGCGGAGGATTTCGCTGTCCGACGCACCGAGCGAAGCACCGTCGCGATTAACGCAGTCCATTGTCCTTACACACAGGCACACGCACATTTCACCCGTCCGAGCGACGTACCGCCGCAATCGGGTCAGTCCATGGTCCTACGAAGCTTTTCACACACACGCATTGCACCAGCAGCAGCAGCAACAACAACAACAACAACTATGTTTATAAAAACAGTAGTTTTTAGTGCGAATCCGCGGAGGATTTCGCTGTCCGACGCACCAAGCGAAGCACCGTCGCGATTAACGCAGTCCATGGTCCTTTCTTTCACACACGCACACGCGCATTTCACCAGCAGAAAGCACAGTTGTTTTAAAGAAAAATATTTTTTTTAGTACGAATCCGCGGAGAATTCCTCTACCCGATGTACTAAACCCAACGAATAACCCTGCGCAGGATTAACTGTCGCGTCGCACACTTTTGCTCGACATGAGCTCATGCTGCTTCTGGAAGGACGACGAAATGAGCTGGCGCCATTTTGAAAATGACCCCCCCTGCTCAACACCACTTGTATCACACCACTTTTACACACACTACTAAATTCGCACTACCGTGACGCGCGGACCAACCGTTCCATCAGGCTGCTAGTCGAAGACTGTGCCGAGCGCGGGACATTCGGCTTCTAATATAATGTAGTATCCGAACGAATGTGGCGAGAGTATTTTCTCTCCGAACTACTACTACTACTACTACTATCCGAGCGAGCGTTGCTATCTCTGTTCTTCCTCGCTACGCATACAATCGCATGATGCAAATACACCGGTTGTCCCAAAGCCGGGCAATTGTATGACGTCAAATCTGATAATTATGCAATATTTTGCAACTAAACTACTAAAGGTTTAATCCTTTTGCGTGTGATGTACGCACCATACGAACAGGGAAAGGAAGTTAGGTAGCAAATTTGCAAAAATTTAAGTATGTTCGTGTGCATGTACAGTGTACGAAAACGTAGGTTTTATGCTATATTCCCTGTGAGCCCTTGAAAAAAGGAACATATTTTGCAAGTTATTGAAAACCGTAGGTGCAAATATTTCATCACATTTTTGACGCTGCCTAAAACGAGCCGGCGACACACGGACGAAGCGTGTGCTCCTTTGTGTGTGCTGTCAGCGACCGACGTTGCTGCGAATTTCATCCCGTGCTCCGTCTCGCTCGCACTCGTTGGCACCAAGCCATCCTCTTTTTTGGTGATTTTTTCAAATAACGGTACCGATCATCGTTTGCGATCGCATTTCCTGATAATTTCTGGCTCGATTTGGGTAAAAAACGCGCACACTACTACGTGCGAGAAAGAAAAGAAAAACACGACGTTCGATTTGAATACGCGTGGCAAAATGTTGGTGGAATTATACACGTACCAGGGCAGTAAGAGGCGAACTTGCCTTTTGAAAAACATATTTAATCCACTTCATATCTATTAATTTGCGCACTGGTTTTGTAACATTTTCCGATAATTTTTGGCTCGAGCTGAGTATGCACAAACGCACCCAATATTAGGTGTAAGAAAAAAAACGCCGCATTCTATTTCAATACTCGTGGCATCTAGTAGCCATTCCGACCTTCCGATATCGAGTGTTGGTGGAATTGTGTGTTTCATGTTTTTGATTATAAAATGTGCCAATTTAGGCAAGTTAGCAAAAATGTAATTGAAAGAATTTCATCACATTTTTGGCGCTGCTTAAAACGAGCCGGCGACACACGGCGCTAGACACCGTGCGCTCCTTTTTGAGTGTCCCTGTCAGTGTTCGAAATTAGTGCGAATTTCATCCCATGCTCCGTCTCGCTCGCACTTGCGCCCTCGTTCGGTGGCACCAAGCCATCCTCTTTTTCGGTGATTTTTCCAAATAACGGTACCGATCCCGGTAGCCATTGCATTTGCTGATAATTTCTGGCTCGAGTTGGGTAAAAAACGCGCACACTACTACGTGCGAGAAAGAAAAGAAAAACACGACGTTCGATTTGAATACGCGTGGCAAAATGTTGGTGGAATTATACACGTACCAGGGCAGTAAGAGGCGAACTTGCCTTTTGAAAAACATATTTAATCCACTTCATATCTATTAATTTGCGCACTGGTTTTGTAACATTTTCCGATAATTTTTGGCTCGAGCTGAGTATGCACAAACGCACCCAATATTAGGTGTAAGAAAAAAAACGCCGCATTCTATTTCAATACTCGTGGCATCTAGTAGCCATTCCGACCTTCCGATATCGAGTGTTGGTGGAATTGTGTGTTTCATGTTTTTGATTATAAAATGTGCCAATTTAGGCAAGTTAGCAAAAATGTAATTGAAAGAATTTCATCACATTTTTGGCGCTGCTTAAAACGAGCCGGCGACACACGGCGCTAGACACCGTGCGCTCCTTTTTGAGTGTCCCTGTCAGTGTTCGAAATTAGTGCGAATTTCATCCCATGCTCCGTCTCGCTCGCACTTGCGCCCTCGTTCGGTGGCACCAAGCCATCCTCTTTTTTGGTGATTTTTCCAAATAACGGTACCGATCATCGTTTGCGATCGCATTTCCTGATAATTTCTGACTCGAGGTGGGTAAAATACGCGCACACTACTACGTGCGAGAAAGAAAAGAAAAACACGACGTTCGATTTGAATACGCGTGGCAAAATGTTGGTGGAATAATATGTTTCATGTTTTTGATCATAAATTGTGCCAATTTTAGCAAGTTAGCAAAAATTTCAGCACATTTTTGACGCTGCTTTGCGTGTCCTATCAATGACCGAAATTAGTGCGAATTTCATCCCTTGCTCCGTCTCGTTCGGTGGCATGAGCGCATCCTCTTTCTCATGAGGGCACGAGCGCATATTTAATCCACTTTATTTCAATATTTACGTCAAAATTTCTGCCAAAATTTATTTCTGCATTTCAGTAACGTTTTCTGCTATTTTTCGGATGCAGTAAGTTAAGCTAGACGCTCAAGTACAAAAATATGTAGTGTTAGTCTTAAAAAAGACTGGTAGCTGTGTGAAATGCTTCACAATTGGCTTTGAAAACGGTCGATTTTTCTTAGCTTTGTATTAACATGGCGGCACAGTTGACTTTCGTTTTCTAATACCATCACACAAACACGATCGAGCACACAACGTCGCAACATTGTGGATCTGTAGCGCGTTCAACATACTATGGACACCCATTACCTGTACACCGTTCAAGAGGATCGACACGATGCTCATTGCTTCTTCTTCTACCTGGCTTCTGCGTGGCTTCTGCGTGACGCGTTTTGGACATTTTTACACCGTGACATTTTTACCCCGTAGACCGACGAAGCGAAGGATTCGACTCGCAACCACAGGTAGAATTCCATTACGACGGGTACAAACGATAGTGCGAAGCTCCGATGAACCTAAGCTGGCAGAGCAAAAAACGCTCGACTTCATAGCGATTGGAATCATTGGAAAGAGAATTTTGACGCAAAGAATGTGTGGTCCTGATAAGGACCGTTTTGTTGAGATGAGGGCAAAATGTGCGTTGGCTGGCGAGTTTAACCTCCGAAACCGTACAGGGTGCGACCCTGACGCTTCAGCGCGTACACTACATCCATCGCGGTGACGGTTTTGCGCTTGGCGTGTTCGGTATAGGTGACCGCATCGCGGATAACATTCTCCAGGAACACTTTCAGCACGCCACGCGTTTCTTCGTAGATGAGACCGGAGATACGCTTCACTCCTCCACGGCGGGCCAGACGACGGATGGCCGGCTTGGTGATGCCCTGGATGTTGTCGCGCAGCACTTTGCGATGACGCTTGGCTCCTCCTTTACCCAGACCTTTGCCTCCTTTGCCTCGTCCAGTCATTTCGATGTCGATGCGTACTGTTCAAGAGTTCACGATTAACAATAGGGCAACGCACCATGTTTCGGCCTTTTATACACTCACCCGAGCACACGTACACATTCTCACGCTTACCCCACTATCGGTACACGATCGGAGCGGAGTGTATGTGTGCGTGGAGCGAGGTTATAAAAGTGGCGATCCGGCTTCGGATACCCACATTCCGAACCTATTGTCGACGCAACACAGACGTCTTTACGTTCCACTACCCAAACCGCCAGTGAACCAGTGAAATGGCCCGTACGAAGCAAACTGCCCGTAAGTCCACCGGAGGTAAGGCTCCGCGCAAGCAGCTGGCCACCAAGGCTGCTCGCAAGAGTGCCCCGGCCACCGGAGGAGTGAAGAAGCCGCATCGTTATCGTCCGGGAACCGTAGCCCTGCGTGAGATCCGTCGCTACCAGAAATCGACCGAGCTGCTGATCCGCAAGCTGCCCTTCCAGCGTCTGGTACGTGAAATTGCCCAGGACTTCAAGACCGATCTGCGCTTCCAGAGCTCGGCCGTGATGGCCCTGCAGGAGGCCAGCGAGGCGTACCTTGTCGGCCTGTTCGAGGACACCAACTTGTGCGCAATCCATGCGAAGCGCGTCACCATCATGCCGAAAGACATCCAGCTGGCTCGTCGCATCCGCGGAGAGCGTGCCTAAATCTTCGCCGCCTCCCCGCCTCCATCGTTCATCGAGGGGCATTTATTCACTCAAACGGTCCTTCTCAGGACCACCACAAATGTTAACCAAAAAGATATGTCGATATGCTCCCTTCCCTTCCCCTCTGTGTACCGCCCCTAACCCGTTGGTGGTGGTGTTGGAACAATTCTTATGCATATGTGACAATGAGTCTGTTGAGTGCAATGAGCCCGTGACCGTGTCAGGGTACAAAAGTTGCATGCGCCTACCAGGGTACAGGGCTTCCAAAGCTGCAGTGTACAAAGCTGGCGGAGAAATGGTGTTATTTTTAGGCTTTTGTTTTGTTTGTGGTTCCATTCTTCGGCTCGAATGGACATCAGAAATGAAGCCAGCCGTACGCACGGTCAGAAAGGCAAAAGAGGTTTCGCTTGGCCGTTTGGCATTCGATCGTCAGAAGATGCTTCCGATGCTTTAACGCTGTGGAACATTCATTTTCACTGCTCGCATAGAACCTCAGTTTGTGTTTTCGTACCCTGGCCATGTGTTCATGTGCACTCGGGTAATGTTCATTATGCCATGTTGCTACCATGTTACGCAACACAGTCACGGGCGTGCTTTTATTTATTACATTATATTTACTCATTTTATTATATTTAACTTCTGCCACTGTGAGAGGGTTTTTAACAGGAATATGTCTTTTGTATGGATGCGTTTTGTGGTCCTGAAAAGGACCGGTTTGCGTTTGGGTAGATCGAACGAACTGCGGCGCTCCGAATTACTTCGAGCTGGTGTACTTGGTGACAGCCTTCGTGCCTTCGGACACGGCGTGCTTGGCCAGCTCACCAGGCAACAGCAGACGGACGGCCGTCTGGATTTCGCGGGACGTGATCGTCGAACGCTTGTTGTAGTGCGCCAAGCGGGATGCTTCGGCAGCGATGCGCTCGAAAATGTCGTTCACGAAGCTGTTCATGATGCTCATCGCCTTGGACGAAATGCCGGTGTCCGGGTGGACTTGCTTCAACACCTTGTAGATGTAGATAGCGTAGCTCTCCTTGCGGGTCTTCCTTTTCTTCTTCTTGTCCGACTTGGAGATGTTCTTCTGGGCTTTACCCGACTTCTTCGCGGCTTTTCCACTGGTTTTCGGGGCCATTTTACCTCAATTCACGCACTGATGCTCACTATCGGAGGGTCAAAAACTGTATGATGATCACTAACGGTTCGGTTCGTTTATATTCCGGTTTTCGGATCACTCTCGGGTATTCGACACGAGTGCGTACAGGCAGCGTAGCTCGGAGTATTTAAAATCACGATTTCGGAAAATTTTGCTCAGAAAATAAGCACCCTCCAAGCAGTGAGCATCGTTGCGAACGTACTCTCATCTAAACCGAAGTTATCAACATGTCTGGCCGTGGCAAGGGAGGAAAAGTGAAGGGAAAGGCAAAGTCCCGCTCGAACCGTGCCGGTCTGCAGTTCCCGGTTGGCCGTATCCACCGTCTGCTCCGCAAAGGCAACTATGCCGAGCGCGTCGGTGCTGGTGCACCAGTGTATTTGGCCGCCGTCATGGAATACTTGGCCGCTGAAGTGTTGGAGTTGGCAGGAAACGCTGCCCGAGACAACAAGAAAACTCGCATCATCCCGCGTCATCTGCAGCTGGCCATCCGCAACGACGAGGAATTGAACAAGCTGTTGTCCGGCGTCACCATTGCCCAAGGTGGTGTGCTGCCCAACATTCAGGCCGTGCTGCTGCCAAAGAAGACTGAGAAGAAGGCCTAAAGCTATCGAGCTTCTCTCAATCTTGCAAACCAAAAAAAACCGTCCTTTTCAGGGCGACAAATCGATTTACGCAAAAGATTTTTGTTCGACCATCTCTTCTGAGCTAAAACCATACGCGCGCAGCAATTACCTAATCGAAGGGAAATTCAGTGAAGAAACACAAGCAATCGTATGCGGGAAACCCCCTGACGATCGTTTTCATTTTTCATGTTTTTTTTTAACCTTTGGTCGGAGGTAGACTCCTGCTCCTGCGTTTGTAGTACCGCAAGCCAAATGGGTGAAATGCCAAATGCAGTGCTGCTCCATAACTTACCTGGTTTCGTACCTGAAATTCGTACCGACCCTACGAGGGAAAAATAACTTCCACATTCCACCCAAAGGACATGGGCATGACTAGCGCAGGTACCTGTTAGAGGGTCTGAATCACAAAATTGCTAAGAAACTTCCCAATACGAACGAAACACATTAATCCACGAACGGTTCCGGCAGTTCGGAATATGTAAGTTTAGTTTAAACCAACCTACACATAGCCTTAGTGGCAGATATTTTTTTATTTTCTAAAATAAACTACAACGGGCTCAACGCAGTTCGCTTCTCCATCGACCAAAGCAACGAATCCCCAAACCATGCGTAGAAATGAATCATGCAATAAACTTACCTTCGTTGGTACGACCAGAGCCGCTTCACGCACTGCTGTCGCTGCTTCGACGATGAACCGCTGGCGGCCGCAGATTGAAGTGTCGACCGTGCGCCCACGATGCGCAATTGCGGTTCACTTAGCACAGAGTCCCATCCATTTCACTACACGTTGTTCTTTAACGCACACATATGAACGCTTTACTTTTCCGAACTTTACTTTTCTGACCTTTGCAACCGAGCCAAGCACCGAGCGAAGCACCGTCGCGATTAACGCAGTCCATTGTCCTTACACACAGGCACACGCACATTTCACCCGTCCGAGCGACGTACCGCCGCAATCGGGTCAGTCCGTGGTCCTACGAAGCTTGTCACACACACACGCATTGCACCAGCAGCAGCAGCAACAACAACAACTACAACTATGTTTATAAAAACAGTAGTTTTTAGTGCGAATCCGCGGAGGATTTCGCTGTCCGTCGCACCGAGCGAAGCACCGTCGCGATTAACGCAGTCCATTGTCCTTACACACAGGCACACGCACATTTCACCCGTCCGAGCGACGTACCGCCGCAATCGGGTCAGTCCGTGGTCCTACGAAGCTTTTCACACACACACGCATTGCACCAGCAGCAGCAGCAGCAACAACAACAACTATGTTTATAAAAACAGTAGTTTTTAGTGCGAATCCGCGGAGGATTTCGCTGTCCGACGCACCGAGCGAAGCACCGTCGCGATTAACGCAGTCCATTGTCCTTACACACAGGCACACGCACATTTCACCCGTCCGAGCGACGTACCGCCGCAATCGGGTCAGTCCGTGGTCCTACGAAGCTTTTCACACACACACGCATTGCACCAGCAGCAGCAGCAGCAACAACAACAACTATGTTTATAAAAACAGTAGTTTTTAGTGCGAATCCGCGGAGGATTTCGCTGTCCGACGCACCGAGCGAAGCACCGTCGCGATTAACGCAGTCCATTGTCCTTACACACAGGCACACGCACATTTCACCCGTCCGAGCGACGTACCGCCGCAATCGGGTCAGTCCATGGTCCTACGAAGCTTTTCACACACACGCATTGCACCAGCAGCAGCAGCAACAACAACAACAACAACTATGTTTATAAAAACAGTAGTTTTTAGTGCGAATCCGCGGAGGATTTCGCTGTCCGTCGCACCGAGCGCAGCACCGTCGCGATTAACGCAGTCCATTGTCCTTACACACAGGCACACGCACATTTCACCCGTCCGAGCGACGTACCGCCGCAATCGGGTCAGTCCATGGTCCTACGAAGCTTTTCACACACACACGCATTGCACCAGCACCAGCAGCAACAACAACAACAACAACTATGTTTATAAAAACAGTAGTTTTTAGTGCGAATCCGCGGAGGATTTCGCTGTCCGACGCACCGAGCGAAGCACCGTCGCGATTAACGCAGTCCATTGTCCTTACACACAGGCACACGCACATTTCACCCGTCCGAGCGACGTACCGCCGCAATCGGGTCAGTCCATGGTCCTACGAAGCTTTTCACACACACGCATTGCACCAGCAGCAGCAGCAACAACAACAACAACAACTATGTTTATAAAAACAGTAGTTTTTAGTGCGAATCCGCGGAGGATTTCGCTGTCCGACGCACCAAGCGAAGCACCGTCGCGATTAACGCAGTCCATGGTCCTTTCTTTCACACACGCACACGCGCATTTCACCAGCAGAAAGCACAGTTGTTTTAAAGAAAAATATTTTTTTTAGTACGAATCCGCGGAGAATTCCTCTACCCGATGTACTAAACCCAACGAATAACCCTGCGCAGGATTAACTGTCGCGTCGCACACTTTTGCTCGACATGAGCTCATGCTGCTTCTGGAAGGACGACGAAATGAGCTGGCGCCATTTTGAAAATGACCCCCCCTGCTCAACACCACTTGTATCACACCACTTTTACACACACTACTAAATTCGCACTACCGTGACGCGCGGACCAACCGTTCCATCAGGCTGCTAGTCGAAGACTGTGCCGAGCGCGGGACATTCGGCTTCTAATATAATGTAGTATCCGAACGAATGTGGCGAGAGTATTTTCTCTCCGAACTACTACTACTACTACTACTATCCGAGCGAGCGTTGCTATCTCTGTTCTTCCTCGCTACGCATACAATCGCATGATGCAAATACACCGGTTGTCCCAAAGCCGGGCAATTGTATGACGTCAAATCTGATAATTATGCAATATTTTGCAACTAAACTACTAAAGGTTTAATCCTTTTGCGTGTGATGTACGCACCATACGAACAGGGAAAGGAAGTTAGGTAGCAAATTTGCAAAAATTTAAGTATGTTCGTGTGCATGTACAGTGTACGAAAACGTAGGTTTTATGCTATATTCCCTGTGAGCCCTTGAAAAAAGGAACATATTTTGCAAGTTATTGAAAACCGTAGGTGCAAATATTTCATCACATTTTTGACGCTGCCTAAAACGAGCCGGCGACACACGGACGAAGCGTGTGCTCCTTTGTGTGTGCTGTCAGCGACCGACGTTGCTGCGAATTTCATCCCGTGCTCCGTCTCGCTCGCACTCGTTGGCACCAAGCCATCCTCTTTTTTGGTGATTTTTTCAAATAACGGTACCGATCATCGTTTGCGATCGCATTTCCTGATAATTTCTGGCTCGAGTTGGGTAAAAAACGCGCACACTACTACGTGCGAGAAAGAAAAGAAAAACACGACGTTCGATTTGAATACGCGTGGCAAAATGTTGGTGGAATTATACACGTACCAGGGCAGTAAGAGGCGAACTTGCCTTTTGAAAAACATATTTAATCCACTTCATATCTATTAATTTGCGCACTGGTTTTGTAACATTTTCCGATAATTTTTGGCTCGAGCTGAGTATGCACAAACGCACCCAATATTAGGTGTAAGAAAAAAAACGCCGCATTCTATTTCAATACTCGTGGCATCTAGTAGCCATTCCGACCTTCCGATATCGAGTGTTGGTGGAATTGTGTGTTTCATGTTTTTGATTATAAAATGTGCCAATTTAGGCAAGTTAGCAAAAATGTAATTGAAAGAATTTCATCACATTTTTGGCGCTGCTTAAAACGAGCCGGCGACACACGGCGCTAGACACCGTGCGCTCCTTTTTGAGTGTCCCTGTCAGTGTTCGAAATTAGTGCGAATTTCATCCCATGCTCCGTCTCGCTCGCACTTGCGCCCTCGTTCGGTGGCACCAAGCCATCCTCTTTTTCGGTGATTTTTCCAAATAACGGTACCGATCCCGGTAGCCATTGCATTTGCTGATAATTTCTGGCTCGAGTTGGGTAAAAAACGCGCACACTACTACGTGCGAGAAAGAAAAGAAAAACACGACGTTCGATTTGAATACGCGTGGCAAAATGTTGGTGGAATTATACACGTACCAGGGCAGTAAGAGGCGAACTTGCCTTTTGAAAAACATATTTAATCCACTTCATATCTATTAATTTGCGCACTGGTTTTGTAACATTTTCCGATAATTTTTGGCTCGAGCTGAGTATGCACAAACGCACCCAATATTAGGTGTAAGAAAAAAAACGCCGCATTCTATTTCAATACTCGTGGCATCTAGTAGCCATTCCGACCTTCCGATATCGAGTGTTGGTGGAATTGTGTGTTTCATGTTTTTGATTATAAAATGTGCCAATTTAGGCAAGTTAGCAAAAATGTAATTGAAAGAATTTCATCACATTTTTGGCGCTGCTTAAAACGAGCCGGCGACACACGGCGCTAGACACCGTGCGCTCCTTTTTGAGTGTCCCTGTCAGTGTTCGAAATTAGTGCGAATTTCATCCCATGCTCCGTCTCGCTCGCACTTGCGCCCTCGTTCGGTGGCACCAAGCCATCCTCTTTTTTGGTGATTTTTCCAAATAACGGTACCGATCATCGTTTGCGATCGCATTTCCTGATAATTTCTGACTCGAGGTGGGTAAAATACGCGCACACTACTACGTGCGAGAAAGAAAAGAAAAACACGACGTTCGATTTGAATACGCGTGGCAAAATGTTGGTGGAATAATATGTTTCATGTTTTTGATCATAAATTGTGCCAATTTTAGCAAGTTAGCAAAAATTTCAGCACATTTTTGACGCTGCTTTGCGTGTCCTATCAATGACCGAAATTAGTGCGAATTTCATCCCTTGCTCCGTCTCGTTCGGTGGCATGAGCGCATCCTCTTTCTCATGAGGGCACGAGCGCATATTTAATCCACTTTATTTCAATATTTACGTCAAAATTTCTGCCAAAATTTATTTCTGCATTTCAGTAACGTTTTCTGCTATTTTTCGGATGCAGTAAGTTAAGCTAGACGCTCAAGTACAAAAATATGTAGTGTTAGTCTTAAAAAAGACTGGTAGCTGTGTGAAATGCTTCACAATTGGCTTTGAAAACGGTCGATTTTTCTTAGCTTTGTATTAACATGGCGGCACAGTTGACTTTCGTTTTCTAATACCATCACACAAACACGATCGAGCACACAACGTCGCAACATTGTGGATCTGTAGCGCGTTCAACATACTATGGACACCCATTACCTGTACACCGTTCAAGAGGATCGACACGATGCTCATTGCTTCTTCTTCTACCTGGCTTCTGCGTGGCTTCTGCGTGACGCGTTTTGGACATTTTTACACCGTGACATTTTTACCCCGTAGACCGACGAAGCGAAGGATTCGACTCGCAACCACAGGTAGAATTCCATTACGACGGGTACAAACGATAGTGCGAAGCTCCGATGAACCTAAGCTGGCAGAGCAAAAAACGCTCGACTTCATAGCGATTGGAATCATTGGAAAGAGAATTTTGACGCAAAGAATGTGTGGTCCTGATAAGGACCGTTTTGTTGAGATGAGGGCAAAATGTGCGTTGGCTGGCGAGTTTAACCTCCGAAACCGTACAGGGTGCGACCCTGACGCTTCAGCGCGTACACTACATCCATCGCGGTGACGGTTTTGCGCTTGGCGTGTTCGGTATAGGTGACCGCATCGCGGATAACATTCTCCAGGAACACTTTCAGCACGCCACGCGTTTCTTCGTAGATGAGACCGGAGATACGCTTCACTCCTCCACGGCGGGCCAGACGACGGATGGCCGGCTTGGTGATGCCCTGGATGTTGTCGCGCAGCACTTTGCGATGACGCTTGGCTCCTCCTTTACCCAGACCTTTGCCTCCTTTGCCTCGTCCAGTCATTTCGATGTCGATGCGTACTGTTCAAGAGTTCACGATTAACAATAGGGCAACGCACCATGTTTCGGCCTTTTATACACTCACCCGAGCACACGTACACATTCTCACGCTTACCCCACTATCGGTACACGATCGGAGCGGAGTGTATGTGTGCGTGGAGCGAGGTTATAAAAGTGGCGATCCGGCTTCGGATACCCACATTCCGAACCTATTGTCGACGCAACACAGACGTCTTTACGTTCCACTACCCAAACCGCCAGTGAACCAGTGAAATGGCCCGTACGAAGCAAACTGCCCGTAAGTCCACCGGAGGTAAGGCTCCGCGCAAGCAGCTGGCCACCAAGGCTGCTCGCAAGAGTGCCCCGGCCACCGGAGGAGTGAAGAAGCCGCATCGTTATCGTCCGGGAACCGTAGCCCTGCGTGAGATCCGTCGCTACCAGAAATCGACCGAGCTGCTGATCCGCAAGCTGCCCTTCCAGCGTCTGGTACGTGAAATTGCCCAGGACTTCAAGACCGATCTGCGCTTCCAGAGCTCGGCCGTGATGGCCCTGCAGGAGGCCAGCGAGGCGTACCTTGTCGGCCTGTTCGAGGACACCAACTTGTGCGCAATCCATGCGAAGCGCGTCACCATCATGCCGAAAGACATCCAGCTGGCTCGTCGCATCCGCGGAGAGCGTGCCTAAATCTTCGCCGCCTCCCCGCCTCCATCGTTCATCGAGGGGCATTTATTCACTCAAACGGTCCTTCTCAGGACCACCACAAATGTTAACCAAAAAGATATGTCGATATGCTCCCTTCCCTTCCCCTCTGTGTACCGCCCCTAACCCGTTGGTGGTGGTGTTGGAACAATTCTTATGCATATGTGACAATGAGTCTGTTGAGTGCAATGAGCCCGTGACCGTGTCAGGGTACAAAAGTTGCATGCGCCTACCAGGGTACAGGGCTTCCAAAGCTGCAGTGTACAAAGCTGGCGGAGAAATGGTGTTATTTTTAGGCTTTTGTTTTGTTTGTGGTTCCATTCTTCGGCTCGAATGGACATCAGAAATGAAGCCAGCCGTACGCACGGTCAGAAAGGCAAAAGAGGTTTCGCTTGGCCGTTTGGCATTCGATCGTCAGAAGATGCTTCCGATGCTTTAACGCTGTGGAACATTCATTTTCACTGCTCGCATAGAACCTCAGTTTGTGTTTTCGTACCCTGGCCATGTGTTCATGTGCACTCGGGTAATGTTCATTATGCCATGTTGCTACCATGTTACGCAACACAGTCACGGGCGTGCTTTTATTTATTACATTATATTTACTCATTTTATTATATTTAACTTCTGCCACTGTGAGAGGGTTTTTAACAGGAATATGTCTTTTGTATGGATGCGTTTTGTGGTCCTGAAAAGGACCGGTTTGCGTTTGGGTAGATCGAACGAACTGCGGCGCTCCGAATTACTTCGAGCTGGTGTACTTGGTGACAGCCTTCGTGCCTTCGGACACGGCGTGCTTGGCCAGCTCACCAGGCAACAGCAGACGGACGGCCGTCTGGATTTCGCGGGACGTGATCGTCGAACGCTTGTTGTAGTGCGCCAAGCGGGATGCTTCGGCAGCGATGCGCTCGAAAATGTCGTTCACGAAGCTGTTCATGATGCTCATCGCCTTGGACGAAATGCCGGTGTCCGGGTGGACTTGCTTCAACACCTTGTAGATGTAGATAGCGTAGCTCTCCTTGCGGGTCTTCCTTTTCTTCTTCTTGTCCGACTTGGAGATGTTCTTCTGGGCTTTACCCGACTTCTTCGCGGCTTTTCCACTGGTTTTCGGGGCCATTTTACCTCAATTCACGCACTGATGCTCACTATCGGAGGGTCAAAAACTGTATGATGATCACTAACGGTTCGGTTCGTTTATATTCCGGTTTTCGGATCACTCTCGGGTATTCGACACGAGTGCGTACAGGCAGCGTAGCTCGGAGTATTTAAAATCACGATTTCGGAAAATTTTGCTCAGAAAATAAGCACCCTCCAAGCAGTGAGCATCGTTGCGAACGTACTCTCATCTAAACCGAAGTTATCAACATGTCTGGCCGTGGCAAGGGAGGAAAAGTGAAGGGAAAGGCAAAGTCCCGCTCGAACCGTGCCGGTCTGCAGTTCCCGGTTGGCCGTATCCACCGTCTGCTCCGCAAAGGCAACTATGCCGAGCGCGTCGGTGCTGGTGCACCAGTGTATTTGGCCGCCGTCATGGAATACTTGGCCGCTGAAGTGTTGGAGTTGGCAGGAAACGCTGCCCGAGACAACAAGAAAACTCGCATCATCCCGCGTCATCTGCAGCTGGCCATCCGCAACGACGAGGAATTGAACAAGCTGTTGTCCGGCGTCACCATTGCCCAAGGTGGTGTGCTGCCCAACATTCAGGCCGTGCTGCTGCCAAAGAAGACTGAGAAGAAGGCCTAAAGCTATCGAGCTTCTCTCAATCTTGCAAACCAAAAAAAACCGTCCTTTTCAGGGCGACAAATCGATTTACGCAAAAGATTTTTGTTCGACCATCTCTTCTGAGCTAAAACCATACGCGCGCAGCAATTACCTAATCGAAGGGAAATTCAGTGAAGAAACACAAGCAATCGTATGCGGGAAACCCCCTGACGATCGTTTTCATTTTTCATGTTTTTTTTTAACCTTTGGTCGGAGGTAGACTCCTGCTCCTGCGTTTGTAGTACCGCAAGCCAAATGGGTGAAATGCCAAATGCAGTGCTGCTCCATAACTTACCTGGTTTCGTACCTGAAATTCGTACCGACCCTACGAGGGAAAAATAACTTCCACATTCCACCCAAAGGACATGGGCATGACTAGCGCAGGTACCTGTTAGAGGGTCTGAATCACAAAATTGCTAAGAAACTTCCCAATACGAACGAAACACATTAATCCACGAACGGTTCCGGCAGTTCGGAATATGTAAGTTTAGTTTAAACCAACCTACACATAGCCTTAGTGGCAGATATTTTTTTATTTTCTAAAATAAACTACAACGGGCTCAACGCAGTTCGCTTCTCCATCGACCAAAGCAACGAATCCCCAAACCATGCGTAGAAATGAATCATGCAATAAACTTACCTTCGTTGGTACGACCAGAGCCGCTTCGCGCACTGCTGTCGCTGCTTCGACGATGAACCGCTGGCGGCCGCAGATTGAAGTGTCGACCGTGCGCCCACGATGCGCAATTGCGGTTCACTTAGCACAGAGTCCCATCCATTTCACTACACGTTGTTCTTTAACGCACACATATGAACGCTTTACTTTTCCGAACTTTACTTTTCTGACCTTTGCAACCGAGCCAAGCACCGAGCGAAGCACCGTCGCGATTAACGCAGTCCATTGTCCTTACACACAGGCACACGCACATTTCACCCGTCCGAGCGACGTACCGCCGCAATCGGGTCAGTCCGTGGTCCTACGAAGCTTGTCACACACACACGCATTGCACCAGCAGCAGCAGCAACAACAACAACTACAACTATGTTTATAAAAACAGTAGTTTTTAGTGCGAATCCGCGGAGGATTTCGCTGTCCGTCGCACCGAGCGAAGCACCGTCGCGATTAACGCAGTCCATTGTCCTTACACACAGGCACACGCACATTTCACCCGTCCGAGCGACGTACCGCCGCAATCGGGTCAGTCCGTGGTCCTACGAAGCTTTTCACACACACACGCATTGCACCAGCAGCAGCAGCAGCAACAACAACAACTATGTTTATAAAAACAGTAGTTTTTAGTGCGAATCCGCGGAGGATTTCGCTGTCCGACGCACCGAGCGAAGCACCGTCGCGATTAACGCAGTCCATTGTCCTTACACACAGGCACACGCACATTTCACCCGTCCGAGCGACGTACCGCCGCAATCGGGTCAGTCCATGGTCCTACGAAGCTTTTCACACACACGCATTGCACCAGCAGCAGCAGCAACAACAACAACTATGTTTATAAAAACAGTAGTTTTTAGTGCGAATCCGCGGAGGATTTCGCTGTCCGACGCACCGAGCGAAGCACCGTCGCGATTAACGCAGTCCATTGTCCTTACACACAGGCACACGCACATTTCACCCGTCCGAGCGACGTACCGCCGCAATCGGGTCAGTCCATGGTCCTACGAAGCTTTTCACACACACACGCATTGCACCAGCAGCAGCAGCAACAACAACAACAACTATGTTAATAAAAACAGTAATTTTAAGTGCGAATCCGCGGAGGATTTCGCTGTCCGTCGCACCGAGCGAAGCACCGTCGCGATTAACGCAGTCCATTGTCCTTACACACAGGCACACGCACATTTCACCCGTCCGAGCGACGTACCGCCGCAATCGGGTCAGTCCATGGTCCTACGAAGCTTTTCACACACACACGCATTGCACCAGCAGCAGCAGCAACAACAACAACAACAACTATGTTTATAAAAACAGTAGTTTTTAGTGCGAATCCGCGGAGGATTTCGCTGTCCGACGCACCAAGCGAAGCACCGTCGCGATTAACGCAGTCCATGGTCCTTTCTTTCACACACGCACACGCGCATTTCACCAGCAGAAAGCACAGTTGTTTTAAAGAAAAATATTTTTTTTAGTACGAATCCGCGGAGAATTCCTCTACCCGATGTACTAAACCCAACGAATAACCCTGCGCAGGATTAACTGTCGCGTCGCACACTTTTGCTCGACATGAGCTCATGCTGCTTCTGGAAGGACGACGAAATGAGCTGGCGCCATTTTGAAAATGACCCCCCCTGCTCAACACCACTTGTATCACACCACTTTTACACACACTACTAAATTCGCACTACCGTGACGCGCGGACCAACCGTTCCATCAGGCTGCTAGTCGAAGACTGTGCCGAGCGCGGGACATTCGGCTTCTAATATAATGTAGTATCCGAACGAATGTGGCGAGAGTATTTTCTCTCCGAACTACTACTACTACTACTACTATCCGAGCGAGCGTTGCTATCTCTGTTCTTCCTCGCTACGCATACAATCGCATGATGCAAATACACCGGTTGTCCCAAAGCCGGGCAATTGTATGACGTCAAATCTGATAATTATGCAATATTTTGCAACTAAACTACTAAAGGTTTAATCCTTTTGCGTGTGATGTACGCACCATACGAACAGGGAAAGGAAGTTAGGTAGCAAATTTGCAAAAATTTAAGTATGTTCGTGTGCATGTACAGTGTACGAAAACGTAGGTTTTATGCTATATTCCCTGTGAGCCCTTGAAAAAAGGAACATATTTTGCAAGTTATTGAAAACCGTAGGTGCAAATATTTCATCACATTTTTGACGCTGCCTAAAACGAGCCGGCGACACACGGACGAAGCGTGTGCTCCTTTGTGTGTGCTGTCAGCGACCGACGTTGCTGCGAATTTCATCCCGTGCTCCGTCTCGCTCGCACTCGTTGGCACCAAGCCATCCTCTTTTTTGGTGATTTTTTTTCAAATAACGGTACCGATCATCGTTTGCGATCGCATTTCCTGATAATTTCTGGCTCGATTTGGGTAAAAAACGCGCACACTACTACGTGCGAGAAAGAAAAGAAAAACACGACGTTCGATTTGAATACGCGTGGCAAAATGTTGGTGGAATTATACACGTACCAGGGCAGTAAGAGGCGAACTTGCCTTTTGAAAAACATATTTAATCCACTTCATATCTATTAATTTGCGCACTGGTTTTGTAACATTTTCCGATAATTTTTGGCTCGAGCTGAGTATGCACAAACGCACCCAATATTAGGTGTAAGAAAAAAAACGCCGCATTCTATTTCAATACTCGTGGCATCTAGTAGCCATTCCGACCTTCCGATATCGAGTGTTGGTGGAATTGTGTGTTTCATGTTTTTGATTATAAAATGTGCCAATTTAGGCAAGTTAGCAAAAATGTAATTGAAAGAATTTCATCACATTTTTGGCGCTGCTTAAAACGAGCCGGCGACACACGGCGCTAGACACCGTGCGCTCCTTTTTGAGTGTCCCTGTCAGTGTTCGAAATTAGTGCGAATTTCATCCCATGCTCCGTCTCGCTCGCACTTGCGCCCTCGTTCGGTGGCACCAAGCCATCCTCTTTTTCGGTGATTTTTCCAAATAACGGTACCGATCCCGGTAGCCATTGCATTTGCTGATAATTTCTGGCTCGAGTTGGGTAAAAAACGCGCACACTACTACGTGCGAGAAAGAAAAGAAAAACACGACGTTCGATTTGAATACGCGTGGCAAAATGTTGGTGGAATTATACACGTACCAGGGCAGTAAGAGGCGAACTTGCCTTTTGAAAAACATATTTAATCCACTTCATATCTATTAATTTGCGCACTGGTTTTGTAACATTTTCCGATAATTTTTGGCTCGAGCTGAGTATGCACAAACGCACCCAATATTAGGTGTAAGAAAAAAAACGCCGCATTCTATTTCAATACTCGTGGCATCTAGTAGCCATTCCGACCTTCCGATATCGAGTGTTGGTGGAATTGTGTGTTTCATGTTTTTGATTATAAAATGTGCCAATTTAGGCAAGTTAGCAAAAATGTAATTGAAAGAATTTCATCACATTTTTGGCGCTGCTTAAAACGAGCCGGCGACACACGGCGCTAGACACCGTGCGCTCCTTTTTGAGTGTCCCTGTCAGTGTTCGAAATTAGTGCGAATTTCATCCCATGCTCCGTCTCGCTCGCACTTGCGCCCTCGTTCGGTGGCACCAAGCCATCCTCTTTTTTGGTGATTTTTCCAAATAACGGTACCGATCATCGTTTGCGATCGCATTTCCTGATAATTTCTGACTCGAGGTGGGTAAAATACGCGCACACTACTACGTGCGAGAAAGAAAAGAAAAACACGACGTTCGATTTGAATACGCGTGGCAAAATGTTGGTGGAATAATATGTTTCATGTTTTTGATCATAAATTGTGCCAATTTTAGCAAGTTAGCAAAAATTTCAGCACATTTTTGACGCTGCTTTGCGTGTCCTATCAATGACCGAAATTAGTGCGAATTTCATCCCTTGCTCCGTCTCGTTCGGTGGCATGAGCGCATCCTCTTTCTCATGAGGGCACGAGCGCATATTTAATCCACTTTATTTCAATATTTACGTCAAAATTTCTGCCAAAATTTATTTCTGCATTTCAGTAACGTTTTCTGCTATTTTTCGGATGCAGTAAGTTAAGCTAGACGCTCAAGTACAAAAATATGTAGTGTTAGTCTTAAAAAAGACTGGTAGCTGTGTGAAATGCTTCACAATTGGCTTTGAAAACGGTCGATTTTTCTTAGCTTTGTATTAACATGGCGGCACAGTTGACTTTCGTTTTCTAATACCATCACACAAACACGATCGAGCACACAACGTCGCAACATTGTGGATCTGTAGCGCGTTCAACATACTATGGACACCCATTACCTGTACACCGTTCAAGAGGATCGACACGATGCTCATTGCTTCTTCTTCTACCTGGCTTCTGCGTGGCTTCTGCGTGACGCGTTTTGGACATTTTTACACCGTGACATTTTTACCCCGTAGACCGACGAAGCGAAGGATTCGACTCGCAACCACAGGTAGAATTCCATTACGACGGGTACAAACGATAGTGCGAAGCTCCGATGAACCTAAGCTGGCAGAGCAAAAAACGCTCGACTTCATAGCGATTGGAATCATTGGAAAGAGAATTTTGACGCAAAGAATGTGTGGTCCTGATAAGGACCGTTTTGTTGAGATGAGGGCAAAATGTGCGTTGGCTGGCGAGTTTAACCTCCGAAACCGTACAGGGTGCGACCCTGACGCTTCAGCGCGTACACTACATCCATCGCGGTGACGGTTTTGCGCTTGGCGTGTTCGGTATAGGTGACCGCATCGCGGATAACATTCTCCAGGAACACTTTCAGCACGCCACGCGTTTCTTCGTAGATGAGACCGGAGATACGCTTCACTCCTCCACGGCGGGCCAGACGACGGATGGCCGGCTTGGTGATGCCCTGGATGTTGTCGCGCAGCACTTTGCGATGACGCTTGGCTCCTCCTTTACCCAGACCTTTGCCTCCTTTGCCTCGTCCAGTCATTTCGATGTCGATGCGTACTGTTCAAGAGTTCACGATTAACAATAGGGCAACGCACCATGTTTCGGCCTTTTATACACTCACCCGAGCACACGTACACATTCTCACGCTTACCCCACTATCGGTACACGATCGGAGCGGAGTGTATGTGTGCGTGGAGCGAGGTTATAAAAGTGGCGATCCGGCTTCGGATACCCACATTCCGAACCTATTGTCGACGCAACACAGACGTCTTTACGTTCCACTACCCAAACCGCCAGTGAACCAGTGAAATGGCCCGTACGAAGCAAACTGCCCGTAAGTCCACCGGAGGTAAGGCTCCGCGCAAGCAGCTGGCCACCAAGGCTGCTCGCAAGAGTGCCCCGGCCACCGGAGGAGTGAAGAAGCCGCATCGTTATCGTCCGGGAACCGTAGCCCTGCGTGAGATCCGTCGCTACCAGAAATCGACCGAGCTGCTGATCCGCAAGCTGCCCTTCCAGCGTCTGGTACGTGAAATTGCCCAGGACTTCAAGACCGATCTGCGCTTCCAGAGCTCGGCCGTGATGGCCCTGCAGGAGGCCAGCGAGGCGTACCTTGTCGGCCTGTTCGAGGACACCAACTTGTGCGCAATCCATGCGAAGCGCGTCACCATCATGCCGAAAGACATCCAGCTGGCTCGTCGCATCCGCGGAGAGCGTGCCTAAATCTTCGCCGCCTCCCCGCCTCCATCGTTCATCGAGGGGCATTTATTCACTCAAACGGTCCTTCTCAGGACCACCACAAATGTTAACCAAAAAGATATGTCGATATGCTCCCTTCCCTTCCCCTCTGTGTACCGCCCCTAACCCGTTGGTGGTGGTGTTGGAACAATTCTTATGCATATGTGACAATGAGTCTGTTGAGTGCAATGAGCCCGTGACCGTGTCAGGGTACAAAAGTTGCATGCGCCTACCAGGGTACAGGGCTTCCAAAGCTGCAGTGTACAAAGCTGGCGGAGAAATGGTGTTATTTTTAGGCTTTTGTTTTGTTTGTGGTTCCATTCTTCGGCTCGAATGGACATCAGAAATGAAGCCAGCCGTACGCACGGTCAGAAAGGCAAAAGAGGTTTCGCTTGGCCGTTTGGCATTCGATCGTCAGAAGATGCTTCCGATGCTTTAACGCTGTGGAACATTCATTTTCACTGCTCGCATAGAACCTCAGTTTGTGTTTTCGTACCCTGGCCATGTGTTCATGTGCACTCGGGTAATGTTCATTATGCCATGTTGCTACCATGTTACGCAACACAGTCACGGGCGTGCTTTTATTTATTACATTATATTTACTCATTTTATTATATTTAACTTCTGCCACTGTGAGAGGGTTTTTAACAGGAATATGTCTTTTGTATGGATGCGTTTTGTGGTCCTGAAAAGGACCGGTTTGCGTTTGGGTAGATCGAACGAACTGCGGCGCTCCGAATTACTTCGAGCTGGTGTACTTGGTGACAGCCTTCGTGCCTTCGGACACGGCGTGCTTGGCCAGCTCACCAGGCAACAGCAGACGGACGGCCGTCTGGATTTCGCGGGACGTGATCGTCGAACGCTTGTTGTAGTGCGCCAAGCGGGATGCTTCGGCAGCGATGCGCTCGAAAATGTCGTTCACGAAGCTGTTCATGATGCTCATCGCCTTGGACGAAATGCCGGTGTCCGGGTGGACTTGCTTCAACACCTTGTAGATGTAGATAGCGTAGCTCTCCTTGCGGGTCTTCCTTTTCTTCTTCTTGTCCGACTTGGAGATGTTCTTCTGGGCTTTACCCGACTTCTTCGCGGCTTTTCCACTGGTTTTCGGGGCCATTTTACCTCAATTCACGCACTGATGCTCACTATCGGAGGGTCAAAAACTGTATGATGATCACTAACGGTTCGGTTCGTTTATATTCCGGTTTTCGGATCACTCTCGGGTATTCGACACGAGTGCGTACAGGCAGCGTAGCTCGGAGTATTTAAAATCACGATTTCGGAAAATTTTGCTCAGAAAATAAGCACCCTCCAAGCAGTGAGCATCGTTGCGAACGTACTCTCATCTAAACCGAAGTTATCAACATGTCTGGCCGTGGCAAGGGAGGAAAAGTGAAGGGAAAGGCAAAGTCCCGCTCGAACCGTGCCGGTCTGCAGTTCCCGGTTGGCCGTATCCACCGTCTGCTCCGCAAAGGCAACTATGCCGAGCGCGTCGGTGCTGGTGCACCAGTGTATTTGGCCGCCGTCATGGAATACTTGGCCGCTGAAGTGTTGGAGTGGCAGGAAACGCTGCCCGAGACAACAAGAAAACTCGCATCATCCCGCGTCATCTGCAGCTGGCCATCCGCAACGACGAGGAATTGAACAAGCTGTTGTCCGGCGTCACCATTGCCCAAGGTGGTGTGCTGCCCAACATTCAGGCCGTGCTGCTGCCAAAGAAGACTGAGAAGAAGGCCTAAAGCTATCGAGCTTCTCTCAATCTTGCAAACCAAAAAAAACCGTCCTTTTCAGGGCGACAAATCGATTTACGCAAAAGATTTTTGTTCGACCATCTCTTCTGAGCTAAAACCATACGCGCGCAGCAATTACCTAATCGAAGGGAAATTCAGTGAAGAAACACAAGCAATCGTATGCGGGAAACCCCCTGACGATCGTTTTCATTTTTCATGTTTTTTTTTAACCTTTGGTCGGAGGTAGACTCCTGCTCCTGCGTTTGTAGTACCGCAAGCCAAATGGGTGAAATGCCAAATGCAGTGCTGCTCCATAACTTACCTGGTTTCGTACCTGAAATTCGTACCGACCCTACGAGGGAAAAATAACTTCCACATTCCACCCAAAGGACATGGGCATGACTAGCGCAGGTACCTGTTAGAGGGTCTGAATCACAAAATTGCTAAGAAACTTCCCAATACGAACGAAACACATTAATCCACGAACGGTTCCGGCAGTTCGGAATATGTAAGTTTAGTTTAAACCAACCTACACATAGCCTTAGTGGCAGATATTTTTTTATTTTCTAAAATAAACTACAACGGGCTCAACGCAGTTCGCTTCTCCATCGACCAAAGCAACGAATCCCCAAACCATGCGTAGAAATGAATCATGCAATAAACTTACCTTCGTTGGTACGACCAGAGCCGCTTCGCGCACTGCTGTCGCTGCTTCGACGATGAACCGCTGATGGCCGCAGATTGAAGTGTCGACCGTGCGCCCACGATGCGCAATTGCGGTTCACTTAGCACAGAGTCCCATCCATTTCACTACACGTTGTTCTTTAACGCACACATATGAACGCTTTACTTTTCCGAACTTTACTTTTCTGACCTTTGCAACCGAGCCAAGCACCGAGCGAAGCACCGTCGCGATTAACGCAGTCCATTGTCCTTACACACAGGCACACGCACATTTCACCCGTCCGAGCGACGTACCGCCGCAATCGGGTCAGTCCGTGGTCCTACGAAGCTTGTCACACACACACGCATTGCACCAGCAGCAGCAGCAACAACAACAACTACAACTATGTTTATAAAAACAGTAGTTTTTAGTGCGAATCCGCGGAGGATTTCGCTGTCCGTCGCACCGAGCGAAGCACCGTCGCGATTAACGCAGTCCATTGTCCTTACACACAGGCACACGCACATTTCACCCGTCCGAGCGACGTACCGCCGCAATCGGGTCAGTCCATGGTCCTACGAAGCTTTTCACACACACGCATTGCACCAGCAGCAGCAGCAACAACAACAACTACAACTATGTTAATAAAAACAGTAGTTTTTATTGCGAATCCGCGGAGGATTTCGCTGTCCGTCGCACCGAGTGAAGCACCGAGCGAAGCACCGAGCGCAGCAACGCGCGCAGCACGGAGCTCAGCACCGTTGCGATTAACACAGTCCATTGTCCTTTTTTTTCACACACACGCACACGCACATTTCACCATTAGGAAGCACAGTTGTTTTAAAGAAAAGTATTTTTTTTAGTCCAATCCGCGGAGGATTTCACTGCCCGACGAATAATCCTGCGCGCAGGCTAGCTGTCGCGTCGCACACTTTTGCTCGACATGAGCTCTTGCTGCTTCTGGTTGAACGACGAAATGAGCCGGCGCCATTTTGAAAATGACCCCCCTGCTCAACACCACTTGTATCACACCACTTTTACGCACACTAATAAATTCGCACTACCGTGACGCGCGGACCAACCGTTCCATCAGGCTGCTAGTCGAAGACTGTGCCGAGCGCGGGACATTCGGCTTCTAATATAATCTTGTATCCGAACGAATGTGGCGAGAGTATTTTCTCTCCGAACTACTACTACTACTATCCGAGCGAGCGTTGCCATCTCTGTTCTTCCTCGCTACGCATACAATCGCGTGATGGAAATTTCCCAAAGCCAATTGTATGACGCCAAATATTTATGCATATTTTGCAACTAAACTACCAGAGGTTTAATGCTTTTGCGTGTGATGTACGCACCATACGAACAGGGAAAGGAAGTTAGGTAGCAATTTTGCAAACAAAAATTTAAGTAGGCTCGTGTGCATGTACAGTGCACGAAAACGTAGGTTTTATGCTAAATTTGCTGTTAGCCCTTGAAAAAAGGAACATATTTCGCAAGTTTTTGAAAACCGTAGGTGCAAAAATTTCATCACATTTTTGACGGTGCCTAAAACGAGCCGGCGACACACGGACGAAGCGTGTGCTCCTTTGTGTGTGCTGTCAGCGACCGACGTTGCTGCGAATTTCATCCCGTGCTCCGTCTCGCTCGCACTCGTTGCCACGAAGCCATCCTCTTTTTCGGTGGTTTTTTCCAAATAACGGTACCGATCCCGGTAGCCATTGCATTTGCCGATAAGTTCTGGCTCGAGTGGGATAGCAAACGCGCACACTACTACGTGCGAGAAAGAGAAGACAAACACGACGCTCGATTTGGAAACGCGTGGCAAAATTGTTGGTGGCATCATGCACGTACCAGGGGACAGTAAGAGGCGAACCCCCCTCCCTTTCGCAAAAGTGTTGGTGGTGGAATTATATGGTGCAAGTAGGCAAAAAGGTGCGTGCAAAAATTTCATCACATTTTTGACGCTGCCTAAAACGAGCCGGCGACACACGGACGAAGCGTGTGCTCCTTTGTGTGTGCTGTCAGCGACCGACGTTGCTGCGAATTTCATCCCGTGCTCCGTCTCGCTCGCACTCGTTGCCACGAAGCCATCCTCTTTTTCGGTGGTTTTTTCCAAATAACGGTACCGATCCCGTTAGCCATTGCATTTGCCGATAAGTTCTGGCTCGAGTGGGATAGCAAACGCGCACACTACTACGTGCGAGAAAGAGAAGACAAACACGACGCTCGATTTGGAAACGCGTGGCAAAATTGTTGGTGGCATCATGCACGTACCAGGGGACAGTAAGAGGCGAACCCCCCCCCCTTTCGCAAAAGTGTTGGTGGTGGAATTATATGGTGCAAGCAGGCAAAAAGGTGTGTGCAAAAATTTCCGCACATTTTTGTCGCTGCTTTGCGTCCTCCTATCGATGTTCGAAATTGGTACGAATTTCATCCCACGCTCCGTCTCGTTCGGTGGCATGAGGGCATCCTCTTTCTCACGAGGACACGAGGGCATGTTTAATCCACTTTATATTTTACGCCAAAATTTATTCCTGCACTTCAGTAACGTTTGCTGCTATTTTTCGGATGCAGTAAGTTCAGCCAGACGCCCAAGCACGTCAAATATGTAATGTTAGTCTTCAAAAAGACTGGTACTATGGAATGAATCATTGGAATCATTAGAAAAGAATTGTGATGGAAAGAATTTTCACGCAAATGCGTGGTCCTGATAAGGACCGTTTTGTTGAGATGAGTGCAAAATGTGCGTTGGCTGGCGAGTTGAACCTCCGAACCCGTACAAGGAGCGACCCTGACGCTTCAGCGCGTACACTGCATCCATCGCGCGGTGACGGTTTTCGCTTGGCCTGTTCGGTATAGGTGATGGCGGGCATCGCGGATAACATTCTCCAGGAACACTTTCAGCACGCCACGCGTTTCTTCGTAGAGCGATGCATCGGGCTCAACGCAGTTCGCTTCTCCATCGACCAAAGCAACGAATCCCCAAACCATGCGTAGAAATGAATCATGCAATACACTTACCTTCGTTGGTACGACCAGAGCCGCTTCACGCACTGCTGTCGCTGCTTCGACGATGAACCGCTGGCGGCCGCAGATTGAAGTGTCGACCGTGCGCCCACGATGCGCAATTGCGGTTCACTTAGCACAGAGTCCCATCCATTTCACTACACGTTGTTTTTTAACGCACACATATGAACGCTTTACTTTTCCGAACTTTACTTTTCCGACCTTTACACCGAGCGCAGCACCGAGCGAAGCACCGAGCGAAGCAACGCGCGCAGCACCGAGCGTAGCACCGTCGGGATGAACGCAGTCCATTTCTTTTCACACACACGCACACGCATTTCACCCGTCCGAGCGACGTACCGCCGCAATCGGGCCAGTCCATAGTCCTACGAAGCACTTTCACACACACGCTTTGCACCAGCAGCAGCAGCAACAACAACAACAACAACTATGTTAATAAAAACAGTAATTTTAAGTGCGAATCCGCGGAGGATTTCGCTGTCCGTCGCACCGAGCGCAGCACCGAGCGAAGCACCGAGCGAAGCAACGCGCGCAGCACCGTCGCGATGAACGCAGTCCATTTCTTTTCACACACACGCACACGCATTTCACCCGTCCGAGCGACGTACCGCCGCAATCGGGCCAGTCCATAGTCCTACGAAGCACTTTCACACACACACGCATTGCACCAGCAGCAGCAGCAACAACAACAACAACAACTATGTTAATAAAAACAGTAATTTTAAGTGCGAATCCGCGGAGGATTTCGCTGTCCGTCGCACCGAGCGCAGCACCGAGCGAAGCACCGAGCGCAGCACCGAGCGCAGCACCGTCGCGATGAACGCAGTCCATTTCTTTTCACACACACGCACACGCATTTCACCCGTCCGAGCGACGTACCGCCGCAATCGGGCCAGTCCATAGTCCTACGAAGCACTTTCACACACACGCTTTGCACCAGCAGCAGCAGCAACAACAACAACAACAACTATGTTTATAAAAACAGTAGTTTTTAGTGCGAATCCGCGGAGGATTTCGCTGTCCGTCGCACCGAGCGAAGCACCGAGCGAAGCACCGAGCGAAGCACCGAGCGCAGCAACGCGCGCAGCACCGAGCGCAGCACCGTCGCGATGAACGCAGTCCATTTCCTTTCACACACACGCACACGCATTTCACCCGTCCGAGCGACGTACCGCCGCAATCGGGTCAGTCCATAGTCCTACGAAGCACTTTCACACACACACGCATTGCACCAGCAGCAGCAGCAACAACAACAACAACAACTATGTTAATAAAAACAGTAATTTTAAGTGCGAATCCGCGGAGGATTTCGCTGTCCGTCGCACCGAGCGCAGCACCGAGCGAAGCACCGAGCGCAGCACCGAGCGCAGCACCGTCGCGATGAACGCAGTCCATTTCTTTTCACACACACGCACACGCATTTCACCCGTCCGAGCGACGTACCGCCGCAATCGGGCCAGTCCATAGTCCTACGAAGCACTTTCACACACACGCTTTGCACCAGCAGCAGCAGCAACAACAACAACAACAACTATGTTTATAAAAACAGTAGTTTTTAGTGCGAATCCGCGGAGGATTTCGCTGTCCGTCGCACCGAGCGAAGCACCGTCGCGATTAACGCAGTCCATTGTCCTTACACACAGGCACACGCACATTTCACCCGTCCGAGCGACGTACCGCCGCAATCGGGTCAGTCCATGGTCCTACGAAGCTTTTCACACACACACGCATTGCACCAGCACCAGCAGCAACAACAACAACAACAACTATGTTTATAAAAACAGTAGTTTTTAGTGCGAATCCGCGGAGGATTTCGCTGTCCGTCGCACCGAGCGCAGCACCGTCGCGATTAACGCAGTCCATTGTCCTTACACACAGGCACACGCACATTTCACCCGTCCGAGCGACGTACCGCCGCAATCGGGTCAGTCCATGGTCCTACGAAGCTTTTCACACACACACGCATTGCACCAGCACCAGCAGCAACAACAACAACAACAACTATGTTTATAAAAACAGTAGTTTTTAGTGCGAATCCGCGGAGGATTTCGCTGTCCGACGCACCGAGCGAAGCACCGTCGCGATTAACGCAGTCCATTGTCCTTACACACAGGCACACGCACATTTCACCCGTCCGAGCGACGTACCGCCGCAATCGGGTCAGTCCATGGTCCTACGAAGCTTTTCACACACACGCATTGCACCAGCAGCAGCAGCAACAACAACAACTATGTTTATAAAAACAGTAGTTTTTAGTGCGAATCCGCGGAGGATTTCGCTGTCCGACGCACCGAGCGAAGCACCGTCGCGATTAACGCAGTCCATTGTCCTTACACACAGGCACACGCACATTTCACCCGTCCGAGCGACGTACCGCCGCAATCGGGCCAGTCCATAGTCCTACGAAGCACTTTCACACACACGCTTTGCACCAGCAGCAGCAGCAACAACAACAACAACAACTATGTTTATAAAAACAGTAGTTTTTAGTGCGAATCCGCGGAGGATTTCGCTGTCCGTCGCACCGAGCGCAGCACCGTCGCGATTAACGCAGTCCATTGTCCTTACACACAGGCACACGCACATTTCACCCGTCCGAGCGACGTACCGCCGCAATCGGGTCAGTCCATGGTCCTACGAAGCTTTTCACACACACACGCATTGCACCAGCACCAGCAGCAACAACAACAACAACAACTATGTTTATAAAAACAGTAGTTTTTAGTGCGAATCCGCGGAGGATTTCGCTGTCCGTCGCACCGAGCGCAGCACCGTCGCGATTAACGCAGTCCATTGTCCTTACACACAGGCACACGCACATTTCACCCGTCCGAGCGACGTACCGCCGCAATCGGGTCAGTCCATGGTCCTACGAAGCTTTTCACACACACACGCATTGCACCAGCACCAGCAGCAACAACAACAACAACAACTATGTTTATAAAAACAGTAGTTTTTAGTGCGAATCCGCGGAGGATTTCGCTGTCCGACGCACCGAGCGAAGCACCGTCGCGATTAACGCAGTCCATTGTCCTTACACACAGGCACACGCACATTTCACCCGTCCGAGCGACGTACCGCCGCAATCGGGTCAGTCCATGGTCCTACGAAGCTTTTCACACACACGCATTGCACCAGCAGCAGCAGCAACAACAACAACTATGTTTATAAAAACAGTAGTTTTTAGTGCGAATCCGCGGAGGATTTCGCTGTCCGACGCACCGAGCGAAGCACCGTCGCGATTAACGCAGTCCATTGTCCTTACACACAGGCACACGCACATTTCACCCGTCCGAGCGACGTACCGCCGCAATCGGGTCAGTCCATGGTCCTACGAAGCTTTTCACACACACGCATTGCACCAGCAGCAGCAGCAACAACAACAACAACAACTATGTTTATAAAAACAGTAGTTTTTAGTGCGAATCCGCGGAGGATTTCGCTGTCCGACGCACCGAGCGAAGCACCGTCGCGATTAACGCAGTCCATGGTCCTTTCTTTCACACACGCACACGCGCATTTCACCAGCAGAAAGCACAGTTGTTTTAAAGAAAAATATTTTTTTTAGTACGAATCCGCGGAGAATTCCTCTACCCGATGTACTAAACCCAACGAATAACCCTGCGCAGGATTAACTGTCGCGTCGCACACTTTTGCTCGACATGAGCTCATGCTGCTTCTGGAAGGACGACGAAATGAGCTGGCGCCATTTTGAAAATGACCCCCCCTGCTCAACACCACTTGTATCACACCACTTTTACACACACTACTAAATTCGCACTACCGTGACGCGCGGACCAACCGTTCCATCAGGCTGCTAGTCGAAGACTGTGCCGAGCGCGGGACATTCGGCTTCTAATATAATGTAGTATCCGAACGAATGTGGCGAGAGTATTTTCTCTCCGAACTACTACTACTACTACTACTATCCGAGCGAGCGTTGCTATCTCTGTTCTTCCTCGCTACGCATACAATCGCATGATGCAAATACACCGGTTGTCCCAAAGCCGGGCAATTGTATGACGTCAAATCTGATAATTATGCAATATTTTGCAACTAAACTACTAAAGGTTTAATCCTTTTGCGTGTGATGTACGCACCATACGAACAGGGAAAGGAAGTTAGGTAGCAAATTTGCAAAAATTTAAGTATGTTCGTGTGCATGTACAGTGTACGAAAACGTAGGTTTTATGCTATATTCCCTGTGAGCCCTTGAAAAAAGGAACATATTTTGCAAGTTATTGAAAACCGTAGGTGCAAATATTTCATCACATTTTTGACGCTGCCTAAAACGAGCCGGCGACACACGGACGAAGCGTGTGCTCCTTTGTGTGTGCTGTCAGCGACCGACGTTGCTGCGAATTTCATCCCGTGCTCCGTCTCGCTCGCACTCGTTGGCACCAAGCCATCCTCTTTTTTGGTGATTTTTTCAAATAACGGTACCGATCATCGTTTGCGATCGCATTTCCTGATAATTTCTGGCTCGAGTTGGGTAAAAAACGCGCACACTACTACGTGCGAGAAAGAAAAGAAAAACACGACGTTCGATTTGAATACGCGTGGCAAAATGTTGGTGGAATTATACACGTACCAGGGCAGTAAGAGGCGAACTTGCCTTTTGAAAAACATATTTAATCCACTTCATATCTATTAATTTGCGCACTGGTTTTGTAACATTTTCCGATAATTTTTGGCTCGAGCTGAGTATGCACAAACGCACCCAATATTAGGTGTAAGAAAAAAAACGCCGCATTCTATTTCAATACTCGTGGCATCTAGTAGCCATTCCGACCTTCCGATATCGAGTGTTGGTGGAATTGTGTGTTTCATGTTTTTGATTATAAAATGTGCCAATTTAGGCAAGTTAGCAAAAATGTAATTGAAAGAATTTCATCACATTTTTGGCGCTGCTTAAAACGAGCCGGCGACACACGGCGCTAGACACCGTGCGCTCCTTTTTGAGTGTCCCTGTCAGTGTTCGAAATTAGTGCGAATTTCATCCCATGCTCCGTCTCGCTCGCACTTGCGCCCTCGTTCGGTGGCACCAAGCCATCCTCTTTTTCGGTGATTTTTCCAAATAACGGTACCGATCCCGGTAGCCATTGCATTTGCTGATAATTTCTGGCTCGAGTTGGGTAAAAAACGCGCACACTACTACGTGCGAGAAAGAAAAGAAAAACACGACGTTCGATTTGAATACGCGTGGCAAAATGTTGGTGGAATTATACACGTACCAGGGCAGTAAGAGGCGAACTTGCCTTTTGAAAAACATATTTAATCCACTTCATATCTATTAATTTGCGCACTGGTTTTGTAACATTTTCCGATAATTTTTGGCTCGAGCTGAGTATGCACAAACGCACCCAATATTAGGTGTAAGAAAAAAAACGCCGCATTCTATTTCAATACTCGTGGCATCTAGTAGCCATTCCGACCTTCCGATATCGAGTGTTGGTGGAATTGTGTGTTTCATGTTTTTGATTATAAAATGTGCCAATTTAGGCAAGTTAGCAAAAATGTAATTGAAAGAATTTCATCACATTTTTGGCGCTGCTTAAAACGAGCCGGCGACACACGGCGCTAGACACCGTGCGCTCCTTTTTGAGTGTCCCTGTCAGTGTTCGAAATTAGTGCGAATTTCATCCCATGCTCCGTCTCGCTCGCACTTGCGCCCTCGTTCGGTGGCACCAAGCCATCCTCTTTTTTGGTGATTTTTCCAAATAACGGTACCGATCATCGTTTGCGATCGCATTTCCTGATAATTTCTGACTCGAGGTGGGTAAAATACGCGCACACTACTACGTGCGAGAAAGAAAAGAAAAACACGACGTTCGATTTGAATACGCGTGGCAAAATGTTGGTGGAATAATATGTTTCATGTTTTTGATCATAAATTGTGCCAATTTTAGCAAGTTAGCAAAAATTTCAGCACATTTTTGACGCTGCTTTGCGTGTCCTATCAATGACCGAAATTAGTGCGAATTTCATCCCTTGCTCCGTCTCGTTCGGTGGCATGAGCGCATCCTCTTTCTCATGAGGGCACGAGCGCATATTTAATCCACTTTATTTCAATATTTACGTCAAAATTTCTGCCAAAATTTATTTCTGCATTTCAGTAACGTTTTCTGCTATTTTTCGGATGCAGTAAGTTAAGCTAGACGCTCAAGTACAAAAATATGTAGTGTTAGTCTTAAAAAAGACTGGTAGCTGTGTGAAATGCTTCACAATTGGCTTTGAAAACGGTCGATTTTTCTTAGCTTTGTATTAACATGGCGGCACAGTTGACTTTCGTTTTCTAATACCATCACACAAACACGATCGAGCACACAACGTCGCAACATTGTGGATCTGTAGCGCGTTCAACATACTATGGACACCCATTACCTGTACACCGTTCAAGAGGATCGACACGATGCTCATTGCTTCTTCTTCTACCTGGCTTCTGCGTGGCTTCTGCGTGACGCGTTTTGGACATTTTTACACCGTGACATTTTTACCCCGTAGACCGACGAAGCGAAGGATTCGACTCGCAACCACAGGTAGAATTCCATTACGACGGGTACAAACGATAGTGCGAAGCTCCGATGAACCTAAGCTGGCAGAGCAAAAAACGCTCGACTTCATAGCGATTGGAATCATTGGAAAGAGAATTTTGACGCAAAGAATGTGTGGTCCTGATAAGGACCGTTTTGTTGAGATGAGGGCAAAATGTGCGTTGGCTGGCGAGTTTAACCTCCGAAACCGTACAGGGTGCGACCCTGACGCTTCAGCGCGTACACTACATCCATCGCGGTGACGGTTTTGCGCTTGGCGTGTTCGGTATAGGTGACCGCATCGCGGATAACATTCTCCAGGAACACTTTCAGCACGCCACGCGTTTCTTCGTAGATGAGACCGGAGATACGCTTCACTCCTCCACGGCGGGCCAGACGACGGATGGCCGGCTTGGTGATGCCCTGGATGTTGTCGCGCAGCACTTTGCGATGACGCTTGGCTCCTCCTTTACCCAGACCTTTGCCTCCTTTGCCTCGTCCAGTCATTTCGATGTCGATGCGTACTGTTCAAGAGTTCACGATTAACAATAGGGCAACGCACCATGTTTCGGCCTTTTATACACTCACCCGAGCACACGTACACATTCTCACGCTTACCCCACTATCGGTACACGATCGGAGCGGAGTGTATGTGTGCGTGGAGCGAGGTTATAAAAGTGGCGATCCGGCTTCGGATACCCACATTCCGAACCTATTGTCGACGCAACACAGACGTCTTTACGTTCCACTACCCAAACCGCCAGTGAACCAGTGAAATGGCCCGTACGAAGCAAACTGCCCGTAAGTCCACCGGAGGTAAGGCTCCGCGCAAGCAGCTGGCCACCAAGGCTGCTCGCAAGAGTGCCCCGGCCACCGGAGGAGTGAAGAAGCCGCATCGTTATCGTCCGGGAACCGTAGCCCTGCGTGAGATCCGTCGCTACCAGAAATCGACCGAGCTGCTGATCCGCAAGCTGCCCTTCCAGCGTCTGGTACGTGAAATTGCCCAGGACTTCAAGACCGATCTGCGCTTCCAGAGCTCGGCCGTGATGGCCCTGCAGGAGGCCAGCGAGGCGTACCTTGTCGGCCTGTTCGAGGACACCAACTTGTGCGCAATCCATGCGAAGCGCGTCACCATCATGCCGAAAGACATCCAGCTGGCTCGTCGCATCCGCGGAGAGCGTGCCTAAATCTTCGCCGCCTCCCCGCCTCCATCGTTCATCGAGGGGCATTTATTCACTCAAACGGTCCTTCTCAGGACCACCACAAATGTTAACCAAAAAGATATGTCGATATGCTCCCTTCCCTTCCCCTCTGTGTACCGCCCCTAACCCGTTGGTGGTGGTGTTGGAACAATTCTTATGCATATGTGACAATGAGTCTGTTGAGTGCAATGAGCCCGTGACCGTGTCAGGGTACAAAAGTTGCATGCGCCTACCAGGGTACAGGGCTTCCAAAGCTGCAGTGTACAAAGCTGGCGGAGAAATGGTGTTATTTTTAGGCTTTTGTTTTGTTTGTGGTTCCATTCTTCGGCTCGAATGGACATCAGAAATGAAGCCAGCCGTACGCACGGTCAGAAAGGCAAAAGAGGTTTCGCTTGGCCGTTTGGCATTCGATCGTCAGAAGATGCTTCCGATGCTTTAACGCTGTGGAACATTCATTTTCACTGCTCGCATAGAACCTCAGTTTGTGTTTTCGTACCCTGGCCATGTGTTCATGTGCACTCGGGTAATGTTCATTATGCCATGTTGCTACCATGTTACGCAACACAGTCACGGGCGTGCTTTTATTTATTACATTATATTTACTCATTTTATTATATTTAACTTCTGCCACTCTGAGAGGGTTTTTAACAGGAATATGTCTTTTGTATGGATGCGTTTTGTGGTCCTGAAAAGGACCGGTTTGCGTTTGGGTAGATCGAACGAACTGCGGCGCTCCGAATTACTTCGAGCTGGTGTACTTGGTGACAGCCTTCGTGCCTTCGGACACGGCGTGCTTGGCCAGCTCACCAGGCAACAGCAGACGGACGGCCGTCTGGATTTCGCGGGATGTGATCGTCGAACGCTTGTTGTAGTGCGCCAAGCGGGATGCTTCGGCAGCGATGCGCTCGAAAATGTCGTTCACGAAGCTGTTCATGATGCTCATCGCCTTGGACGAAATGCCGGTGTCCGGGTGGACTTGCTTCAACACCTTGTAGATGTAGATAGCGTAGCTCTCCTTGCGGGTCTTCCTTTTCTTCTTCTTGTCTGACTTGGAGATGTTCTTCTGGGCTTTACCCGACTTCTTCGCGGCTTTTCCACTGGTTTTCGGGGCCATTTTACCTCAATTCACGCACTGATGCTCACTATCGGAGGGTCAAAAACTGTATGATTTTTTTTTTTTTTTTTTTATTGTTTTTATAGAGACTTTGAGCTGGGCAGCTTCATTCGCCTCTTTACTGTAGGTGATGGTGGTCTAGATGGCTATGGATGATTATATTTCTTTATACAGGTTACTGATGCGGAGAAATTTGATGAGTTTGCGTTGATTATCGGGGTTCGGTGATAAGATGTTAGTGATGTTAGTGTCAAGTTGGCAGGATAGTCGATGGTTGGCGAAGCCGTGGCAGTCGGTTAGGATGTGCAGTACGGTGATGTCGACACCACAGAAGCTGCAGAGTGGTGGTGTGGATTTGTCGCAGATGTAGGAGTGGGTAAGGCGGGTGTGTCCAATGCGGAGTCGGGAAAGTATTCTTTGGTTACGGCTGGATTCTGGGTCGCTCCATGCTGCTGTGGTGTGTTTGATGAGGCGAAGTTTTGAGGTGTTGGTATTTATCCAGGTGGTGTTCCATTTCTGCGCTATGGTATTTGTTGTCCAATGGATGAGGTCTCGGCGTGCTATGGGGTTGTCGGTTTCTGGGGATCGGGATCTACCCTGGTTGGCTAGTCGGTCGGCTTTTTCGTTTCCGCGAATTCCTGAATGACCAGGAATCCAGCAGAAGGCTATTTCCGGTGTTGTGGGGAGTTGGTCTAGTTGTTGGATGTGTGGGTCACGGACAACACCATGTTCTAGGGCTGCTAGTACGCTGGCGCTGTCGGTGAAGATGACGTTGGGCTTATCACTGCGAAGACTTTCTTCGGCGGCGATGAGCATGGCTATTGCTTCTGCAGAAAAAATGGAAGTGTTATTAGGTAATTTAATGGCACTATTGTCGAAAGAGGAATGTATTCCGCATCCGGCGGACTCGTGTAAAACAGAGCCGTCGGTGAAGATGTGGTGGTGGTGTTGATACTTGTTCCGGATGTGGCGTGTGAAGATTTGGTTGGCTATATGGCTGCTTTTTCCTGCTTTTAGTTGGAGTTTAAGGTCCCAGTCTATTGTAGGTGTTTGTTGATACCAGGGGCGCTGACCGCGCCTAGTGAGGTGGAGAACTTGTGGTAATTGTTGGTTGGTGAGGGTTTGGAATGCAGTGCTGGCTCTATTGGAGAGAGAGGTGGCTTGGATCCCTTTTTCCTGTAGTCTAGTTGCTGCTGCTACTATTTTGTTGGTGATGATGTGGTGTAGAGGAAGGAGGCCGCTTTCGCAGAGGAGTGAATCGGTGGGACTGGTGATGAATGCTCCGGTGGAAGATTGTATTGCGGTGTGGTAGAGCGGTGCTATTGTCTTCTCGAACGTTTCTCTCTTTCGGGAGACAATCTCGATGCCGTAGAGTAGTTTTGGGAGTAACCAGCTATTGATGATTCGGATGAGTGTGTTGCGGGATGCTCGGTGCTTTCCAGTTCCGAGCATTTTGAAGAGGTTCAGCCGGCTTTTTGCTTCTTTCTTAATGCGTGTGGAATGGGGAATGAAGGAAAGTCTTGCGTCGAATGTAACTCCTAAAATGTCTGCGCGTCGTGTGTTTGGTATGGGTGTGTTGTTGAAAGTGATATCTTTTTTGTAGTGTGGGAAAAAGTTATTGCAAATGTGTAGGATTTTGGATTTGGTGTGTGATATTTCATAACCTGTCCACCTAGCCCATTGCCTAACCTTGTCAACCCCTGCTTGCAGGAGTTTACGAGATTCTGCACAAGAGCTGGATGAAGAGGCTAGGATGATATCATCTGCATATACGAATGATTTAATTTGTGTAGGAATAGAGCAAAATAAGGATTCAATGCTGATAAGGAAAAGGGTTGGTGAGAGAATGGCACCTTGTGGGACGCCATTTTCGAGCGTGTATGGATTGGAGAGGTCGGTACCAATGAGGACTCGGAAGGTGCGGTCAGTAAGGAAGCTCTCAATGAAGTTTGTGAGACGTCCACCGAGGTTCCATCTGGATAGTTGTTCTAGAATGGAGTGTCGCCAGGTTCGGTCAAAAGCTTTGGAAAGGTCTATTATAGCGAGGTCTATGTGGTAGTTATGAGTGTGGGCTGTTTCCAACACGTCATCTAGTTTGGCGAAGTACGTTTCCGTACCCATGCCGCACCGAAAGCCGTGTTGATCAGAACTAAGGAGTTTTCTATCTTCTATTTCTTGAGTTAGTCTACGGTTAACCATGCGTTCTAGGACTTTCATTATACAGTTGAGAAGAGAAATGGGGCGGTAGCTATCTACATCAGTGCTAGGTTTGTTAGGCTTAGGGATGGGAATGGTGAGGCTGGATTTCCATTCCTTAGGAATGTTACCAGTGGACCAGATGTCGTTATAAATATTGAGGAGTTTTAGTTTGGCTTGTAGGGGTAGGTTTTTGAGGAGAGGATAACCAATATTATCGGGGCCGGACGAGGAACCTTTACATTTTCTAAGAGCCCAGTTTAGTTCTGCTATTGAGAAAAGTCTATTGTATCTATGGTGGGTAGCGTTTGTCTTAGGGATGGGTATGGATTCTGCGTTTGTTTTGTGTTTTTGGAAAGTGGGCGGAAAGTTTTCAGTTGCAGAAGTGTTGGCAAAGTGTTTGGCGAAGGTTTCAGGGATTTCGGAGGGAGGTACAGTTGTGCCGGAGAAGTGCAGGGAAATCGGAGAAGCTTGCGGTTTTCTACCCGAAAGGACACTTACTCTCCTCCAAATTTCTTTAGAGGTAGAGTTAGGATTGATATCGCTAACGAATCTATTCCATGTGTCCTCTTTGGAGAGACGCACAGCTTCCTTGGCAAGACGGTTAGCTTCACGATATTGTTCAGCCAACACGGGTGTAAAAAAATTATCAGGGGTGTTGCTGGCTCGACGGAATTTCCGTAAGGCAGTACGCCTGGCTTTAATAGCCTGGGCGACTGTCTCGTTCCACCAGGGGACATTTCTTTTGGAAGGAGTGCCTTTGGTACGGGGGATGCTAAGGGAAGCTGCATTTTCTATGGCGTGAAGGAAACGTGGGATGGTGGGAAGTTCTTCTAAGGGAAGGTTGAAAATGATTTCTGTTTGGTATTTTTCCCAATCGGCCTCTTCATATTTCCACTTGGGACGTTGAAGTGGTCGATAAGTGGGAAAACTGCTGGAGATGAACATGGGATAATGGTCACTATTGTGGGTATCGTTGCTGATTTGGATTTGAAATTGAGGTGCAATGGAGGATGAGATGGTACAGTGGTCAATGATTGACCCTGAGCCATTTGTGGGAGATATGCGGGTGGGAGTTTGGTTGAAAAGGACTTGAAGGTCGAAGGATTCAAAAATGTTGCCAATATTATTCCCACGATTGTTCGTTATGGAACAACCCCAGGAGCAATGTTGTGCGTTTAGGTCGCCAAGGATAATGAGAGGTTTGGGTAATTGGTGTATTAGTTGGGTAAGTTCGCTATTTATTATCGGAATTGTTAGAGAAGGTGGTAGATAGAGACAAAGAACAGTGGCTGGAAGAGGTGATTCAATTTTAACGGCTATTGCAGGTAGTGTGGTTGTGAGATTAATTCTTTTAGAAGATATGTTTTTAAGAGTTCCAATGCACACGCTATGGTGAGGATTGGATGGACATGGATTAAAAAACCAGTTGTATTTATTAAATGGGGTGCTGTTGAGAGAAGGTATTGTGATAGTTTCCTGTAGGGTTATAATACTGGGGTTATGGCGGGTTAATAATAATCTAAGTTCTTCTACGTTAGTTCTCATGCTTCTGATATTCCAGGAAAGTGCGAAAATGGGATTTTGATTATTGCTTATTGTTTGTGTGTTGAAAAGGATATTAGGGAAAATGGTAACGAAGGTAGGGGATTAATTGGAAGCTGATGTTGGGTGTGTTGTGTGTGTATTAACTTGGTTTTTTCTTTTTCTTGCTGCGGATTGGAGGGGGATTTTGGTCGGGGATGGAAGGGGGGATATTTGAGGGGGTGGGAGAAGGAATAATGGGTTGGGGGGTGTCCTCTTCGGAGGACGGGGTGCCCTTGTTGCGGGCACGTTTGCGGGAGAGGGAGGAGGCTGAGGAGGTGATTGATTCATCTGAATCGGTTAGTGTGTTCGAGTCTGAGTCGGATTCAAGTGAGCTATTTGAGTGTTTTTTGTTGCTAGATTTTAAGAAACTTTGGATAAGATTTTGTTGTTCAAGTAGTTGTTTGTTCATGTTGTTCATAGTTTCGGTTAGTTTAGCGATAGTGTTTTCTTGTTGTTTAAGTGTGAGTTGTAGTGTGGCAATCATTGTGTCTTTTTCGTCTTGTGTGGTTTGTTGAGCGTATGTTAGTCTTTGTTGTACAGGGGAGGGAATTGCGGGAGAGGAGATCATTCTACGGGCTTCACCGTAGGAACAATTTTTATCTACTTTGTAGTGGATTATGGCTTCTTCTTCTTTGTAACGGGGACAGGAACGAGACAGGGAGTTGTGTTTAGATTTGCAATTTACGCATACTGGTTCTGCAGTGCATTCACCATGCGCAGGGGTACTACAGTTGGAACAAATTGGGGATAGTTTGCAATGGAGCTTAGTGTGACCAAATTGTCCACAGTTAAAACATTGCATTGGTTTAGGATAGTAGGGACGGGTGCTAACTTGAAGGGCGCCAAGACGGATGAATTGAGGGATTTTGGTGGCATTAATGCGGAGGAGGAAGATGTTGGTGGGTAGTATTTCGCCGTTTACTTTACGGGTAAACCGACGCACATGGATAACGTTCTGGGACTTGAGTTCAGCTAGGATGTCTTCGTCACTAATGTCTTTAAGGTCGGGGGCAAACACTACACACTGAACACTGTTAAGGGTATTATGAGGGGTTACTTTTACGGGGGTCGAATCGATGAGTTGGCTGATTTTCTGTAGCTGGTTGTATTGTTGCTGGCTTCTGGTCTTCAAGAGGAGTTTGTTGCCGTTGTCGATTACGCGTCCAGGTTCAGCAAGATCACCGACAGCACTTTGGATGGTTTTACCGATAATGAAAGGGTTTTTCGGTAAAGCCGACCCATCCAACTTCTCCATCACTAGAAACTTCAAATCACCACACACATTGTTTTTGTCCATCCACGCGGGGATGGGCCTCTCTCGGTTGGTGCCGAGAGAGGGAAAGTCCCTCTCCAGGCTGGGTGGGCCCGACATGGTGTCGGCCCAAGAATTGTGGGAATGAAGTGTCACTGGCCACTGAGTTTGTGAAGCAAACTCTGTAAAATCAGCTCCACTTCACCACCAAAACACGGAAAATACACACACTGCACAGGTTAAATATCACTCGACGAATATCACCACAGCACAAATCCGCACCATAAGTGTACCCACAAAACAGGTGCACCGGCAAAAATCTGCACTTTGGCGAATACGTACGGGCAAAACGAAAACTGTCACAGGTACGCTGAATAACACAGGCAATAACGATCGGTCGAGAGCACAAGGTAAAAGTACGTCTGTACACTTCGGCTGTCACGTTAAGAATGAAAAACTGTATGATGATGATCACTAACGGTTCGGTTCGTTTATATTCCGGTTTTCGGATCACTCTCGGGTATTCGACACGAGTGCGTACAGGCAGCGTAGCTCGGAGTATTTAAACTCACGATTTCGGAAAATTTTGCTCAGAAAATAAGCACCCTCCAAGCAGTAAGCATCGTTGCGAACGTACTCTCATCTAAACCGAAGTTATCAACATGTCTGGCCGTGGCAAGGGAGGAAAAGTGAAGGGAAAGGCAAAGTCCCGCTCGAACCGTGCCGGTCTGCAGTTCCCGGTTGGCCGTATCCACCGTCTGCTCCGCAAAGGCAACTATGCCGAGCGCGTCGGTGCTGGTGCACCAGTGTATTTGGCCGCCGTCATGGAATACTTGGCCGCTGAAGTGTTGGAGTTGGCAGGAAACGCTGCCCGAGACAACAAGAAAACTCGCATCATCCCGCGTCATCTGCAGCTGGCCATCCGCAACGACGAGGAATTGAACAAGCTGTTGTCCGGCGTCACCATTGCCCAAGGTGGTGTGCTGCCCAACATTCAGGCCGTGCTGCTGCCAAAGAAGACTGAGAAGAAGGCCTAAAGCTATCGAGCTTCTCTCAATCTTGCAAACCAAAAAAAACCGTCCTTTTCAGGGCGACAAATCGATTTACGCAAAAGATTTTTGTTCGACCATCTCTTCTGAGCTAAAACCATACGCGCGCAGCAATTACCTAATCGAAGGGAAATTCAGTGAAGAAACACAAGCAATCGTATGCGGGAAACCCCCTGACGATCGTTTTCATTTTTCATGTTCTTTTTTAACCTTTGGTCGGAGGTAGACTCCTGCTCCTGCGTTTGTAGTACCGCAAGCCAAATGGGTGAAATGCCAAATGCAGTGCTGCTCCATAACTTACCTGGTTTCGTACCTGAAATTCGTACCGACCCTACGAGGGAAAAATAACTTCCACATTCCACCCAAAGGACATGGGCATGACTAGCGCAGGTACCTGTTAGAGGGTCTGAATCACAAAATTGCTAAGAAACTTCCCAATACGAACGAAACACATTAATCCACGAACGGTTCCGGCAGTTCGGAATATGTAAGTTTAGTTTAAACCAACCTACACATAGCCTTAGTGGCAGATATTTTTTTTATTTTCTAAAATAAACTACATCGGGCTCAACGCAGTTTGCTTCTCCATCGACCAAAGCAACGAATCCCCAAACCATGCGTAGAAATGAATCATGCAATAAACTTACCTTCGTTGGTACGACCAGAGCCGCTTCGCGCACTGCTGTCGCTGCTTCGACGATGAACCGCTGACGGCCGCAGATTGAAGTGTCGACCGTGCGCCCACGATGCGCAATTGCGGTTCACTTAGCACAGAGTCCCATCCATTTCACTACACGTTGTTCTTTAACGCACACATATGAACGCTTTACTTTTCCGAACTTTACTTTTCTGACCTTTGCAACCGAGCCAAGCACCGAGCGCAGCACCGTCGCGATTAAGGCAGTCCATTGTCCTTACACACAGGCACACGCGCATTTCACCCGTCCGAGCGACGTACCATCGCAATCGGGCCAGTCCGTGGTCCTACGAAGCTTTTCACACACACACGCATTGCACCAGCAGCAGCAGCAACAACAACAACAACAACTATGTTTATAAAAACAGTAGTTTTTAGTGCGAATCCGCGGAGGATTTCGCTGTCCGTCGCACCGAGCGAAGCACCGTCGCGATTAACGCAGTCCATTGTCCTTACACACAGGCACACGCACATTTCACCCGTCCGAGCGACGTACCGCCGCAATCGGGTCAGTCCGTGGTCCTACGAAGCTTTTCACACACACACGCATTGCACCAGCAGCAGCAGCAGCAACAACAACAACTATGTTTATAAAAACAGTAGTTTTTAGTGCGAATCCGCGGAGGATTTCGCTGTCCGACGCACCGAGCGAAGCACCGTCGCGATTAACGCAGTCCATTGTCCTTACACACAGGCACACGCACATTTCACCCGTCCGAGCGACGTACCGCCGCAATCGGGTCAGTCCATGGTCCTACGAAGCTTTTCACACACACGCATTGCACCAGCAGCAGCAGCAACAACAACAACTATGTTTATAAAAACAGTAGTTTTTAGTGCGAATCCGCGGAGGATTTCGCTGTCCGACGCACCGAGCGAAGCACCGTCGCGATTAACGCAGTCCATTGTCCTTACACACAGGCACACGCACATTTCACCCGTCCGAGCGACGTACCGCCGCAATCGGGTCAGTCCATGGTCCTACGAAGCTTTTCACACACACGCTTTGCACCAGCAGCAGCAGCAACAACAACAACAACAACTATGTTTATAAAAACAGTAGTTTTTAGTGCGAATCCGCGGAGGATTTCGCTGTCCGACGCACCAAGCGAAGCACCGTCGCGATTAACGCAGTCCATGGTCCTTTCTTTCACACACGCACACGCGCATTTCACCAGCAGAAAGCACAGTTGTTTTAAAGAAAAATATTTTTTTTAGTACGAATCCGCGGAGAATTCCTCTACCCGATGTACTAAACCCAACGAATAACCCTGCGCAGGATTAACTGTCGCGTCGCACACTTTTGCTCGACATGAGCTCATGCTGCTTCTGGAAGGACGACGAAATGAGCTGGCGCCATTTTGAAAATGACCCCCCCTGCTCAACACCACTTGTATCACACCACTTTTACACACACTACTAAATTCGCACTACCGTGACGCGCGGACCAACCGTTCCATCAGGCTGCTAGTCGAAGACTGTGCCGAGCGCGGGACATTCGGCTTCTAATATAATGTAGTATCCGAACGAATGTGGCGAGAGTATTTTCTCTCCGAACTACTACTACTACTACTACTATCCGAGCGAGCGTTGCTATCTCTGTTCTTCCTCGCTACGCATACAATCGCATGATGCAAATTCACCGGTTGTCCCAAAGCCGGGCAATTGTATGACGTCAAATCTGATAATTATGCAATATTTTGCAACTAAACTACTAAAGGTTTAATCCTTTTGCGTGTGATGTACGCACCATACGAACAGGGAAAGGAAGTTAGGTAGCAAATTTGCAAAAATTTAAGTATGTTCGTGTGCATGTACAGTGTACGAAAACGTAGGTTTTATGCTATATTCCCTGTGAGCCCTTGAAAAAAGGAACATATTTTGCAAGTTATTGAAAACCGTAGGTGCAAATATTTCATCACATTTTTGACGCTGCCTAAAACGAGCCGGCGACACACGGACGAAGCGTGTGCTCCTTTGTGTGTGCTGTCAGCGACCGACGTTGCTGCGAATTTCATCCCGTGCTCCGTCTCGCTCGCACTCGTTGGCACCAAGCCATCCTCTTTTTTGGTGATTTTTTCAAATAACGGTACCGATCATCGTTTGCGATCGCATTTCCTGATAATTTCTGGCTCGATTTGGGTAAAAAACGCGCACACTACTACGTGCGAGAAAGAAAAGAAAAACACGACGTTCGATTTGAATACGCGTGGCAAAATGTTGGTGGAATTATACACGTACCAGGGCAGTAAGAGGCGAACTTGCCTTTTGAAAAACATATTTAATCCACTTCATATCTATTAATTTGCGCACTGGTTTTGTAACATTTTCCGATAATTTTTGGCTCGAGCTGAGTATGCACAAACGCACCCAATATTAGGTGTAAGAAAAAAAACGCCGCATTCTATTTCAATACTCGTGGCATCTAGTAGCCATTCCGACCTTCCGATATCGAGTGTTGGTGGAATTGTGTGTTTCATGTTTTTGATTATAAAATGTGCCAATTTAGGCAAGTTAGCAAAAATGTAATTGAAAGAATTTCATCACATTTTTGGCGCTGCTTAAAACGAGCCGGCGACACACGGCGCTAGACACCGTGCGCTCCTTTTTGAGTGTCCCTGTCAGTGTTCGAAATTAGTGCGAATTTCATCCCATGCTCCGTCTCGCTCGCACTTGCGCCCTCGTTCGGTGGCACCAAGCCATCCTCTTTTTCGGTGATTTTTCCAAATAACGGTACCGATCCCGGTAGCCATTGCATTTGCTGATAATTTCTGGCTCGAGTTGGGTAAAAAACGCGCACACTACTACGTGCGAGAAAGAAAAGAAAAACACGACGTTCGATTTGAATACGCGTGGCAAAATGTTGGTGGAATTATACACGTACCAGGGCAGTAAGAGGCGAACTTGCCTTTTGAAAAACATATTTAATCCACTTCATATCTATTAATTTGCGCACTGGTTTTGTAACATTTTCCGATAATTTTTGGCTCGAGCTGAGTATGCACAAACGCACCCAATATTAGGTGTAAGAAAAAAAACGCCGCATTCTATTTCAATACTCGTGGTATCTAGTAGCCATTCCGACCTTCCGATATCGAGTGTTGGTGGAATTGTGTGTTTCATGTTTTTGATTATAAAATGAGCCAATTTAGGCAAGTTAGCAAAAATGTAATTGAAAGAATTTCATCACATTTTTGGCGCTGCTTAAAACGAGCCGGCGACACACGGCGCTAGACACCGTGCGCTCCTTTTTGAGTGTCCCTGTCAGTGTTCGAAATTAGTGCGAATTTCATCCCATGCTCCGTCTCGCTCGCACTTGCGCCCTCGTTCGGTGGCACCAAGCCATCCTCTTTTTTGGTGATTTTTCCAAATAACGGTACCGATCATCGTTTGCGATCGCATTTCCTGATAATTTCTGACTCGAGGTGGGTAAAATACGCGCACACTACTACGTGCGAGAAAGAAAAGAAAAACACGACGTTCGATTTGAATACGCGTGGCAAAATGTTGGTGGAATAATATGTTTCATGTTTTTGATCATAAATTGTGCCAATTTTAGCAAGTTAGCAAAAATTTCAGCACATTTTTGACGCTGCTTTGCGTGTCCTATCAATGACCGAAATTAGTGCGAATTTCATCCCTTGCTCCGTCTCGTTCGGTGGCATGAGCGCATCCTCTTTCTCATGAGGGCACGAGCGCATATTTAATCCACTTTATTTCAATATTTACGTCAAAATTTCTGCCAAAATTTATTTCTGCATTTCAGTAACGTTTTCTGCTATTTTTCGGATGCAGTAAGTTAAGCTAGACGCTCAAGTACAAAAATATGTAGTGTTAGTCTTAAAAAAGACTGGTAGCTGTGTGAAATGCTTCACAATTGGCTTTGAAAACGGTCGATTTTTCTTAGCTTTGTATTAACATGGCGGCACAGTTGACTTTCGTTTTCTAATACCATCACACAAACACGATCGAGCACACAACGTCGCAACATTGTGGATCTGTAGCGCGTTCAACATACTATGGACACCCATTACCTGTACACCGTTCACGAGGATCGACACGATGCTCATTGCTTCTTCTTCTACCTGGCTTCTGCGTGGCTTCTGCGTGACGCGTTTTGGACATTTTTACACCGTGACATTTTTACCCCGTAGACCGACGAAGCGAAGGATTCGACTCGCAACCACAGGTAGAATTCCATTACGACGGGTACAAACGATAGTGCGAAGCTCCGATGAACCTAAGCTGGCAGAGCAAAAAACGCTCGACTTCATAGCGATTGGAATCATTGGAAAGAGAATTTTGACGCAAAGAATGTGTGGTCCTGATAAGGACCGTTTTGTTGAGATGAGGGCAAAATGTGCGTTGGCTGGCGAGTTTAACCTCCGAAACCGTACAGGGTGCGACCCTGACGCTTCAGCGCGTACACTACATCCATCGCGGTGACGGTTTTGCGCTTGGCGTGTTCGGTATAGGTGACCGCATCGCGGATAACATTCTCCAGGAACACTTTCAGCACGCCACGCGTTTCTTCGTAGATGAGACCGGAGATACGCTTCACTCCTCCACGGCGGGCCAGACGACGGATGGCCGGCTTGGTGATGCCCTGGATGTTGTCGCGCAGCACTTTGCGATGACGCTTGGCTCCTCCTTTACCCAGACCTTTGCCTCCTTTGCCTCGTCCAGTCATTTCGATGTCGATGCGTACTGTTCAAGAGTTCACGATTAACAATAGGGCAACGCACCATGTTTCGGCCTTTTATACACTCACCCGAGCACACGTACACATTCTCACGCTTACCCCACTATCGGTACACGATCGGAGCGGAGTGTATGTGTGCGTGGAGCGAGGTTATAAAAGTGGCGATCCGGCTTCGGATACCCACATTCCGAACCTATTGTCGACGCAACACAGACGTCTTTACGTTCCACTACCCAAACCGCCAGTGAACCAGTGAAATGGCCCGTACGAAGCAAACTGCCCGTAAGTCCACCGGAGGTAAGGCTCCGCGCAAGCAGCTGGCCACCAAGGCTGCTCGCAAGAGTGCCCCGGCCACCGGAGGAGTGAAGAAGCCGCATCGTTATCGTCCGGGAACCGTAGCCCTGCGTGAGATCCGTCGCTACCAGAAATCGACCGAGCTGCTGATCCGCAAGCTGCCCTTCCAGCGTCTGGTACGTGAAATTGCCCAGGACTTCAAGACCGATCTGCGCTTCCAGAGCTCGGCCGTGATGGCCCTGCAGGAGGCCAGCGAGGCGTACCTTGTCGGCCTGTTCGAGGACACCAACTTGTGCGCAATCCATGCGAAGCGCGTCACCATCATGCCGAAAGACATCCAGCTGGCTCGTCGCATCCGCGGAGAGCGTGCCTAAATCTTCGCCGCCTCCCCGCCTCCATCGTTCATCGAGGGGCATTTATTCACTCAAACGGTCCTTCTCAGGACCACCACAAATGTTAACCAAAAAGATATGTCGATATGCTCCCTTCCCTTCCCCTCTGTGTACCGCCCCTAACCCGTTGGTGGTGGTGTTGGAACAATTCTTATGCATATGTGACAATGAGTCTGTTGAGTGCAATGAGCCCGTGACCGTGTCAGGGTACAAAAGTTGCATGCGCCTACCAGGGTACAGGGCTTCCAAAGCTGCAGTGTACAAAGCTGGCGGAGAAATGGTGTTATTTTTAGGCTTTTGTTTTGTTTGTGGTTCCATTCTTCGGCTCGAATGGACATCAGAAATGAAGCCAGCCGTACGCACGGTCAGAAAGGCAAAAGAGGTTTCGCTTGGCCGTTTGGCATTCGATCGTCAGAAGATGCTTCCGATGCTTTAACGCTGTGGAACATTCATTTTCACTGCTCGCATAGAACCTCAGTTTGTGTTTTCGTACCCTGGCCATGTGTTCATGTGCACTCGGGTAATGTTCATTATGCCATGTTGCTACCATGTTACGCAACACAGTCACGGGCGTGCTTTTATTTATTACATTATATTTACTCATTTTATTATATTTAACTTCTGCCACTCTGAGAGGGTTTTTAACAGGAATATGTCTTTTGTATGGATGCGTTTTGTGGTCCTGAAAAGGACCGGTTTGCGTTTGGGTAGATCGAACGAACTGCGGCGCTCCGAATTACTTCGAGCTGGTGTACTTGGTGACAGCCTTCGTGCCTTCGGACACGGCGTGCTTGGCCAGCTCACCAGGCAACAGCAGACGGACGGCCGTCTGGATTTCGCGGGATGTGATCGTCGAACGCTTGTTGTAGTGCGCCAAGCGGGATGCTTCGGCAGCGATGCGCTCGAAAATGTCGTTCACGAAGCTGTTCATGATGCTCATCGCCTTGGACGAAATGCCGGTGTCCGGGTGGACTTGCTTCAACACCTTGTAGATGTAGATAGCGTAGCTCTCCTTGCGGGTCTTCCTTTTCTTCTTCTTGTCCGACTTGGAGATGTTCTTCTGGGCTTTACCCGACTTCTTCGCGGCTTTTCCACTGGTTTTCGGGGCCATTTTACCTCAATTCACGCACTGATGCTCACTATCGGAGGGTCAAAAACTGTATGATTTTTTTTTTTTTTTTTTTATTGTTTTTATAGAGACTTTGAGCTGGGCAGCTTCATTCGCCTCTTTACTGTAGGTGATGGTGGTCTAGATGGCTATGGATGATTATATTTCTTTATACAGGTTACTGATGCGGAGAAATTTGATGAGTTTGCGTTGATTATCGGGGTTCGGTGATAAGATGTTAGTGATGTTAGTGTCAAGTTGGCAGGATAGTCGATGGTTGGCGAAGCCGTGGCAGTCGGTTAGGATGTGCAGTACGGTGATGTCGACACCACAGAAGCTGCAGAGTGGTGGTGTGGATTTGTCGCAGATGTAGGAGTGGGTAAGGCGGGTGTGTCCAATGCGGAGTCGGGAAAGTATTCTTTGGTTACGGCTGGATTCTGGGTCGCTCCATGCTGCTGTGGTGTGTTTGATGAGGCGAAGTTTTGAGGTGTTGGTATTTATCCAGGTGGTGTTCCATTTCTGCGCTATGGTATTTGTTGTCCAATGGATGAGGTCTCGGCGTGCTATGGGGTTGTCGGTTTCTGGGGATCGGGATCTACCCTGGTTGGCTAGTCGGTCGGCTTTTTCGTTTCCGCGAATTCCTGAATGACCAGGAATCCAGCAGAAGGCTATTTCCGGTGTTGTGGGGAGTTGGTCTAGTTGTTGGATGTGTGGGTCACGGACAACACCATGTTCTAGGGCTGCTAGTACGCTGGCGCTGTCGGTGAAGATGACGTTGGGCTTATCACTGCGAAGACTTTCTTCGGCGGCGATGAGCATGGCTATTGCTTCTGCAGAAAAAATGGAAGTGTTATTAGGTAATTTAATGGCACTATTGTCGAAAGAGGAATGTATTCCGCATCCGGCGGACTCGTGTAAAACAGAGCCGTCGGTGAAGATGTGGTGGTGGTGTTGATACTTGTTCCGGATGTGGCGTGTGAAGATTTGGTTGGCTATATGGCTGCTTTTTCCTGCTTTTAGTTGGAGTTTAAGGTCCCAGTCTATTGTAGGTGTTTGTTGATACCAGGGGCGCTGACCGCGCCTAGTGAGGTGGAGAACTTGTGGTAATTGTTGGTTGGTGAGGGTTTGGAATGCAGTGCTGGCTCTATTGGAGAGAGAGGTGGCTTGGATCCCTTTTTCCTGTAGTCTAGTTGCTGCTGCTACTATTTTGTTGGTGATGATGTGGTGTAGAGGAAGGAGGCCGCTTTCGCAGAGGAGTGAATCGGTGGGACTGGTGATGAATGCTCCGGTGGAAGATTGTATTGCGGTGTGGTAGAGCGGTGCTATTGTCTTCTCGAACGTTTCTCTCTTTCGGGAGACAATCTCGATGCCGTAGAGTAGTTTTGGGAGTAACCAGCTATTGATGATTCGGATGAGTGTGTTGCGGGATGCTCGGTGCTTTCCAGTTCCGAGCATTTTGAAGAGGTTCAGCCGGCTTTTTGCTTCTTTCTTAATGCGTGTGGAATGGGGAATGAAGGAAAGTCTTGCGTCGAATGTAACTCCTAAAATGTCTGCGCGTCGTGTGTTTGGTATGGGTGTGTTGTTGAAAGTGATATCTTTTTTGTAGTGTGGGAAAAAGTTATTGCAAATGTGTAGGATTTTGGATTTGGTGTGTGATATTTCATAACCTGTCCACCTAGCCCATTGCCTAACCTTGTCAACCCCTGCTTGCAGGAGTTTACGAGATTCTGCACAAGAGCTGGATGAAGAGGCTAGGATGATATCATCTGCATATACGAATGATTTAATTTGTGTAGGAATAGAGCAAAATAAGGATTCAATGCTGATAAGGAAAAGGGTTGGTGAGAGAATGGCACCTTGTGGGACGCCATTTTCGAGCGTGTATGGATTGGAGAGGTCGGTACCAATGAGGACTCGGAAGGTGCGGTCAGTAAGGAAGCTCTCAATGAAGTTTGTGAGACGTCCACCGAGGTTCCATCTGGATAGTTGTTCTAGAATGGAGTGTCGCCAGGTTCGGTCAAAAGCTTTGGAAAGGTCTATTATAGCGAGGTCTATGTGGTAGTTATGAGTGTGGGCTGTTTCCAACACGTCATCTAGTTTGGCGAAGTACGTTTCCGTACCCATGCCGCACCGAAAGCCGTGTTGATCAGAACTAAGGAGTTTTCTATCTTCTATTTCTTGAGTTAGTCTACGGTTAACCATGCGTTCTAGGACTTTCATTATACAGTTGAGAAGAGAAATGGGGCGGTAGCTATCTACATCAGTGCTAGGTTTGTTAGGCTTAGGGATGGGAATGGTGAGGCTGGATTTCCATTCCTTAGGAATGTTACCAGTGGACCAGATGTCGTTATAAATATTGAGGAGTTTTAGTTTGGCTTGTAGGGGTAGGTTTTTGAGGAGAGGATAACCAATATTATCGGGGCCGGACGAGGAACCTTTACATTTTCTAAGAGCCCAGTTTAGTTCTGCTATTGAGAAAAGTCTATTGTATCTATGGTGGGTAGCGTTTGTCTTAGGGATGGGTATGGATTCTGCGTTTGTTTTGTGTTTTTGGAAAGTGGGCGGAAAGTTTTCAGTTGCAGAAGTGTTGGCAAAGTGTTTGGCGAAGGTTTCAGGGATTTCGGAGGGAGGTACAGTTGTGCCGGAGAAGTGCAGGGAAATCGGAGAAGCTTGCGGTTTTCTACCCGAAAGGACACTTACTCTCCTCCAAATTTCTTTAGAGGTAGAGTTAGGATTGATATCGCTAACGAATCTATTCCATGTGTCCTCTTTGGAGAGACGCACAGCTTCCTTGGCAAGACGGTTAGCTTCACGATATTGTTCAGCCAACACGGGTGTAAAAAAATTATCAGGGGTGTTGCTGGCTCGACGGAATTTCCGTAAGGCAGTACGCCTGGCTTTAATAGCCTGGGCGACTGTCTCGTTCCACCAGGGGACATTTCTTTTGGAAGGAGTGCCTTTGGTACGGGGGATGCTAAGGGAAGCTGCATTTTCTATGGCGTGAAGGAAACGTGGGATGGTGGGAAGTTCTTCTAAGGGAAGGTTGAAAATGATTTCTGTTTGGTATTTTTCCCAATCGGCCTCTTCATATTTCCACTTGGGACGTTGAAGTGGTCGATAAGTGGGAAAACTGCTGGAGATGAACATGGGATAATGGTCACTATTGTGGGTATCGTTGCTGATTTGGATTTGAAATTGAGGTGCAATGGAGGATGAGATGGTACAGTGGTCAATGATTGACCCTGAGCCATTTGTGGGAGATATGCGGGTGGGAGTTTGGTTGAAAAGGACTTGAAGGTCGAAGGATTCAAAAATGTTGCCAATATTATTCCCACGATTGTTCGTTATGGAACAACCCCAGGAGCAATGTTGTGCGTTTAGGTCGCCAAGGATAATGAGAGGTTTGGGTAATTGGTGTATTAGTTGGGTAAGTTCGCTATTTATTATCGGAATTGTTAGAGAAGGTGGTAGATAGAGACAAAGAACAGTGGCTGGAAGAGGTGATTCAATTTTAACGGCTATTGCAGGTAGTGTGGTTGTGAGATTAATTCTTTTAGAAGATATGTTTTTAAGAGTTCCAATGCACACGCTATGGTGAGGATTGGATGGACATGGATTAAAAAACCAGTTGTATTTATTAAATGGGGTGCTGTTGAGAGAAGGTATTGTGATAGTTTCCTGTAGGGTTATAATACTGGGGTTATGGCGGGTTAATAATAATCTAAGTTCTTCTACGTTAGTTCTCATGCTTCTGATATTCCAGGAAAGTGCGAAAATGGGATTTTGATTATTGCTTATTGTTTGTGTGTTGAAAAGGATATTAGGGAAAATGGTAACGAAGGTAGGGGATTAATTGGAAGCTGATGTTGGGTGTGTTGTGTGTGTATTAACTTGGTTTTTTCTTTTTCTTGCTGCGGATTGGAGGGGGATTTTGGTCGGGGATGGAAGGGGGGATATTTGAGGGGGTGGGAGAAGGAATAATGGGTTGGGGGGTGTCCTCTTCGGAGGACGGGGTGCCCTTGTTGCGGGCACGTTTGCGGGAGAGGGAGGAGGCTGAGGAGGTGATTGATTCATCTGAATCGGTTAGTGTGTTCGAGTCTGAGTCGGATTCAAGTGAGCTATTTGAGTGTTTTTTGTTGCTAGATTTTAAGAAACTTTGGATAAGATTTTGTTGTTCAAGTAGTTGTTTGTTCATGTTGTTCATAGTTTCGGTTAGTTTAGCGATAGTGTTTTCTTGTTGTTTAAGTGTGAGTTGTAGTGTGGCAATCATTGTGTCTTTTTCGTCTTGTGTGGTTTGTTGAGCGTATGTTAGTCTTTGTTGTACAGGGGAGGGAATTGCGGGAGAGGAGATCATTCTACGGGCTTCACCGTAGGAACAATTTTTATCTACTTTGTAGTGGATTATGGCTTCTTCTTCTTTGTAACGGGGACAGGAACGAGACAGGGAGTTGTGTTTAGATTTGCAATTTACGCATACTGGTTCTGCAGTGCATTCACCATGCGCAGGGGTACTACAGTTGGAACAAATTGGGGATAGTTTGCAATGGAGCTTAGTGTGACCAAATTGTCCACAGTTAAAACATTGCATTGGTTTAGGATAGTAGGGACGGGTGCTAACTTGAAGGGCGCCAAGACGGATGAATTGAGGGATTTTGGTGGCATTAATGCGGAGGAGGAAGATGTTGGTGGGTAGTATTTCGCCGTTTACTTTACGGGTAAACCGACGCACATGGATAACGTTCTGGGACTTGAGTTCAGCTAGGATGTCTTCGTCACTAATGTCTTTAAGGTCGGGGGCAAACACTACACACTGAACACTGTTAAGGGTATTATGAGGGGTTACTTTTACGGGGGTCGAATCGATGAGTTGGCTGATTTTCTGTAGCTGGTTGTATTGTTGCTGGCTTCTGGTCTTCAAGAGGAGTTTGTTGCCGTTGTCGATTACGCGTCCAGGTTCAGCAAGATCACCGACAGCACTTTGGATGGTTTTACCGATAATGAAAGGGTTTTTCGGTAAAGCCGACCCATCCAACTTCTCCATCACTAGAAACTTCAAATCACCACACACATTGTTTTTGTCCATCCACGCGGGGATGGGCCTCTCTCGGTTGGTGCCGAGAGAGGGAAAGTCCCTCTCCAGGCTGGGTGGGCCCGACATGGTGTCGGCCCAAGAATTGTGGGAATGAAGTGTCACTGGCCACTGAGTTTGTGAAGCAAACTCTGTAAAATCAGCTCCACTTCACCACCAAAACACGGAAAATACACACACTGCACAGGTTAAATATCACTCGACGAATATCACCACAGCACAAATCCGCACCATAAGTGTACCCACAAAACAGGTGCACCGGCAAAAATCTGCACTTTGGCGAATACGTACGGGCAAAACGAAAACTGTCACAGGTACGCTGAATAACACAGGCAATAACGATCGGTCGAGAGCACAAGGTAAAAGTACGTCTGTACACTTCGGCTGTCACGTTAAGAATGAAAAACTGTATGATGATGATCACTAACGGTTCGGTTCGTTTATATTCCGGTTTTCGGATCACTCTCGGGTATTCGACACGAGTGCGTACAGGCAGCGTAGCTCGGAGTATTTAAACTCACGATTTCGGAAAATTTTGCTCAGAAAATAAGCACCCTCCAAGCAGTAAGCATCGTTGCGAACGTACTCTCATCTAAACCGAAGTTATCAACATGTCTGGCCGTGGCAAGGGAGGAAAAGTGAAGGGAAAGGCAAAGTCCCGCTCGAACCGTGCCGGTCTGCAGTTCCCGGTTGGCCGTATCCACCGTCTGCTCCGCAAAGGCAACTATGCCGAGCGCGTCGGTGCTGGTGCACCAGTGTATTTGGCCGCCGTCATGGAATACTTGGCCGCTGAAGTGTTGGAGTTGGCAGGAAACGCTGCCCGAGACAACAAGAAAACTCGCATCATCCCGCGTCATCTGCAGCTGGCCATCCGCAACGACGAGGAATTGAACAAGCTGTTGTCCGGCGTCACCATTGCCCAAGGTGGTGTGCTGCCCAACATTCAGGCCGTGCTGCTGCCAAAGAAGACTGAGAAGAAGGCCTAAAGCTATCGAGCTTCTCTCAATCTTGCAAACCAAAAAAAACCGTCCTTTTCAGGGCGACAAATCGATTTACGCAAAAGATTTTTGTTCGACCATCTCTTCTGAGCTAAAACCATACGCGCGCAGCAATTACCTAATCGAAGGGAAATTCAGTGAAGAAACACAAGCAATCGTATGCGGGAAACCCCCTGACGATCGTTTTCATTTTTCATGTTCTTTTTTAACCTTTGGTCGGAGGTAGACTCCTGCTCCTGCGTTTGTAGTACCGCAAGCCAAATGGGTGAAATGCCAAATGCAGTGCTGCTCCATAACTTACCTGGTTTCGTACCTGAAATTCGTACCGACCCTACGAGGGAAAAATAACTTCCACATTCCACCCAAAGGACATGGGCATGACTAGCGCAGGTACCTGTTAGAGGGTCTGAATCACAAAATTGCTAAGAAACTTCCCAATACGAACGAAACACATTAATCCACGAACGGTTCCGGCAGTTCGGAATATGTAAGTTTAGTTTAAACCAACCTACACATAGCCTTAGTGGCAGATATTTTTTTTATTTTCTAAAATAAACTACATCGGGCTCAACGCAGTTTGCTTCTCCATCGACCAAAGCAACGAATCCCCAAACCATGCGTAGAAATGAATCATGCAATAAACTTACCTTCGTTGGTACGACCAGAGCCGCTTCGCGCACTGCTGTCGCTGCTTCGACGATGAACCGCTGACGGCCGCAGATTGAAGTGTCGACCGTGCGCCCACGATGCGCAATTGCGGTTCACTTAGCACAGAGTCCCATCCATTTCACTACACGTTGTTCTTTAACGCACACATATGAACGCTTTACTTTTCCGAACTTTACTTTTCTGACCTTTGCAACCGAGCCAAGCACCGAGCGCAGCACCGTCGCGATTAAGGCAGTCCATTGTCCTTACACACAGGCACACGCGCATTTCACCCGTCCGAGCGACGTACCATCGCAATCGGGCCAGTCCGTGGTCCTACGAAGCTTTTCACACACACACGCATTGCACCAGCAGCAGCAGCAACAACAACAACAACAACTATGTTTATAAAAACAGTAGTTTTTAGTGCGAATCCGCGGAGGATTTCGCTGTCCGACGCACCGAGCGAAGCACCGTCGCGATTAACGCAGTCCATTGTCCTTACACACAGGCACACGCACATTTCACCCGTCCGAGCGACGTACCGCCGCAATCGGGTCAGTCCATGGTCCTACGAAGCTTTTCACACACACACGCATTGCACCAGCAGCAGCAGCAACAACAACAACAACAACTATGTTTATAAAAACAGTAGTTTTTAGTGCGAATCCGCGGAGGATTTCGCTGTCCGTCGCACCGAGCGAAGCACCGTCGCGATTAACGCAGTCCATTGTCCTTACACACAGGCACACGCACATTTCACCCGTCCGAGCGACGTACCGCCGCAATCGGGTCAGTCCATGGTCCTACGAAGCTTTTCACACACACACGCATTGCACCAGCAGCAGCAGCAACAACAACAACTATGTTTATAAAAACAGTAGTTTTTAGTGCGAATCCGCGGAGGATTTCGCTGTCCGTCGCACCGAGCGAAGCACCGTCGCGATTAACGCAGTCCATTGTCCTTACACACAGGCACACGCACATTTCACCCGTCCGAGCGACGTACCGCCGCAATCGGGTCAGTCCATGGTCCTACGAAGCTTTTCACACACACACGCATTGCACCAGCAGCAGCAGCAACAACAACAACAACAACTATGTTTATAAAAACAGTAGTTTTTAGTGCGAATCCGCGGAGGATTTCGCTGTCCGTCGCACCGAGCGAAGCACCGAGCGCAGCACCGAGCGCAGCACCGTCGCGATGAACGCAGTCCATTTCTTTTCACACACACGCACACGCATTTCACCCGTTCGAGCGACGTACCGCCGCAATCGGGCCAGTCCATAGTCCTACGAAGCACTTTCACACACACGCTTTGCACCAGCAGCAGCAGCAACAACAACAACAACAACTATGTTTATAAAAACAGTAGTTTTTAGTGCGAATCCGCGGAGGATTTCGCTGTCCGTCGCACCGAGCGAAGCACCGTCGCGATTAACGCAGTCCATTGTCCTTACACACAGGCACACGCACATTTCACCCGTCCGAGCGACGTACCGCCGCAATCGGGTCAGTCCATGGTCCTACGAAGCTTTTCACACACACACGCATTGCACCAGCAGCAGCAGCAACAACAACAACAACAACTATGTTTATAAAAACAGTAGTTTTAAGTGCGAATCCGCGGAGGATTTCGCTGTCCGTCGCACCGAGCGAAGCACCGTCGCGATTAACGCAGTCCATTGTCCTTACACACAGGCACACGCACATTTCACCCGTCCGAGCGACGTACCGCCGCAATCGGGTCAGTCCATGGTCCTACGAAGCTTTTCACACACACACGCATTGCACCAGCAGCAGCAGCAACAACAACAACAACAACTATGTTTATAAAAACAGTAGTTTTAAGTGCGAATCCGCGGAGGATTTCGCTGTCCGTCGCACCGAGCGAAGCACCGTCGCGATTAACGCAGTCCATTGTCCTTACACACAGGCACACGCACATTTCACCCGTCCGAGCGACGTACCGCCGCAATCGGGTCAGTCCATGGTCCTACGAAGCTTTTCACACACACACGCATTGCACCAGCAGCAGCAGCAACAACAACAACTATGTTTATAAAAACAGTAGTTTTTAGTGCGAATCCGCGGAGGATTTCGCTGTCCGTCGCACCGAGCGAAGCACCGTCGCGATTAACGCAGTCCATTGTCCTTACACACAGGCACACGCACATTTCACCCGTCCGAGCGACGTACCGCCGCAATCGGGTCAGTCCATGGTCCTACGAAGCTTTTCACACACACACGCATTGCACCAGCAGCAGCAGCAACAACAACAACAACAACTATGTTAATAAAAACAGTAATTTTAAGTGCGAATCCGCGGAGGATTTCGCTGTCCGACGCACCGAGCGAAGCACCGTCGCGATAAACGCAGTCCATTGTCCTTTTTTTTCACACACACGCACACGCACATTTCACCATTAGGAAGCACAGTTGTTTTAAAGAAAAGTATTTTTTTTAGTCCAATCCGCGGAGGATTTCACTGCCCGACGAATAACCGTGCGCGCAGGCTAGCTGTCGCGTCGCACACTTTTGCTCGACATGAGCTCTTGCTGCTTCTGGTAGAACGACGAAATGAGCTGGCGCCATTTTGAAAATGACCCCCCCTGCTCAACACCACTTGTATCACACCACTTTTACACACACTACTAAATTCGCACTACCGTGACGCGCGGACCAACCGTTCCATCAGGCTGCTAGTCGAAGACTGTGCCGAGCGCGGGACATTCGGCTTCTAATATAATGTAGTATCCGAACGAATGTGGCGAGAGTATTTTCTCTCCGAACTACTACTACTACTACTACTATCCGAGCAAGCGTTGCCATCTCTGTTCTTCCTCGCTACGCATACAATCGCATGATGCAAATTCACCGGTTGTCCCAAAGCCGGGCAATTGTATGACGTCAAATCTGATAATTATGCAATATTTTGCAACTAAACTACTAAAGGTTTAATCCTTTTGCGTGTGATGTACGCACCATACGAACAGGGAAAGGAAGTTAGGTAGCAAATTTGCAAAAATTTAAGTATGTTCGTGTGCATGTACAGTGTACGAAACCGTAGGTTTTATGCTATATACCCTGTGAGCCCTTGAAAAAAGGAACATATTTTGCAAGTTATTGAAAACCGTAGGTGCAAATATTTCATCACATTTTTGACGCTGCCTAAAACGAGCCGGCGACACACGGACGAAGCGTGTGCTCCTTTGTGTGTGCTGTCAGCGACCGACGTTGCTGCGAATTTCATCCCGTGCTCCGTCTCGCTCGCACTCGTTGGCACCAAGCCATCCTCTTTTTTGGTGATTTTTCCAAATAACGGTACCGATCATCGTTTGCGATCGCATTTCCTGATAATTTCTGGCTCGAGTTGGGTAAAAAACGCGCACACTACTACGTGCGAGAAAGAAAAGAAAAACACGACGTTCGATTTGAATACGCGTGGCAAAATGTTGGTGGAATTTTACACGTACCAGGGCAGTAAGAGGCGAACTTGCCTTTTGAAAAACATATTTAATCCACTTCATATCTATTAATTTGCGCACTGGTTTTGTAACATTTTCCGATAATTTTTGGCTCGAGCTGAGTATGCACAAACGCACCCAATATTAGGTGTAAGAAAAAAAAACGCCGCATTCTATTTCAATACTCGTGGTATCTAGTAGCCATTCCGACCTTCCGATATCGAGTGTTGGTGGAATTGTGTGTTTCATGTTTTTGATTATAAAATGTGCCAATTTAGGCAAGTAAGCAAAAATGTAATTGAAAGAATTTCATCACATTTTTGGCGCTGCTTAAAACGAGCCGGCGACACACGGCGCTAGACACCGTGCGCTCCTTTTTGAGTGTCCCTGTCAGTGTTCGAAATTAGTGCGAATTTCATCCCATGCTCCGTCTCGCTCGCACTTGCGCCCTCGTTCGGTGGCACCAAGCCATCCTCTTTTTTGGTGATTTTTCCAAATAACGGTACCGATCATCGTTTGCGATCGCATTTCCTGATAATTTCTGGCTCGAGTTGGGTAAAAAACGCGCACACTACTACGTGCGAGAAAGAAAAGAAAAACACGACGTTCGATTTGAATACGCGTGGCAAAATGTTGGTGGAATTTTACACGTACCAGGGCAGTAAGAGGCGAACTTGCCTTTTGAAAAACATATTTAATCCACTTCATATCTATTAATTTGCGCACTGGTTTTGTAACATTTTCCGATAATTTTTGGCTCGAGCTGAGTATGCACAAACGCACCCAATATTAGGTGTAAGAAAAAAAAACGCCGCATTCTATTTCAATACTCGTGGTATCTAGTAGCCATTCCGACCTTCCGATATCGAGTGTTGGTGGAATTGTGTGTTTCATGTTTTTGATTATAAAATGTGCCAATTTAGGCAAGTAAGCAAAAATGTAATTGAAAGAATTTCATCACATTTTTGGCGCTGCTTAAAACGAGCCGGCGACACACGGCGCTAGACACCGTGCGCTCCTTTTTGAGTGTCCCTGTCAGTGTTCGAAATTAGTGCGAATTTCATCCCATGCTCCGTCTCGCTCGCACTTGCGCCCTCGTTCGGTGGCACCAAGCCATCCTCTTTTTTGGTGATTTTTCCAAATAACGGTACCGATCATCGTTTGCGATCGCATTTGCTGATAATTTCTGACTCTAGGTGGGTAAAAAACGCGCACACTACTACGTGCGAGAAAGAAAAGAAAAACACGACGTTCGATTTGAATACGCGTGGCAAAATGTTGGTGGAATAATATGTTTCATGTTTTTGATCATAAATTGTGCCAATTTTAGCAAGTTAGCAAAAATTTCAGCACATTTTTGACGCTGCTTTGCGTGTCCTATCAATGACCGAAATTAGTGCGAATTTCATCCCTTGCTCCGTCTCGTTCGGTGGCATGAGCGCATCCTCTTTCTCATGAGGGCACGAGCGCATATTTAATCCACTTTATTTCAATATTTACGTCAAAATTTCTGCCAAAATTTATTTCTGCATTTCAGTAACGTTTTCTGCTATTTTTCGGATGCAGTAAGTTAAGCTAGACGCTCAAGTACGTGAAATATGTAGTGTTAGTCTTAAAAAGGACTGGTAGCTGTGTGAAATGCTTCACAATTGGCTTTGAAAACGGTCGATGTTTCTTAGCTTTGTATTAAAATGGCGGCATAGTTGACTTTCGTTTTCTAATACCATCACACAAACACGATCGAGCACACAACGTCGCAACATTGTGGATCTGTAGCGCGTTCAACATACTATGGACAATGGGTGTCCTGTACACCGTTCGCGAGGATCGACACGATGCTCATTGCTTCTTCTTCTACCTGGCTTCTGCGTGGCTTCTGCGTGACGCGTTTTGGACATTTTTACACCGTGACATTTTTACCCCGTAGACCGACGAAGCGAAGGATTCGACTCGCAACCACAGGTAGAATTCCATTACGGCGGGTACAAACGATAGTGCGAAGCTCCGATGAACCTAAGCTGGCAGAGCAAAAAACGCTCGACTTCATAGCGATTGGAATCATTGGAAAGAGAATTTTGACGCAAAGAATGTGTGGTCCTGATAAGGACCGTTTTGTTGAGATGAGGGCAAAATGTGCGTTGGCTGGCGAGTTTAACCTCCGAAACCGTACAGGGTGCGACCCTGACGCTTTAGCGCGTACACTACATCCATCGCGGTGACGGTTTTGCGCTTGGCGTGTTCGGTATAGGTGACCGCATCGCGGATAACATTCTCCAGGAACACTTTCAGCACGCCACGCGTTTCTTCGTAGATGAGACCGGAGATACGCTTCACTCCTCCACGGCGGGCCAGACGACGGATGGCCGGCTTGGTGATGCCCTGGATGTTGTCGCGCAGCACTTTGCGATGACGCTTGGCTCCTCCTTTACCCAGACCTTTGCCTCCTTTGCCTCGTCCAGTCATTTCGATGTCGATGCGTACTGTTCAAGAGTTCACGATTAACAATAGGGCAACGCACCATGTTTCGGCCTTTTATACACTCACCCGAGCACACGTACACATTCTCACGCTTACCCCACTATCGGTACACGATCGGAGCGGAGTGTATGTGTGCGTGGAGCGAGGTTATAAAAGTGGCGATCCGGCTTCGGATACCCACATTCCGAACCTATTGTCGACGCAACACAGACGTCTTTACGTTCCACTACCCAAACCGCCAGTGAACCAGTGAAATGGCCCGTACGAAGCAAACTGCCCGTAAGTCCACCGGAGGTAAGGCTCCGCGCAAGCAGCTGGCCACCAAGGCTGCTCGCAAGAGTGCCCCGGCCACCGGAGGAGTGAAGAAGCCGCATCGTTATCGTCCGGGAACCGTAGCCCTGCGTGAGATCCGTCGCTACCAGAAATCGACCGAGCTGCTGATCCGCAAGCTGCCCTTCCAGCGTCTGGTACGTGAAATTGCCCAGGACTTCAAGACCGATCTGCGCTTCCAGAGCTCGGCCGTGATGGCCCTGCAGGAGGCCAGCGAGGCGTACCTGGTCGGCCTGTTCGAGGACACCAACTTGTGCGCAATCCATGCGAAGCGCGTCACCATCATGCCGAAAGACATCCAGCTGGCTCGTCGCATCCGCGGAGAGCGTGCCTAAATCTTCGCCGCCTCCCCGCCTCCATCGTTCATCGAGGGGCATTTATTCACTCAAACGGTCCTTCTCAGGACCACCACAAATGTTAACCAAAAAGATATGTCGATATGCTCCCTTCCCTTCCCCTCTGTGTACCGCCCCTAACCCGTTGGTGGTGGTGTTGGAACAATTCTTATGCGTATGTGACAATGAGTCTGTTGAGTGCAATGAGCCCGTGACCGTGTCAGGGTACAAAAGCTGCATGCGCCTACCAGGGTACAGGGCTTGCAAAGCTGCAGTGTACAAAGCTTGTGGAGAAATGGTGTTATTTTTAGGCTTTTGTTTTGTTTGTGGTTCCATTCTTCGGCTCGAATGGACATCAGAAATGAAGCCAGCCGTACGCACGGTCAGAAAGGCAAAAGAGGTTTCGCTTGGCCGTTTGGCATTCGATCGTCAGAAGATGCTTCCGATGCTTTAACGCTGTGGAACATTCATTTTCACTGCTCGCATAGAACCTCAGTTTGTGTTTTCGTACCCTGGCCATGTGTTCATGTGCACTCGGGTAATGTTCATTATGCCATGTTGCTACCATGTTACGCAACACAGTCACGGGCGTGCTTTTATTTATTACATTATATTTACTCATTTTATTATATTTAACTTCTGCCACTCTGAGAGGGTTTTTAACAGGAATATGTCTTTTGTATGGATGCGTTTTGTGGTCCTGAAAAGGACCGGTTTGCGTTTGGGTAGATCGAACGAACTGCGGCGCTCCGAATTACTTCGAGCTGGTGTACTTGGTGACAGCCTTCGTGCCTTCGGACACGGCGTGCTTGGCCAGCTCACCAGGCAACAGCAGACGGACGGCCGTCTGGATTTCGCGGGATGTGATCGTCGAACGCTTGTTGTAGTGCGCCAAGCGGGATGCTTCGGCAGCGATGCGCTCGAAAATGTCGTTCACGAAGCTGTTCATGATGCTCATCGCCTTGGACGAAATGCCGGTGTCCGGGTGGACTTGCTTCAACACCTTGTAGATGTAGATAGCGTAGCTCTCCTTGCGGGTCTTCCTTTTCTTCTTCTTGTCTGACTTGGAGATGTTCTTCTGGGCTTTACCCGACTTCTTCGCGGCTTTTCCACTGGTTTTCGGGGCCATTTTACCTCAATTCACGCACTGATGCTCACTATCGGAGGGTCAAAAACTGTATGATGATGATCACTAACGGTTCGGTTCGTTTATATTCCGGTTTTCGGATCACTCTCGGGTATTCGACACGAGTGCGTACAGGCAGCGTAGCTCGGAGTATTTAAACTCACGATTTCGGAAAATTTTGCTCAGAAAATAAGCACCCTCCAAGCAGTAAGCATCGTTGCGAACGTACTCTCATCTAAACCGAAGTTATCAACATGTCTGGCCGTGGCAAGGGAGGAAAAGTGAAGGGAAAGGCAAAGTCCCGCTCGAACCGTGCCGGTCTGCAGTTCCCGGTTGGCCGTATCCACCGTCTGCTCCGCAAAGGCAACTATGCCGAGCGCGTCGGTGCTGGTGCACCAGTGTATTTGGCCGCCGTCATGGAATACTTGGCCGCTGAAGTGTTGGAGTTGGCAGGAAACGCTGCCCGAGACAACAAGAAAACTCGCATCATCCCGCGTCATCTGCAGCTGGCCATCCGCAACGACGAGGAATTGAACAAGCTGTTGTCCGGCGTCACCATTGCCCAAGGTGGTGTGCTGCCCAACATTCAGGCCGTGCTGCTGCCAAAGAAGACTGAGAAGAAGGCCTAAAGCTATCGAGCTTCTCTCAATCTTGCAAACCAAAAAAAACCGTCCTTTTCAGGGCGACAAATCGATTTACGCAAAAGATTTTTGTTCGACCATCTCTTCTGAGCTAAAACCATACGCGCGCAGCAATTACCTAATCGAAGGGAAATTCAGTGAAGAAACACAAGCAATCGTATGCGGGAAACCCCCTGACGATCGTTTTCATTTTTCATGTTCTTTTTTAACCTTTGGTCGGAGGTAGACTCCTGCTCCTGCGTTTGTAGTACCGCAAGCCAAATGGGTGAAATGCCAAATGCAGTGCTGCTCCATAACTTACCTGGTTTCGTACCTGAAATTCGTACCGACCCTACGAGGGAAAAATAACTTCCACATTCCACCCAAAGGACATGGGCATGACTAGCGCAGGTACCTGTTAGAGGGTCTGAATCACAAAATTGCTAAGAAACTTCCCAATACGAACGAAACACATTAATCCACGAACGGTTCCGGCAGTTCGGAATATGTAAGTTTAGTTTAAACCAACCTACACATAGCCTTAGTGGCAGATATTTTTTTTATTTTCTAAAATAAACTACATCGGGCTCAACGCAGTTTGCTTCTCCATCGACCAAAGCAACGAATCCCCAAACCATGCGTAGAAATGAATCATGCAATAAACTTACCTTCGTTGGTACGACCAGAGCCGCTTCGCGCACTGCTGTCGCTGCTTCGACGATGAACCGCTGACGGCCGCAGATTGAAGTGTCGACCGTGCGCCCACGATGCGCAATTGCGGTTCACTTAGCACAGAGTCCCATCCATTTCACTACACGTTGTTCTTTAACGCACACATATGAACGCTTTACTTTTCCGAACTTTACTTTTCTGACCTTTGCAACCGAGCCAAGCACCGAGCGCAGCACCGTCGCGATTAAGGCAGTCCATTGTCCTTACACACAGGCACACGCGCATTTCACCCGTCCGAGCGACGTACCATCGCAATCGGGCCAGTCCGTGGTCCTACGAAGCTTTTCACACACACACGCATTGCACCAGCAGCAGCAGCAACAACAACAACAACAACTATGTTTATAAAAACAGTAGTTTTTAGTGCGAATCCGCGGAGGATTTCGCTGTCCGTCGCACCGAGCGAAGCACCGTCGCGATTAACGCAGTCCATTGTCCTTACACACAGGCACACGCACATTTCACCCGTCCGAGCGACGTACCGCCGCAATCGGGTCAGTCCATGGTCCTACGAAGCTTTTCACACACACACGCATTGCACCAGCAGCAGCAGCAACAACAACAACAACAACTATGTTTATAAAAACAGTAGTTTTAAGTGCGAATCCGCGGAGGATTTCGCTGTCCGTCGCACCGAGCGAAGCACCGTCGCGATTAACGCAGTCCATTGTCCTTACACACAGGCACACGCACATTTCACCCGTCCGAGCGACGTACCGCCGCAATCGGGTCAGTCCATGGTCCTACGAAGCTTTTCACACACACACGCATTGCACCAGCAGCAGCAGCAACAACAACAACTATGTTTATAAAAACAGTAGTTTTAAGTGCGAATCCGCGGAGGATTTCGCTGTCCGTCGCACCGAGCGAAGCACCGTCGCGATTAACGCAGTCCATTGTCCTTACACACAGGCACACGCACATTTCACCCGTCCGAGCGACGTACCGCCGCAATCGGGTCAGTCCATGGTCCTACGAAGCTTTTCACACACACACGCATTGCACCAGCAGCAGCAGCAACAACAACAACAACAACTATGTTTATAAAAACAGTAGTTTTAAGTGCGAATCCGCGGAGGATTTCGCTGTCCGTCGCACCGAGCGAAGCACCGTCGCGATTAACGCAGTCCATTGTCCTTACACACAGGCACACGCACATTTCACCCGTCCGAGCGACGTACCGCCGCAATCGGGTCAGTCCATGGTCCTACGAAGCTTTTCACACACACACGCATTGCACCAGCAGCAGCAGCAACAACAACAACTATGTTTATAAAAACAGTAGTTTTTAGTGCGAATCCGCGGAGGATTTCGCTGTCCGTCGCACCGAGCGAAGCACCGTCGCGATTAACGCAGTCCATTGTCCTTACACACAGGCACACGCACATTTCACCCGTCCGAGCGACGTACCGCCGCAATCGGGTCAGTCCATGGTCCTACGAAGCTTTTCACACACACACGCATTGCACCAGCAGCAGCAGCAACAACAACAACAACAACTATGTTTATAAAAACAGTAGTTTTTAGTGCGAATCCGCGGAGGATTTCGCTGTCCGACGCACCGAGCGAAGCACCGTTGCGATAAACGCAGTCCATTGTCCTTTTTTTTCACACACACGCACACGCACATTTCACCATTAGGAAGCACAGTTGTTTTAAAGAAAAGTATTTTTTTTAGTCCAATCCGCGGAGGATTTCACTGCCCGACGAATAACCGTGCGCGCAGGCTAGCTGTCGCGTCGCACACTTTTGCTCGACATGAGCTCTTGCTGCTTCTGGTAGAACGACGAAATGAGCTGGCGCCATTTTGAAAATGACCCCCCCTGCTCAACACCACTTGTATCACACCACTTTTACACACACTACTAAATTCGCACTACCGTGACGCGCGGACCAACCGTTCCATCAGGCTGCTAGTCGAAGACTGTGCCGAGCGCGGGACATTCGGCTTCTAATATAATGTAGTATCCGAACGAATGTGGCGAGAGTATTTTCTCTCCGAACTACTACTACTACTACTACTATCCGAGCAAGCGTTGCCATCTCTGTTCTTCCTCGCTACGCATACAATCGCATGATGCAAATTCACCGGTTGTCCCAAAGCCGGGCAATTGTATGACGTCAAATCTGATAATTATGCAATATTTTGCAACTAAACTACTAAAGGTTTAATCCTTTTGCGTGTGATGTACGCACCATACGAACAGGGAAAGGAAGTTAGGTAGCAAATTTGCAAAAATTTAAGTATGTTCGTGTGCATGTACAGTGTACGAAACCGTAGGTTTTATGCTATATACCCTGTGAGCCCTTGAAAAAAGGAACATATTTTGCAAGTTATTGAAAACCGTAGGTGCAAATATTTCATCACATTTTTGACGCTGCCTAAAACGAGCCGGCGACACACGGACGAAGCGTGTGCTCCTTTGTGTGTGCTGTCAGCGACCGACGTTGCTGCGAATTTCATCCCGTGCTCCGTCTCGCTCGCACTCGTTGGCACCAAGCCATCCTCTTTTTTGGTGATTTTTCCAAATAACGGTACCGATCATCGTTTGCGATCGCATTTCCTGATAATTTCTGGCTCGAGTTGGGTAAAAAACGCGCACACTACTACGTGCGAGAAAGAAAAGAAAAACACGACGTTCGATTTGAATACGCGTGGCAAAATGTTGGTGGAATTTTACACGTACCAGGGCAGTAAGAGGCGAACTTGCCTTTTGAAAAACATATTTAATCCACTTCATATCTATTAATTTGCGCACTGGTTTTGTAACATTTTCCGATAATTTTTGGCTCGAGCTGAGTATGCACAAACGCACCCAATATTAGGTGTAAGAAAAAAAAAACGCCGCATTCTATTTCAATACTCGTGGTATCTAGTAGCCATTCCGACCTTCCGATATCGAGTGTTGGTGGAATTGTGTGTTTCATGTTTTTGATTATAAAATGTGCCAATTTAGGCAAGTAAGCAAAAATGTAATTGAAAGAATTTCATCACATTTTTGGCGCTGCTTAAAACGAGCCGGCGACACACGGCGCTAGACACCGTGCGCTCCTTTTTGAGTGTCCCTGTCAGTGTTCGAAATTAGTGCGAATTTCATCCCATGCTCCGTCTCGCTCGCACTTGCGCCCTCGTTCGGTGGCACCAAGCCATCCTCTTTTTTGGTGATTTTTCCAAATAACGGTACCGATCATCGTTTGCGATCGCATTTCCTGATAATTTCTGGCTCGAGTTGGGTAAAAAACGCGCACACTACTACGTGCGAGAAAGAAAAGAAAAACACGACGTTCGATTTGAATACGCGTGGCAAAATGTTGGTGGAATTTTACACGTACCAGGGCAGTAAGAGGCGAACTTGCCTTTTGAAAAACATATTTAATCCACTTCATATCTATTAATTTGCGCACTGGTTTTGTAACATTTTCCGATAATTTTTGGCTCGAGCTGAGTATGCACAAACGCACCCAATATTAGGTGTAAGAAAAAAAAACGCCGCATTCTATTTCAATACTCGTGGTATCTAGTAGCCATTCCGACCTTCCGATATCGAGTGTTGGTGGAATTGTGTGTTTCATGTTTTTGATTATAAAATGTGCCAATTTAGGCAAGTAAGCAAAAATGTAATTGAAAGAATTTCATCACATTTTTGGCGCTGCTTAAAACGAGCCGGCGACACACGGCGCTAGACACCGTGCGCTCCTTTTTGAGTGTCCCTGTCAGTGTTCGAAATTAGTGCGAATTTCATCCCATGCTCCGTCTCGCTCGCACTTGCGCCCTCGTTCGGTGGCACCAAGCCATCCTCTTTTTTGGTGATTTTTCCAAATAACGGTACCGATCATCGTTTGCGATCGCATTTCCTGATAATTTCTGACTCGAGGTGGGTAAAATACGCGCACACTACTACGTGCGAGAAAGAAAAGAAAAACACGACGTTCGATTTGAATACGCGTGGCAAAATGTTGGTGGAATAATATGTTTCATGTTTTTGATCATAAATTGTGCCAATTTTAGCAAGTTAGCAAAAATTTCAGCACATTTTTGACGCTGCTTTGCGTGTCCTATCAATGACCGAAATTAGTGCGAATTTCATCCCTTGCTCCGTCTCGTTCGGTGGCATGAGCGCATCCTCTTTCTCATGAGGGCACGAGCGCATATTTAATCCACTTTATTTCAATATTTACGCCAAAATTTCTGCCAAAATTTATTTCTGCATTTCAGTAACGTTTTCTGCTATTTTTCGGATGCAGTAAGTTAAGCTAGACGCTCAAGTACGTGAAATATGTAGTGTTAGTCTTAAAAAGGACTGGTAGCTGTGTGAAATGCTTCACAATTGGCTTTGAAAACGGTCGATGTTTCTTAGCTTTGTATTAAAATGGCGGCATAGTTGACTTTCGTTTTCTAATACCATCACACAAACACGATCGAGCACACAACGTCGCAACATTGTGGATCTGTAGCGCGTTCAACATACTATGGACAATGGGTGTCCTGTACACCGTTCGCGAGGATCGACACGATGCTCATTGCTTCTTCTTCTACCTGGCTTCTGCGTGGCTTCTGCGTGACGCGTTTTGGACATTTTTACACCGTGACATTTTTACCCCGTAGACCGACGAAGCGAAGGATTCGACTCGCAACCACAGGTAGAATTCCATTACGGCGGGTACAAACGATAGTGCGAAGCTCCGATGAACCTAAGCTGGCAGAGCAAAAAACGCTCGACTTCATAGCGATTGGAATCATTGGAAAGAGAATTTTGACGCAAAGAATGTGTGGTCCTGATAAGGACCGTTTTGTTGAGATGAGGGCAAAATGTGCGTTGGCTGGCGAGTTTAACCTCCGAAACCGTACAGGGTGCGACCCTGACGCTTTAGCGCGTACACTACATCCATCGCGGTGACGGTTTTGCGCTTGGCGTGTTCGGTATAGGTGACCGCATCGCGGATAACATTCTCCAGGAACACTTTCAGCACGCCACGCGTTTCTTCGTAGATGAGACCGGAGATACGCTTCACTCCTCCACGGCGGGCCAGACGACGGATGGCCGGCTTGGTGATGCCCTGGATGTTGTCGCGCAGCACTTTGCGATGACGCTTGGCTCCTCCTTTACCCAGACCTTTGCCTCCTTTGCCTCGTCCAGTCATTTCGATGTCGATGCGTACTGTTCAAGAGTTCACGATTAACAATAGGGCAACGCACCATGTTTCGGCCTTTTATACACTCACCCGAGCACACGTACACATTCTCACGCTTACCCCACTATCGGTACACGATCGGAGCGGAGTGTATGTGTGCGTGGAGCGAGGTTATAAAAGTGGCGATCCGGCTTCGGATACCCACATTCCGAACCTATTGTCGACGCAACACAGACGTCTTTACGTTCCACTACCAACCGCCAGTGAACCAGTGAAATGGCCCGTACGAAGCAAACTGCCCGTAAGTCCACCGGAGGTAAGGCTCCGCGCAAGCAGCTGGCCACCAAGGCTGCTCGCAAGAGTGCCCCGGCCACCGGAGGAGTGAAGAAGCCGCATCGTTATCGTCCGGGAACCGTAGCCCTGCGTGAGATCCGTCGCTACCAGAAATCGACCGAGCTGCTGATCCGCAAGCTGCCCTTCCAGCGTCTGGTACGTGAAATTGCCCAGGACTTCAAGACCGATCTGCGCTTCCAGAGCTCGGCCGTGATGGCCCTGCAGGAGGCCAGCGAGGCGTACCTTGTCGGCCTGTTCGAGGACACCAACTTGTGCGCAATCCATGCGAAGCGCGTCACCATCATGCCGAAAGACATCCAGCTGGCTCGTCGCATCCGCGGAGAGCGTGCCTAAATCTTCGCCGCCTCCCCGCCTCCATCGTTCATCGAGGGGCATTTATTCACTCAAACGGTCCTTCTCAGGACCACCACAAATGTTAACCAAAAAGATATGTCGATATGCTCCCTTCCCTTCCCCTCTGTGTACCGCCCCTAACCCGTTGGTGTTGGTGTTGGAACAATTCTTATGCGTATGTACAATGAGTCTGTTGAGTGCAATGAGCCCGTGACCGTGTCAGGGTACAAAAGCTGCATGCGCCTACCAGGGTACAGGGCTTGCAAAGCTGCAGTGTACAAAGCTGGTGGAGAAATGGTGTTATTTTTAGGCTTTTGTTTTGTTTGTGGTTCCATTCTTCGGCTCGAATGGACATCAGAAATGAAGCCAGCCGTACGCACGGTCAGAAAGGCAAAAGAGGTTTCGCTTGGCCGTTTGGCATTCGATCGTCAGAAGATGCTTCCGATGCTTTAACGCTGTGGAACATTCATTTTCACTGCTCGCATAGAACCTCAGTTTGTGTTTTCGTACCCTGGCCATGTGTTCATGTGCACTCGGGTAATGTTCATTATGCCATGTTGCTACCATGTTACGCAACACAGTCACGGGCGTGCTTTTATTTATTACATTATATTTACTCATTTTATTATATTTAACTTCTGCCACTCTGAGAGGGTTTTTAACAGGAATATGTCTTTTGTATGGATGCGTTTTGTGGTCCTGAAAAGGACCGGTTTGCGTTTGGGTAGATCGAACGAACTGCGGCGCTCCGAATTACTTCGAGCTGGTGTACTTGGTGACAGCCTTCGTGCCTTCGGACACGGCGTGCTTGGCCAGCTCACCAGGCAACAGCAGACGGACGGCCGTCTGGATTTCGCGGGACGTGATCGTCGAACGCTTGTTGTAGTGCGCCAAGCGGGATGCTTCGGCAGCGATGCGCTCGAAAATGTCGTTCACGAAGCTGTTCATGATGCTCATCGCCTTGGACGAAATGCCGGTGTCCGGGTGGACTTGCTTCAACACCTTGTAGATGTAGATAGCGTAGCTCTCCTTGCGGGTCTTCCTTTTCTTCTTCTTGTCCGACTTGGAGATGTTCTTCTGGGCTTTACCCGACTTCTTCGCGGCTTTTCCACTGGTTTTCGGGGCCATTTTACCTCAATTCACGCACTGATGCTCACTATCGGAGGGTCAAAAACTGTATTATTATTATTATTTGAATTATAGAGACTTTGGCCTCCCGGCTGCATTCGTCTCTTTTCATGATTATATCATGTTGTAAAGTTTAGTCTCTTTGAGATATTTTAATAATTTTTCTTCTTCTTTACGGTCGTTAGACAGAGTGATTTGAATGTTGGAGTTGAGGTTGTATTTAATACGTTCTGCAGCATATCCGCGGCAATCGATGAGAACGTGCTGTACTGTTGTAGTAGTTCCGCAAAACGGGCAAATGGGAGGATTATCCTTTTGTAATATGTGTGTGTGTGTGAGGCGAGTGTGTCCCAATCTGAGACGGGTGAGGATTCTTTGATGTTGGCTATTGGGATGATCAATCTATGATACTGTGGTGGATTTAAATGTGTGAAGAAACTGCTTTGGGTGAGTGTTCCATTTATGTTGCCAGTGTTGTTGAATTTGATTGTTTTTCCATACTTTCAAGTCCTGATGCGTGATGGGTGCGTTATTTATTGTTGTGTCCGTTCGGCCTTGGTTGGCCAGTTTGTCAGCTATTTCATTGCCGGATATGCCAGAGTGTCCTGGTACCCAGCAGAAGGTGATATTACGTAAATTACGAAGTGTGTCAAGTGCTTGGACATGTGAGTTTTGAGTAGAGCCTTTTTCTAAGGCTGATAGAACTGAAGCACTATCTGTGAAAATTATGCTTTGTGTCACGCTGGATGTGAGTTCTTCTGCTGCTATTAGTATTGCTATGGCTTCAGCTGAGAAGATAGTAGTGAAATTGGGAAGCTTGATGCTGTAATTGGCAGATTTGCTGTGGATTCCGCAACCTGCGGCCGTCGAGAGTACGGATCCGTCCGTGAAGATGTGGTTATGATTTGAATATTTGTCGGATAGGAGCTGCTTGAAATATTGTTGGGTAGTTAGTGGGTTGTTTATTTTGGATTTGATATTGTGCTTAATGGACCAATCAATGGACGGAGAGATTTGATGCCAAGGACGATCGCCTTTTCTGATCAATTTGGTTATAGGGTGGATGGAAGGAATGCTTAAATGTTCTAATTTTGTGTTTGTTCTGCGTATTAAGGATCTATTTGGGTTTGTTTTTGAGGCAATTCTACCTGAGGCTGCGATTTGTTTTGATAGAACCACAAGAGATAGCGGAAGTTGACCATTTTCACATAAGAGTGATGCGGTTGGAGTTGTGATGAAAGCTCCTGAGATGTATCGTAGTGCTGCATTGTAAATAGGTGATAATTGGGTGTCTATTTCTTGATCGCCAATGGAGACTAATTCTATTCCGTATAAGAGTTTTGGTAGGAACCAGTTGTTGAAAATCTTAAGAAGCGTCTCCCGAGAGGAGCGGTATCTGCCTGTGCCAAGATATTTGAACAGTGTTACTCTATTTTTGATGTTTGCTTTGACATTTTTGCAATGGGCTTTGAAATTTAGTTTGCTGTCAATAGTGATTCCTAAAATTTTAATCTGATTGACTCTAGGTATTATTGTACTATTAAATGTGATTGGTTTAAGTGCAAAGACTCTATTGATATGCATTATTTTACATTTATCGGGTGAAATAATGTAACCTGAGAAGTTGGCCCATTGGCTGACTTTGTTGAATGCAAATTGCATGTTAGTGTGGGCTGCTATTTTGGAGCTATGATGGGGTATGATAGTGATGTCGTCGGCATAAACTAATGTTTTAATGTCTGCTGGTAAAGATGTGATAAGGGTTTCGAGGCTAATGAGGAAAAGTGTGGGGGATAAAACTGCTCCTTGTGGTACTCCGTTTTCTTGTTTGAAGACATCGGAAGTTGCTGTGCTGACGGTGGTTTGGAAGGTCCGGTCAGTGAGGAAGTTGGAAATGTATTTGATGATGTTTCCACTAAATTTCCAGGTGTGGAGTTGTTGCAGTATAAGGGGACGCCATGTTCTATCGAAGGCCTTCGCTAGGTCTATGGTGCCTAGGATGATGTGGTGGTTAGAAATGGTTGCTGAGGTGATAGTATCTTCTATCTCTGTGAAAAGAGTCTCGGTGCCTTTGCCTTTAATGTAAGCATGATGGCATTTGCTTAGGAGCTCCCGATCCATAAGCTCTTGCATAAGCCTTCGATTGACCATCCTTTCGAGAACTTTTCCTTTGCAGTTCAGAAGAGAGATAGGCCGGTAACTATCTGCACTATTGGAAGGCTTTTCAGGTTTTAAAATTGGTATTATGAAGCTGTGTTTCCAGTGTGCGGGAATGATGCCTGTATTCCATATGTGATTAAATATTTGCAATAATTTTATTTTGCCGGAGTATGGAAGGTTTTTGATAAGCGGGTATCCTATGGAATCTGGGCCGTTGGATTTTCCTGTGCACTTGTTAAGTGCGTATTCTAATTCGGATAATGTGAAAGGTTTGTTGTAGTTTTGGTTATTGTTGTTTGCAAAAGGGATATTGTGTGGTTTATCTGGATTACAATATTTGATGAATGATGGAGAGAAATTTTTTGTGGCAGAGCTATCGTAGAATTGTTTGCTGAAGATTTCTGCAACTTTTTTAGGATCAGAAACGACTGTGTTATTCTCCAGTAGGGTAGGTGTGGTTTTTTGCTTGTTTTTGTATCTTCCCGAGAGTTGACCTACTATTTTCCAGATATCCTTGCAGGAAAGTTCCGGAGTGACTGAGCTTACAAAGTTATTCCAGCTATTTTGTTTGGCTTCTTTGACTATTGCTTTTGCTTTGGTGTTGGCTATCGTGTATTCTGCGCGTAATTTTGGAATGGCTGAAGTATTTCCGGTGTGGGTTGCTTTTCTTAGTTTTCTGAGTAGGGTTCGTCGACATTTAATTGCTTGGTATACAGTGTTGTTCCACCAGGGAACAAGAGGTCTGCTGGATTTGGGGTAAGATTTTGGTGCGGTTAGTTCAGCTGCTTTTAAGATGATGGATGTAAGTTGTTCTGCAGTTAGTGGTTCAGTGGGGGTGATGAGTCGATCTATTTCGATTTGATACCAGTTCCAATCGGCTTTTTGGTAATTCCATTTGGGGGGAGAAGAGGTGGGTTCTGGATTGTCAGAGAAGTGTATTAAAACAGGGAAATGATCGCTCCCATGAAGGTCGTCCTCGACGTCTATTTTTATTTTGCTGGCTATGGATGAGGTTGTGAAACAATGGTCTATGGTTGTTCCGGTTCCCAGGTGGGTAGCGAAACGGGTGTTCTTGTTATTGTGTTTTACAAGTAAATCGGTGGTGTTAAAGATATTGTTTAATATTTTTCCTCTATGTGTGGTTTTGTTATTACCCCAGATTTTGTTTGAAGCGTTCAAGTCTCCGAGACCGATTACAGGGGAAGGGAGTTGGGTAAGAAGGTCGAAAAGATCGGCAGTAAGTGGTGAAGGTTTGGATTTGAAAGGAATATAGAGGCAAAGAAGTGTGTAATCAAAATTACTTTTAATCCGGAACGCTATTGCTGGCAAGTTAGTGTTGAGAGTTAGTTTGGTTGCTGTTATGTTTTGTTTCAGACCTACTGCAAGATTATATTGTAATTGTGGTGATTCATGGAAGTGCCAGTTATAAAGATTGAGAGGAGAGGCAGTCATGTTATTTGAGATTTTCCATACTTCTTGAAGAAGTATGATGTTAGGATTGTGTTGGGATATAAGCAGTTTGAGTTCATCAATGTTGGTATTTAATCCTCTGATGTTCCAGGAGATAATGTTAGTAGATGAACTAACGTTTGCTGTTAGTTGATCAAAAAGGTTTATATAAATAATTGAAATTTTTGTGTCGATATCAGAGGAAAGAATAGAAATCAGAATCGAAGAGATGATTTAGTGTTGTTTTCCTTTCTTGTTCTTCCTTGGTGTGGTTTGTCCATGTTGTCGATTGGATTTCTTGTTATTATTGCTGTTGTTGCTTGTCGTTTCATCGGATGAAGAATTTTGTTGTGCTTTGCGTTTTTGAGTTATAATGTCGTGGGAATTGTTTATTTGCTTTTCTGTCAAATCCGTGTCCATGCCATTATTTTCCTCTGAGTTTTGTGCGTCGCTGTCAGATTCAGATTGGGAGCTGCATTTGTCGTTTGATGTCGTTTGATGTCGTCGCTATTGTCGTTTGATGATCCGTTTTTGTTTCCAACTTCCATTTGAAGGGTGTTGCGGAAGAACTCCCGTTCTTCTAGCAGGACTTGCATTTTCTTTGAAAAATCCGGAAGTTTGTTCTCTAGTGCAGCTACTGTTTTCTTAAGATTAGCAATGATTTTATCTTTCTCGTTGTCATTTTGTGCAGCATTTATGCGCGTATCGACGGATTTCTGATGGTTGTTTTCAAAAATAGCTTTTTCTTCATTGTAGGAAATTCCATTGTTGGTTTTGATTCTAACAATGGGGTAGATCATCCCAAAATTTAGAAAGCTTAAGCTTTAAGCCTGTATCTGCCAAATAATCCAGGTACCGGGCTGTATCATTCTGTCCAGATTCGTAAAGGACATAGCATTTTGACATGAAGAATGACACAAGGGATCATTTTTGTAAACTACAATTTGAGAAAAATCGATTTAAGTTTAGTATTTGAATTTTAATTTCAATGCAATAAAATAATATACAAGTCTGATTATTAAAATAATCTAATTGTTTAGTTGTTTTCGTTAAAAAAAAATTGTTTACCTTTTTCGCACACGGGAACATGGCCTAACCTGGCTCAGACCAGCTAGCAAAATTCTTTGTTTTGACATTTGTCGAGTTTGGGTTTTGGGTACTTGGGTACTTTTATTGAGAAACCAATCTAATCCTTCTTTCTTAGGCTTAACTTGGCTTGTCATTTTATGACAAGCTGTAAGCGGATAAGCCTGGAAACGTCAAAACGCATACAAAAAACTGGCTTAGAGCGTGATGTACCCCATTATTAGAAGAGGAAGAGCTTCCTATTCCTTTGAAGAGAAACAATCCCGGGAGGAAGACACTGGCTCGTGCTGGACAACTGATTTGTTTTTAGAGAGGGAAGATGTGTGGGGCCGGTTGTTCCAGGCAATCGATGGGGAAGGCCCCAACAACCGGTACAACGACTTCCTTAGGCTCAACCGTGAGGAGTTTAAGCATGTTTTGGCCTTGATAGGTCTGAAAATTACTAGGGAAGATACAGCAATGCGCAAAGCAATACCTGCTTAGCAAAGGCTCGCCATTGCCCTTCAATTTTTGGCTACAGGGGATTCGTACGAATCGCTATCCCTTGTGTTTAGGGTAAGTTTTCTTTAGCAAGATTTGCGTATTCGTCATTGACTCAAAATTTACTTCAGGTTTCAGGCCGCTCTGTAACTCTGATCGTCCAGGAAGTTTGTGAACACATTATACACGACCTAAAGGAATATGTCAAGGTATTATAAACTTTCCTTATGATCAATTATTTTTTTCAATAGCTAGCTAACTAAACGACTTGGCGGTTTACTTAGCTTTATCCTGTGACCTATAGTAGCATGGTCTGTCGTATGGTAAGATCGTGAATCGAATACTTTTCGGTTGGTTCCACAATATGCAAGTCTGTTTAATAAGCTACGAGGATAATCAAAATCAAGGAATCAGTCTTAAGAGCAATGACAGGCCAAAACACATCCCTACACTTAAGGGTACTGCCAAAGGCCCAAGGCCTCTAGTACTTTTGCAGGGCCTCATGCAACCTAATTTAGTTCACGTACTCACCCCTATTCTATTTTGCTTTACGCCACCGTGTGCCCAAGGAATGGGGACTAGCCCTTATACCCAACTTTGGTTGAACATGCTGCTACTGATTTCAAGCTTGGATATATTGATATTATATATATTTGGATCGAGCTTGTAGCGAGTTCAAAGCATGTAGCCTATCAAAAACCAACAAACTACAACTAAATTTGTTCCATTTTGTTGTGCAATATTTTTTATCAATAATTACAAAGTACTGATTAAAATTCTAGCGCGTAGAACACACGTCCGACAGTTATCGTCGTTGTTGAAGATAGTACACGTTCCTCATTCCGATTCTGCAATTCACTATAAGATCGAAAATATTCACTACGCCCACTACTACTCTACGACCGCAACAGGTGCTCAACCGTAACAAAGGCATTGATTGTTTTTACCTTCATCTAAAATTAGAAAAATCGAAATTTTGCCTTAGGATTTTTAAAGTTATGTTATGTGTGTGGAAGGTTAAGCGAATATTCTTTTTTGATTATTTGGTGGCTCTGAAAAGAGCCGATGGGGTGCGAAAATGGGTCTTCGCTATGGTGTTTTGTTCATGTTGTGAACAATGAGAGTGGATGATGGATGGATGATAAATTCCATGATGGATAAACCGAAAAAAAAAACAAAACAAAAAATGAAAAATTATAAATAATCGTGGTCCCCGGGTCCCGATCGATCCTCACAGTATTTTGCGGTTTCCTCATGTCAAACTGCGTATGAGGTATCCACGAAACTGCGGGTCGCTTTGCTCGAAAGGAGCAATCTGCGCCTCCATAAATTTCGTAAAAATTCCATCCTGGGTCAGGGGTTGAGGAGTAGAGACGGTGTCTGCCAAACGTTTGAATGTTTCCAAACACTCATCAATCCGTTTCAAATGGCTGTCGCTGTTGGATCGCTTCCGATTCCTCGGGTTGGACGTTCGTCCCGGAAACATAGCGAAGGTGGAAGAAGTGGATGTGGAAGGAGTGGAAGTAGAAGGGCGTGGTTCTTCCAGATTGGCCTGAAATGATAGAGAAAATCATCATTTATTTATTTTGGTTTCTTTTTAGCTGCCATCAAGCCAAGCAGAATGGCTAAAGATATTCAAGGCTTTCGAGGAACAATGGAACTTCCCACATGCAATTGGAGCCATCGATGGCAAACATGTATTCATCAAAGCACCAGCGAATTCAGGGAGCATGTATTTTAACTACAAAAAAAAACATTCAGCATTGTCCTCCTAGAAATAGTGGACGCAAATTACAAATTCCTTTTCGCAGATGTTGGTTGTCAAGGTAGAATTTCAGATGTCGGCGTATTTTCGAACAGTCCCATTTACAACCAACTGGAACGGGGGGAGCTAAATATTCCCGCTCGGGAAATTTTGCATGTTCCCTACCAGGTGAAAATTCCTTATTACCTTCTAGGTGATCAGACGTTTGCCATGAGGGAGTACTGCATTCTTCCATTTGCAGGAATGCACGCTGCAGATTCTATGGAGCGTGGTTTCAACTACCGGCATTCAAGAGCGCGCCACACTGTAGAGAACGCTTTTGGGATTTTAGCAAAAGTGTTCAGAGTCTTAGCTAAACCCATAGATCTGGAACCACCTATTGCAGAAAAAGTCATTCTTGCAGCTGTAACGTTGCACAATTTTCGACGACGCCACACACTGTACAACAATTCGCTGTAATGCTGTAATGTGGTTAACGAATTCCGAGGAGACGGGAGAAGTATACGGGTGGACGGAGGCGGTGAAGCTGCACTGCGCACGGCTCAGCTTGGGAGGATGCGTCAAACTGTGGTGGGAAGGTGTCAGAAGTGAAACCAAGACATGGCAGGGTTTCAAGATCGCGCTGGAGGCCGGATTCCCAGCGTCACGAAACCAAGCATACTACCACAACTGGATGGCGTCAAGAAGATGGCGCACCGGAGAAACGCCAACCGAACCCAGGGAGAGCAATTGGACCTTTTCCATACAAAATCAGAAAGTGCTCGCTCTAACAGCTATTTCGCTCTTGCTTGCACTCTCGCCGAATCGAGCCCCCCCCCTTTGAAAGCTCTCTCGATCGGAGCGAAATTTCTCGTGCTATTCGCTTCTTCGAAATCGTTCCTTCTCGGTCGTGTCCGTTGCAGGCATACACAAACGTCAACAAACGTACCCACTGTTGCAAAAATCCTTCGTTTTTAACCTCACTTTTTGAACGTGAATTCACTTTGCGCAGAGGGATTCATGGCAAAAAACTCATTTTAAACATTGCAGAGCTGTTTTGTTCGCTCAATGCACGCATGTATTTCGCTCATAGTGAGATTCTCAACATATTTTAATATCCATAACACTATCCCAGAGGATGTTTGGTACCTTACCGGTCATTCTACTAGTACAATTATGGTTACTGAAATCTATTGTAGATTCACGTGTGATGTTTTGTGGTTTGTTTGTTTTATTTGTCTGGTCATATGTTGTGACGAACTAGTTTTGTTTGACTTGATGATTGTAAATATGCCATCCGTGCAACTGTAACGGTAAATGCTACAACAGGATCGAACAACAGGATAAGCAACGCACGAGTTCCTTGCCACATGTGTTTGATTCCAGTCTTGTTTCTTCTGTTGTGGCTCAGATTCAGATGGTGTTTATATTCAGATTTTGTTCACGTTATCAGCTAATTTGTTAGGCAACTGCTTTCGAAGTTATGTTAGAACTGTTAGCAACAGTTAAAGATGACAATCGAAATAAAAGTTATCCCTTCGTTCTTTCTGGTGGTTGAAGGACTCATCTTGTTTGTAAACTTTATTATGCATCAGGTTCTGTTCAGGCCAATCGGATGTGCGCAAATAGGTAGCTCTCTCAAGCAGTGACTGAAGGTTTGGGTCTGTTAAAGGATAACATTTTGCAGAGAATAATGATACCTCTAAACAGCGCTCCAAAGCGATGAACATAACTTTTTACTCCCTAACTTCTGACGGATGATTTATCCAACACGATCTATCCAACACGTAGAGACAGTTGATCGCCAAGGCAAAAGACAATACATAGACTGATACTGACTTTTTAATTGGACTTTGCATTGCTAGCAAGACGACGTAAAAATGGTTCACAGCCTTGTAGCGCTACATGAAAAGCTGCAGGCTTTTGTAAACATTACGCTTTCCAGCAGTACGGTGAGGTCGTCCTTTTTAAATCAGTCAATTTTTCATCGGTAGGACGTTTCCGATGAATTGATAGGATCACTATTTAGCTGAATCTTATTCCATGCAGTATGGCCCGAATGTGTTGAGTTCTCCACACATCAGTATGCGTCGGACAGATGCGTGACCTTAAAAATATGTTACATTTGCATTGCCGAGTGCGCTAAGTAATCCGTTTATTAATGTGTTCATGTATGGATTCGACCATCTGTTACCAAGTTGAGATATATAATCATGTGGTATAAGCTATGTGAAGCTGCCCTATAGCGTTACCACTGGTATAACATTTACAGTATAGGAGCGTTATAGTGACAGCTAAGGCTAATAACGGAAGCGGCAGGACACACTCGTTCTTCTTGATTGATTCGTCGGCTAGATAGGACGCTTGATACAAACTGGTAGTAAAATTAGGTTAATTAGGTTAGTTTAGCTTTAAAAAATATCAATGTTATAATAAATAACATAATTATATATTGTATTATCAAATCATGGCTGAGATTGTGATATGTTACAGAAGATATACTGCAAATAGAAGACATTTGTTGCAAGTTCGTGTATGCGCCTTGTGTTCACTTGTTTATATTTCATTACAAAATAAAAATAAATACATTGTTTGGTATTGCGAACGAAACATGAGTTTATCAATGTTCGGTAATATCACATTGTTATTTTCGTCGAATATTTTTGTGCATTTTACAGCCTTCACTCTTGCTCGCTTCACTTTGGTTCTAGTATCACATAGTATACATATCACATCGTTTGGTTCCTGTTACATTGCTTGTCGTTCTACGTTTTACAGCGTTTAGTTGTATACAACACACTTAGTTCTATCTTTGACCGGTACTACTCTTCTTTGTTAATTTCTGCATCATGGTCAACGCCGCTTGCGTTGAATTTTGTACCATTAGTGCAAGGAATTTTCTCCATGCACGATGCCTCATCCCGGGCTTGCGCGGTTGGTAGTATCGCCTTATCCCTATATCTATTCCTTTCTTTTCGCGCAAAACATTTTTGTACACGATACAATATTCAGTCTTCTTATTCAGACTATCACAGAACGGATGTGATACTTTCTCAACGCAGCACTCGCTACATAACCGCTAACTACAATGTAGACAACGCATGACACGTACTGTAGTGTTAGCGCCGAGAGTCTATGTCGATGGCAGCGCAGCGTCCTCCCGAACCGTTTGGTTACGCCGTATCCCAACGAGGCCACGATCCACTCCATATCACGACCGGCCACAATGAAATAATCCCAGCAGCAAGAGAGGAAGGAAACTAAAGGCACACGACGAAGGCTCGGTAACAGCGATTGGAAGAAAGGTAGCCGCTTGCTCTCCAAACAATACCATTAGAGAGGAGAACAGTGGCGAATAAAAATGACCAGAGCGATCATAGGCACGGATCCGGAATATCGAAAAGATGGTTTTCGAAACATTATATCGGCGCAGATGTTAGCAATCGTACGATCAATTTGTTGTTTGCAGCAAATCGTTTTTTACATCTACCTAAGGTGCCGGTGCCAGCAAAACTGGGAACACAAAGCAGTGTTGAGGAAGTAATCGACAACGTTCCACAAGTAATGCGAACCATTGGAGCGGAAGAAATGCATTGACAGCAAAGTATGTGACAGAGTTTTTAAGCTGTACCCATACACATACCTGCAACAAAAGTGACTTAATTGTGAAACTAATCTAGTCTAATCTATAAACAAATTCAAACAACATAATCCCTGTAAATCGCTACAAACTACTTCAACCCTCATCGTTACACTAAATAATAAAAATGGAGAAAAAAAACAACTTCATGCAATACAAACGCAACTAACAATAATAAGTAAAAAAAAACACTAAAAACTGAACTTAAACCACTAAAAATAATAAAATTCAAAAAGACTAATCCATGAAACCTACCCTATATACCCTTACAAACTAAGTAAATCTAGCCTTCTTGTGGCTTGAAGTCACTTTGGTTGCAGGTATGTGCAGGCGTGCCTTGGCGTGCTTTAGCTTTAGCCGTAAAAACTCTGCCACATAGTTTGGCGTCGGCAAAAGCATATCGTTGGCCCCAACGGTTCGGAATAGTTGCAGAACTTTCATAAACTTCCGCAACTCTACCCTTGGTTCCCCCGATCTACTGACCCCAGTCCAAGTCATTTGTGCGAAAAACGACTTGGTGAACAACAGATCGATTGCCTGGTGCAGTCGATTGTTAACATCTGAACGCGATATATGTTGCTTCAAAAACTGCACAACCATTGCTTCGTATTCCGGGTCCGGGCCTAATACCTCATCAAAATTAACCAACTGTTGCGCACTCTCTAATGGCACAAAAGTAAAATCGGAGGGAGGAAGAAGCCCTTCCCTCGGCCGGACCGCGGCTAACACTTCTTCCAACGCTTGTCGTTGACGTCCAGAGTTGGCGAGCAGCGTCTCCAGTGTACCATTCTGCTTCGCCCTCTAGTACTGGATTTCTTGCTGCTGCTCCTGGAATTTTTGTTCAGCAAGTCGTAATTGCCGCTCGTGGTCGCAGTAACATCGGGTCGGGGACAGGGTCGGGATTTCAGGTGCTGAAAAATCGAACAAGCGCATTAGAATTTTGTCCATGGGCTAAAGATATCTTGCAACAACAAGCTGCAAAAATCTTACCTTCAAACGATTCAACACTCACTTCACTGCCACCTACAAGCGATGGTGGCGAAACAGGGGCTGCGGGAACAGAAAAACAAGCGTATTAGACAAATGTGACCAATTGAAGTTATCGTACTAGTTTAAGTATGATAAGTCTTGCCAGGTTGAGGTGTTGCAACGACTTGACATTCCAGCGGCATCGGACGCACTGCTGTTGCGGAATCCCCTAGTGCGACCGTAACGACACTTTCTGTAACACACAAATGCAGTCAACATATCACATCGCAATTCGGTCATAAAGCTTGTATCTGAACTCAAGCGAACCATACTTACCAGCAGGCAATGCGGTCCCAGCATCATTGTTGCCGCTGGACGGTGCAACACCATCAACTTTCACCGTTAAGTGTGGCACTGTGAATAAAAAGCGCATGAAGCATTATGTTTAGTGCAATGTGGTATTTTACGTTGCACTGTATTTTACTTACATCTCGCAAGATGCCACAAAACGGAATCTGCCGTGTACGTTTCCGGGTTGTAGAAGTTCATGTTTGGAGCTGTGAAAATAAACACATTTTTAGTTACACTTGCAAAACCAGCATACTAAACATAATCACAAAACGTAAGACCACGACGAACATGGTACATGCTTTCGAGCACCGAGGCCCTAACACCACCGCACAAGCACAAACTAACGCTGACACCGACCGGCGTTTGGATCGAAGCGCCGATAATCATACAACAAAACTTGCTTGCTAGCACACAGTTTTGGCGCCAACACTTTAGCACCATCGTCAAACGGACACCGCAAACAGCGTGCCAACGTAAGTTATCATACAATGCAATAATTATACACAAATATCCGGTTCGAATCCCGAACGTTTCCCTCATTTCCTTGCAGCCAAAAAGTTACGCACCTCGATATCGTTGCAGTTTTCACACGAATGATCAATCACGTTCACTTCAGCGCGCCCACACATGCATCGGTACCGGATATCGCATACAATACACCTCTTATCTTAACTTGACTATCGCCTACAAACTTACCTTAGATTTGCTAATAGAAAAGTACGGTACCGCACACTCCGAACAAAAAGGAATTATAGGCACACCACACTAGTAGACACGAAACACATCCCCCCCATATAGCACGGAAAGCACTGTACAGTGCATCGCACTCCCCCCCAGCCAGGGCAAGCTGGTGTACGAAGCACACTCGACAGAGAGATAGAGAATGTCAGGCAGCTTTTTTTTGCTCTCTCTCCCTGCGCAGGGGAAAAGCGCTCCAAAGTCCAAACGAAAGAGAGATTCGTCGTAAATTTGAGTGATAAGTCCCAAATTCTGCTCGCTCAACTCATGAGTCCATAAAATTTGGGTTCCTCGATGGCCCAAACTGCTGCAATCCGGAACTATTCGGGACCACATTTCGGAGGACCAAACTCGGTTGAAAATAGTTCCCAAACTCTGGAGTTTGCTCCCTTGGGTATTCTTCTGTAGACATCAGCCACAACATTTCCTTTGCCAGGTTTGTATAAAATCTCATGATCGTGTTCTTCCAAATTCTTTGGCATTCGTGTTTTTTGGTGATAATGCGAAAGTCAGAGGTTGGTGATCGGTTATTATTTTTATTTTTACTTTTACTCCATTACGTTTACGTTTCCAATGACCAAAAGATTGCAAGCATCTCTTTCTGGGGAGCTGAATATTTCTCTTCTGTCCTCGAAAAGGTTCTTGAGGCGAAGTGGAATGGTTTATCTTTGCCTAATTCACCTTGAGAGAGAACTGATAATATTGCATAATTTGAGGCCTTTGTGGTAAAAAAAATGGCAAAATCAATGTTAGGATGGAAAAAAAAATTATCAATGGCATAGGTGGGAGAAAACTTACTATTCGCACAACTAATTTGGCCAATGGTAAATTTGTACGGCTTACTGTTTTCGTACGAATGTGCTAATTTTGGATCTATTAAATTAATATTAGCACCTGTATCTAATAAGAATGGAAAATTTCCAATGGTAGTTTTGAGTTTAATAAACGGAAGACTCTCACTCCGTCTCCAACCACGAAGCGATCAGGACGTGCACCTGCTCAAATGCTCCGTGCTGACAAATTCGACGAGAATTGCAAAAACAAAAAGCCATCGACCCCAGCTACACGCAGCACGTATAGTGAAAGTGTATAGAACGTTTGAGAAGCGACCTGTGCGTAGGTGCGTACTGTTTAGTTGTATCGTCTAGTGTTGTGTGTAGGTAAGCTGAGCGCCCGCTCAGTAAAGTGCGTACGCTCTTTGCTCTGCGCGCTTTCTCACTTTTCTACACCTGTCCTGTGTCGGTAAGTTGTTCCTTTTCTTCGTGCCCTCCCTTTCTGTCTGATTGGACAAACCACTCGTTCGAGCTCCGCCATGGAGGTGGAGCCGATGGACGGATCAGATGAGTGCTTCACTACAGTGAAGCGCAAAAGTTCTGATCCAGGGGTTCTTGCAAAAAAGAAATCCCTATTAGTAGATCAGGCTTCTTCCTCGCGTGAACAATTCAACTCAGCAGTCCCGAAACCAAGAAGCAGGGCGTATCCTGCTTCTTTCAAGGGGGTACATGATGTTTTCTTCATGCCCAGAAATAAACCCCTGGATGTCAGATCGATCTCTGCATCGATTTTTAAAAACTATCCAGGAGTTTTGGACGTGCTTCGGCTGCGTCCCAATAAGATTCGGGTTTCCGCTAAGGACCGGACGCAGGCCAATGCCATTGCGGCTGATCCGACCTATACGGAGGATTATCGGGTTTACATACCCGGTGGATTGGTGGAAGTCATCGGTGTAGTAGATGACTTTGAATGCTCTCTGGAGGACATCCTAAAATACGGAGAGGGGGCATTTTTGCATCAATCAACTCCTCGTGCTAAGATCCTTGAAGTAAAAAAGCTTTATGCTTCAAGCTTGGTCGACGGAAAGAAGGTGTATCGTGAGACTTCCTCGCTCCGAATCACCTTCGAAGGTACGGTTCTTCCGAATTCCCTTTATTTTGAGGGACTTCGCGTGCCTATTCGTCGACCTTTTGTTTCAAAGGTAGCAAACTGCACCAAATGCAGTCAGATTGGGCATTCAGCTCCGTACTGCTCAAACGCAGTAAAGTGCAGTAAATGCAAAGGAGCTCACATTACCTCATAGTGCAACAAATCGGCCGAAAATGCATTCACTGCAAACAAGAATGGCATGAGGTTACCTGTCCTGTCTATCGTAGAAGACAGGCGGAGCACAAACGATCTGTACTCCAAAGTGCAAGGGGCTCGTACGCCGATGTTCTGACCCCAAGGCGACCCCAAGCATGAATCCGTTCGACACGCTATCTCTTTTAGCGGAAAATGAACCGTTGCCCAATCTGGTTCCTCTCACAGGAGTTAAAAGATGGAACATCCCTAGGGTGCCGATCAGAAAGGAACCAAAAAAGAAACTTTTCCCCAAAAAGGCACCGCGTCGTCACGGTGAAGCTTCGCCCCTTCCCACCCGTGATGAACACACCTCCTCCCGCCCACGTAAGGTAAAGACTCCTAAAAACCTTGCGTTCCCAACTGAACCTAGATCCTTACCCACCCTGACAGAGATTCTTCAATCTCTGCTCTAATCCCTCCACCTCCCGCAACACCTAGCGGGTCTGATTCCCTTGGCGATTCCTTTCCTCAGAGGAATGGTCAGAGAGTGGCTAGATCAATAGCCAGGTCTTGGTATGGTGATACGCCTGGACGAGTAATGTCTTCCAATGGCTATCATACTACAATGGAACTGCAGAAGTTTTATTGGAAAAATTGACCAATTTAAAGTACTATTAGGGCAGCATAATTGTAATGCATTCGCCCTAAGTGAAACTTGGCTCTCACGACGCAATAATTTGGTTGACCCTAAATTTGATTTATCGCTTTACAGCAAAACGATAAATATTGCCAGATCTTTTCGATACCTCGGCGTATGGTTCGATAGCAAAAATGTGTGGAGGACACATATTGACTATCTAGTTAAAAAGTGCACTAGAAGAATCAATTTTCTCAGAACGATTACCGGATTCTGGTGGGGTGCGCACCCATCAGACATCCTTAAACTATACAAGACAACGATATTGTCCGTCTTGGAGTATGGTTGCATATGCTTCCATTGGGCAGCCAAGTCGCATTTGATCCGACTAGAACGGATTCAGTATCGTTGCTTGAGAATCGCATTGGGTTGTATGAAATCGACCCATACAATGTCCCTCGAAGTGATGGCTGGAGTGATGCCGCTAAAGCTCCGTTTTGAGCTACTTTCGCTTCGCCTTCTCGTACGCTCTACAGTATCAAATCCATTGGTAATCGAGAACCTTAAAACACTGCAAGAGATAGGTTCTAAATGCAAAATCCTAAAAATTTACATGGATTTTGCCTCATTTCAGGTCCACCCTAGCACATCGCAAAGTATAGCTCGTACCAGCTTACCAGAGTCCTGTAGTTCCTTTTTCAATGTAGATACCTCGTTGAGAGAGGAAACTAAGTCTATCCCTGATAGTCTTCGCAGGAGGGCAATTCCCAGCATTTTTGTGGAAAAGTATGGCCATTTAAATAAACACCAATTTTATACTGACGGATCCTCATCAGAGCACGGCATTGGTTTTGGCGTCTACAACTCATTTTCCGAAGCATTCTTCAAATTACGCCAACCATGCTCGGTATACGTAGCGGAGCTCGCCGCAATCTTTTACGCCTTATTGATTATAAGTGCCAGCCCTCCGGACGAATATTTTATTTTTTCTGATAGCTTAAGTGCTATCGAAGCGCTGAAGTCCGTGAAGGCTATTAAGAGCCCAGACTATTTTGTGAAAGAAATATTGAAAGTCTTAGGTTCATTGTTTGAAAAATCATTTCGTATTTCACTTGTTTGGCTGCCTTCTCATTGCGGTATACTAGGGAATGAAAAAGCAGACCAATTGGCCAAAAGGGGCGCTTCGGAAGGTGCTCTTTTTGATAGGCTCATCCTACCTCACGAACACCTTTGTGCCCCACAGTCGCTCTGCATGGCACGTTGGCAGAGTATGTGGGACACGGATGAGTTCGGGAGGTTTTTGTATTCCATCTCTCCTTGTGTTTCCTTGAAGCCTTGGTTCTCTGGCATCTCTGGTGATCGAGCGTTCATTCGAATGATGTCTAGACTTAGGTCTAATCATTTTGCATTGGGCGCTCATCTCCAGCGTATAGGACAGGTCGACTCCAAGGTATGTGGCTGCGGCGTCGGATTCCACGATGTGGATCATCTTTTATGGTCCTGCATGGAATACGATGCTGCCAGACCCTCCTTGTTAGACGCAGTTCGAAGCATAGGAAGATCCCCTGACACCCCAATTCGGGATTTGCTGGGGGGTTCGGATGTAGCCTATCTAAGAATAATTTTTGAATTTTGTCGAACTAGTGGTTTGTCTGTGTGACCTCGTCTTCCTTATATTTGTCTTTGTGCTGTATGTTGTATCTCGCTTGTATGTATGAAGAGTAAGTGTTTGTATGAATGAAAGAATGAATGAAAGTATGAATCAGTTTGATGCGTGTAAGTTGTGGGTACAATACGGCTAGTCGACCGCTGCAGAACGACTTGCCAAAATCTGGCCGAAGAAGAAAACTTGGAAACAGACAACCCAAATCAGGATCCAGACCCTCGCAAGAAAAAGGACCACTCTACTGGATGACGGAATAACACGCAGCAACACGGCCGAGTACACCCGGGATAAGGTGACCTTTCACGGTTTGGAGAAGGAAATGTCTTCAAACGTTTGTGAATTGTATCTTAGATTAAGCTTCCCCATTAGTTGTAAGCAATACGGCCTGGCCGTTCTTATTGAATAAAAAAAAAAAAACGGAAGACTGAGAACTACCAACTCATCTTCCACTCTAAAAAATGGTTCTGATGATTTCTACTTGATCCCTCTCTAGCGGATCATGATCATGCGGTAAATTTATATCTTGAAATTTTTCTGTAATATGTTCATCAGTGGTTCCTGGTTCCTGATGTGTTCTTGTAAATGGTAGACATTGCTATCCATTTGATGAGCTTGCGATAGCTCATGCTTCCTGGCTTGGTGCAGGTCTTGGTTTTTTTCCCCATACGAGGGTTTATTTCCGTAATTAAATTTCTTGTATTTATGCTTCAGTCTACCTCCATTTGCTCGGGGTATTGTCTCTGGGAGGTATATTGATGATTGGAAACGTAATGTGGTGCTGGAAGTGCTGTTCTGGGAGGGGGTGTTGGTTGGTATACAATTTTTCTAGGTGCTACCTTGGGGGGTTGCGGTTCGTAGCCTAGATCTCTTGGCTTAGGGGTTTTAGAGGAATTTTGATTACCATACTGATTCCTATATGGTGCTGATCGAATGTCCATATTAAAGTAATCAAGGCGAAATTGATATTCTTTGCAAAGGGTCTTCGGGTCAGCAGTTTTTAGCAGTGTAGATAACGGTTTTTCAAGCACTCTAATAAAAGAATCCAAAGCTTTCTCTCTAAAATAAGTTATGTGAACGTTCGCGTGGAGGAAATATTTGCCATCTGTTTGAACTTGTGCTATCATAGCGGTAAATAATTAATTAACTCTGCTATAATATCCGGCAAGGCTTTCAGAATAACCCTTTTTATACACGTAAATTCATAGTCTAGGGTCTTCATGTCACGCTTATCTTTATAATATAGTATCAGTGTTGATTTTACCTGATGCCAACCGCATGTTACGTTATTTGCGTTTAGTACGTCGGAAGCTTCTCCGCAGACTTTTCTTCTGATTGTTCGTTCAATCAAATGAAACCGCACAGAGTCGTCCGGAAGATCCCTATACATAATTAAAACGTCTTCTATGTCCGAGATCCAATTCATCAGCTCGTTTGGGTTTCCGTCAAATATTGGAACGTCCCTCAAAAAATTAGGGGTTTTCCCCATCTCTACAAAAGAACGTAGAGTCATTTCGGAGCTGGGAGTGCTCATTTTTGATTTTTTTGTTTTTTTTTTTACTTCCACTTCACTTCACACACTGTTACAATCACAATTCACCGATCACTAATTAAACCGAGACTTTGTATTGTTCACCAAAATTTGCTTATTTCGGATTTTTTGTTTAAATACTTACAGTAATGTTGAGTTGATTTCCATCGATGACCTTCTCAGCGGGGGAAAGTTGGGCATCTACGGCAGGGTTTCCTTTTTATTACTTCTAACCACTGAGGGCCTGCTGGCAGCAATCACGTACACACGTACGTCCACTGGACTTCCGAAATCCACGAAGTCGTAAAAAAATTCACAAAAATTCAGTCCTGCCGTGGACGCGTCCACAAAGCACGAAGTGAAAAAGGAATCGGCAGTAACTATTAGAATGACGGGTACGGAGCATACGGGCTGATCGAACGACAAACGCAAGCCATCGCAAGCATCGCGAAAGAAATCGTTAAAAATTAACAGTCGTTAAAAAATGCTCGACTTTGGTATCGCAAACGAGATGAATTTACAGTCGTTTAATGTGAAGCGATCGTTCACGTCATACAGATTTGTAGCTCCAGTTAGCCAGTTTTCAACGAAGCAGGCTTTCCGTGATACAGTGTGGGACACATATCAAGCTGCAGAAAGACTAAAAAGACCTTTTCAACCAAAAATGACTGATTGACTGATTTGTAGAATGAATGAGTATGCAATATGCACCGATGAACGATGCATGATTATGTGAACAATTTGAAAATAAATGAGTAATTGCTTAATCGTCAAAATACTAAAAAAAGGAGATTTTAAAACTACGCACGACGAAAATATTGTTAAAACAGACGTTCCATCTCATTTATTAGTTGTATTGGTTGTATCTATTTTAGTTGTATCTATTTTATTGCTAAAACATATTTCTTCCCCACCCAGACCATGAAAAAAAATTTAATTCAGTGCTTATTTAAATAGCAAATGTTTAAAACTTACTTCCATTGCAAAACGACTCGAATGTGCAAAATTCAACATTTCGCTATTCTGTTTTTGTTGCGCAAAACAAGTATAACATAACAAAATGTTGTTATGTATAACTGTTATGGTCTACAGTTTGGACGCTCCTTAACATAACGAAATGTTGTTATGTATAACTGTTATGGTCTACAGTCTGGACGCTCCTTAAGAGAGCTTCTATTAATCCTAATTGTTTTTTGGCGCATAAGGACAATTCCCTTATGCGGTCGGTTTATACCCAGACCTCGGGTGATTCTATTTAGTGCTGCGTCGAGCAGTTGCCTGATTCCTGATTTCGAGCAGTTCGCTGTTTACTGCTATCGAACAGTTCCCTACAAACTCCAAAGGTGGCAACTGATGGTCCAACGTTTCTGGAAGCATTGGACAACGGAATATCTGCAGGAATTACAGAAAGACAACCTGAGGCATCATCGCACCAACGACATACTACCTGGTCGACTAGTCATCATGATGGATGAATCCTTGCCGACATTTATCCGGGCAAGGACCAACTCACACGAGTAGTGAAGCTGAAAACAGCCAAGGGGATCATCACGCGTCTGATTACTAAAATTTGCATTCTACCGATAGCCGCGGACCCCACCAACAAATCGAAGACATTGTATGGTTGGCATTGGATACAGGTTGTGATACTACATACAGGTTGTGATACTTCTGGTGTTTTAGCAAATAGTACCGGTGAGTCTTTGTGGAATATGTGAACTTGTTTATGTTATTTTTGGTTTCACGCTATAGGATATATAGTACATAGGCCAAATTGATATTTGTTCATGTTTTAGTGGTTCTCTTTTGTTCAAGTTGCCATTGGGCACAAACCAGGTAAAATGCACTGGCAGTGCAGTCAACATTCTTCTACAAATATAGAATTTGTTGCAATGGAGAAACGGGAAAGAATGCCGTCAATATATACAACTCCTTTTGTTTCGGATATCCCAAAGACTCTTAAAAAGAAAATAACTATGAGTTCTGCAACAAACTAGCCAGCCAAATAAAATTCAGTTCAAAAGGAAATGACTATGACAATTTGACAGCATGAAAAAAGGGGGCAAAACTGACAGGATCGGATTTTGGTTCGGATTGAAGCAAAAATCCGATCTTCAATCACTGAGACGTGAGAGCGATATGATGAGATGAGAGAAGTTAGACTCGCGAGAATGTGAGGATCAGGCAAGTGAGAAAAAATTAGGTGAAACGAAAATATCATTCGAAACTCAAAAAAAAAAATCGGTAACGAAAAAAAAATCGATCTTGAGAGATATTGGCTATTGGGAGAACTGTGTAGGTGTGTTATCAGTTGAGTATTGTCATATCAGCGCGAGCTTTCAATGGTGTTGTTCGTATCGTGCGGCATTTAAAGAGAAGAGATCTGTAAGTAGAGAAGAAGAGAAGAATTATACTTTTATTCAATAGAACTTACCTTTATTTTATCGATCGAACCGTGGTGCCGTGTGTTTTAGTGATCCAGTGTCATCTACGTTTGGCCAATTTGGAGCGTGAATAACAGGTCGCACAGAGCCGTTTAAAAACATCATCAGCAAGCGCATAAAACTTTCAAACTGCTACAGTTAGGTGTGTGTGTGTGTAGGTTGGTGGTTGTCCAAATTTCGGTATTTTTTTCAATTTTATTTCCATTTTAGTAAAAATGGAATCACATCTGACTAAACGACAACGAAATATCGAGGAAGTTTCATCCATTGATGATTTTGTAGATGAGTTGGTTCTTTGCCACGATTATCCAGAGACGATACAGGGCCAGTATGAGGGTGTCAACGGTATGATGGAAATGCATAAAAAAAATTAGTTAATCAAAATGTTATAATTAACGAGTTGCGGCGGCAAAAGTTGGACATTATGGAAATTAAAGAATCGCAAAATTCCTTAAATGAAAGTGTGAACAAACAATCAAAAAAAATATTCCAAGTACAAGCGTTTGTGGAGAAGATTAGTGGTGTTGTATGTGCAGGAAAAGCTCTGGAAAAAAATCCACCTGAGGGATTTAGCATGTTAAAATCTAAACAGGATTTAGATCATTTCAATGAAACATTTCTTTCAAACGAGAAATTTAAAAATGATATTATTCAGTGGTTGGATGAAAGTATTACAAAAGGTGATAAGAAAAACAGGATGAATGAGGCACGTGATATGATCTTTAGTTCAGAGTTGTTTGCAGGTTGCAGCTGGAAAGGTGGTCCTGCTTCTAACCCAAAGATTCCTATCGCTACTTATGCAAACGTATTAGAACTTTTCCGACTAATTGGCAGTACTTCGTATAGTCTGGATACTGAAAAAGACGTGAAAGACTTCTTTAAACTAAAACTTCGTTATGGAAAAGATCGGTTAAATCCTAAAAAAAAATCCTTAAAATAAATCCTGCATAGACTAAAATAGAAATTAATCATTAGAAGATTAGTATGGAATTAAGTATTTTTTTTGTTATATTGTTATTCCCACTATATATTAACGTATAGATTTCATTTTAAATATATAAGTATGAAATCTTGTTACAACCTATATCCCATATATGATTTCCATAAAACAGGTAGAAATATATTGCTTGCTATTTAAAATATCTATTTAAAACCAAAGGTTCAATATAAAAAAATTAAATCAATAATTTGTTTTATTACATATCAATCTTACATGCTAGTTTACAATTTATAATAATTTAAAAACTAAATTGAGACAGAGTATTTAGTTCTGCCTCTGGATTAAATCCGACCTTATACCGGGTCTACTCGGTTGCTTATAATCTATACTTAACCTAAGACAAAATTGAGACAGAGTATTTAGTTCTGCCTCTTGATTAAATCCGACCTTATACCGGGTCTACTCGGTTGCTTACAATCTATACTTAACCTAAGACAAAATTGAGGCAGAGTATTTAGTTCTGTCTCTGGATTAAGTCCGAACTTATACCGGGTCTGCTCGGTTGCTTACAATCTATACTTAACCTACTTAACCTATCTTTTATTCTGTTAAAGTGTGTATTAATGGATTAAAGTGCACTTTAGGTTCGTTTCGAGTTTTCTTAATTGCTACCATTTTACATTTTATGTCATTGATTGAAATGACTCGTAGAGATCCTGATAAGTCGTTTTCATAAGCTATATAGTTATAAATCATTTCAGAGGAACAAGGAGTTGCAAACGCCTGAAAACGTCTTATCAAAGGATACCCGTATACAACGACGATCCCTGATTCTTCTGTTGCTTTGTCGTACTTGACTATAATATTTCGTTTAGATAAAAACCAACAATCCTTGAATCGATTCCTAAGCATAAACCCTTTTCTAACCTGCAATATCACCTCATCCTTTTTAATTTTTAATATGGGATAATTAATGTGTTCACGCCTATCTGCAGTTTCAATATTTCTTAACAAGGTAATTTTTCCTATCGCTTGTTGTAAACTGCGGTAGCCAGATCGTACATAACTATGCCTAATATGTTGGAGCTTATCTTCAAAAGGGTATGTGGAAATAGTGTTCAAAGGGCCAAATCTACACACGTCATCGTATACATGAATTAGAAGATGAACGTTACTGACTAGATATGTACGGTTGTACACTATCTTATAATCTTCAACAAATATCCGCAATAATATGCCTGCATAGTGCCATTGCTCCTGAAAGGCCGTAGATGATAACATAGTTATAGCGCAGTACAATAATTTAAAATGATTGTACGCTAGTGTGCCTATTCTATCCTGTTGGTGGTTGTCCATATTTCGGTATTTTTTTCAATTTTATTTCCATTTTAGTAAAAAAGGAATCACATCTGACTAAACGTCAACGAAATATCGAGGAAGTTTCATCCATTGATGATTTTGTAGATGAGTTGGTTCTTTGTAGAATGTAGAGTATTTTGACAAGTAATGTGGTTATTAGACGGGTCCGATTTTGCCAAAAGATTTTGTCGTCTATCTGTCAAATCGCCCTTAACAGATAGATGCCGGTCCGAAAAATCGGAATTGAGCATGCTCGATTCCGATTTGCTTTGGGCAGTCGTTTATCTGTCAAACCAGTGGTTTGTTTACATTTGCGCTGCTTTGCTTTTTATACATGTGCTATCGCTCATTAAATGTTATGTTAAAGTGTGAAAAATGAATATTGATGAAGATGTTTTGAAGGCTTTGTAGGTGTTATTTGCTTTGCGACCGAAGAGAAGGCCTCGCAAAAAATGGATGAAACAGATGTACCTTAAGCGGAATGCGTTATCGCATACAAACCTTATGGAGGAACTAAGACTACAGCCTACCGACTGGTTAAATTTTGTGCGAATGGACGAAGAGTCCTAATTGTGGCTGTGGAAAAGATCACGCCGGTGATAATTAAGGAGAACACGGAAATGAGACCATCCATCTCCCCTCACGAGCGTCTCAGCGCAACATTGCGTTTTTTAATCAGCGGCAGCACATACCGGTGTTTACGTTTTCATACTTTAATATCACAGCCAATGCTTACGGCGATCATCCCCGAAACCTGCACCGCTATAATTAAAACACTACAAGACTACATGAAGGTATTCCATAATTTTTTTTAATTCATGCACAGTTCATAATAATAATTCAATAATTTATCATAATAGCTATATACTAACTTAAACTAATTTAATAACTAAGATAGTGACAATAATTCATGCAATAAAAATTCAACTCAAATAACTTAAACTAATCTAATAACTAAGAAAGTGACAATAATTCATGCAATAAAAATTCAACTCAAATAACTTAAACTAATCTAATAACTAAGATAGTGACAATAATTCATGCAATAAAAATTCAGCTCAAATAACTTAACCTAATCTAACTAAACTAACTAATAATTAATTAAGTCAACGAAATTTTTCATGTCGCATCCAATGCTTCTGCTTGCCCCATCCAAATTGCATTCATTATGATTTTTTTTGTGGATGGCAGCATATGGGGTGGAACATTAGCTAACTCCATGTCCACAAACGTTCCAAACGTTGGAGATGAAGGCATCGGCTGTGCGCTTGGTTGGTTGGTTGGTTGAGGGTTCTCCAACCTTTCCACAACCAAGCGCATTACTTTTTGACGTAAGTTTTTTTCGTTCACCGGTTCTCGACTCCTCTTTTGCGTTTGAGATGTCGACGGAATATCTTCACCATCATCCAACACTTCTAAAATTTCCTCTTCGATGATCTGAAAACAAAGTAGATACCATAAACTTTTAGAATCATGTATAAGAAAAACGGATAACACGAAAAGAAATTGGTTTAATGAGCATTTGTGGGTGTGTTTTTTTATTTTAGCTGCCTTGTAACCAGACAGAATGGAAAAACGTTGCCGAAGAGTTCTACCGCAAATGGCAATTTCCGAACTGTCTCGGTGCAGTTGACGGTAAACACGTCCGGATAGTCGCTCCATCAGGAAGCGGATCGATGTACTTTAATTACAAGAAGTACCATAGCATCATATTGATGGCTGTAGCGGATGCAAACTACTCATTCTTAATGTGCGACGTAGGAGCCCCGGGCAGCAACTCGGATGGGGGCTGTATACAGAACACTAACTTCTACCAACGGTTGCTGTCGAATCAGTTGAATCTGCCGGAACCAGACAATCCGCCCCATAGTGAGATGATCTTACCATTCGCCTTCATGGGCGATGAGTCATTTAGCTTGCGAACGGATTTTCTAAAACCCTTCAATCGGAGGCAGTTGGATCACCAGAAAAGGTTATTTAACTATCGGCTGTCCCGAGCGCGTAGGGTTATTGAAAATGTATTTGGAATCATGGCCGCACGTTTCCAAATCTTTCAAACACCAATACAAATTAAAAATGTGGAACACATTAATAGTGTAGTACTAGCTTGCTGTTATCTCCACAATTTTTTAAGAAAGAAATGTAATAACTATTTAAATACTGGAGATAGCAGTAACTCTACAAATAGTCATTTCACAAGCCTCCAAAACAATGTAACTAATCCCATTTCAGAAGCAAGCAGAAGCAGCCCGGCTGAAATTTGTGGATTATGTGAACGGCGACGGGCAGGTGGATTGGCAGGACGATGCCGTGCAGAGCGCGTTTTATAGATAATATTTTTTTTGTTAGCTAGTTAGTTAGGTTTTAAGACCTTATGTTTCGCTTTTTTCTTTTTTTAGTGAGTAAGATAATTCGTTGTTAGAACTAGTTACATCATCCAATCTTCTTTTTTTATGAATCATATTCAAATACGGTGTCAGTTTGATGAATTTCTTTTTCTGTTGATATTTGGTTAGTTAGTTTATCTCAACTTTAGTTATTAGTTTATCCAAGTTGTTAAGATTACGTTGCATATGTTTTCTTATTTTGTTTCACGCGACCCGGGAGTGTCAATCGAGGTATCTTTGATGTATTTGGTAGTGGCGCCGGTTGCGCATAGCATGACCAGTACCGATGTACAGTTGTAACTTTGACAAAAAAACGCTTTTTGTCTATAAAATATCTATGCACATACAAATTAAATAAACACACACACACACTACATAACAATATTAAAAATATGTTCACTCATTACAATATTTTAAATAACGAATAACCGACTCTAATTTGTACTTACCTCTTCCTCTTCGTCGCTCTGCATATTAGAAACGCGAGGAGCGTCGGAGCTGGCACGTAGAAATTCCATTTGTTCGTAGTACCAAAGCTTTGGCACATAGCTTTCGTGGCTACCAGTTCCACTACGTGCTGCATTTTCTACTTTACCCTTTTCGGTGGCGTAGCCTTTTTTATTGTTGCTATTTTTTTTCACATCTGCAACCGTCGCACTCGGGATATATTTTCGTTCATCACTCTTAGTAAATCTTCATTAGCGGATTGCTTAACAAAAATGTTTTTAAAATTAGAATCAGCCTTATCCCACAAACAGGGCTTCAATTTGTAGGCTTCAATCAGGTCACAGATGAAATTGAAGTCCTTTGGCATTTTGATGTGGTAAAATCAAATTGGAGTGACTTGGCAGAACGACACTTTTGAAATGAGCGTGTTATAGCCATCAACTTAAAGGAGGGTTTCATTCCACATTCCTGTATTATTGAGAAATGCATTGTCTCATATTAGTAATTATCATGTTGATGTCTCATGCAGTTGCTTCCCAGTAATTCAGTGTCGTTAAAACAGCTAGTATTGAGAAATGGATGTCCCTTGTGTAAAGAACCTAACGAACACATGAACAGGAATCGGTTTGCATATTGGAACAGTTTGTAGTCAGTTTAACACGTTGAGCGTCGAGTCAGTCAGACAGTGCAACTTTGATGGGGTTTTTTACCATCACTGCTTTATTCTTGCGAAAAAAGTCGGTGCGAAGAACTATTGTTCTGAAGGAGAAGCTTTCGATACAGAACAATACTGTCTGGTTTTGCCTTAGCTTTTTTGTTTCGCATTTCTACTTTCTTCGTTTCTTTGCAATGCTCTATTTATTATGATATTTTTGAGCGTCGCTGTGCGCTAGCCGAACGGCAAACAGAATAAAATCGCCTTGGCGCTCAACGTGTTAATTGTTCATTATCCACAAAAATACAAATGCTGTTTGTTCTCATCAGTTATTAAGCTTTGCTTTCGGATTGGATAAGTAAATCGTTTTAATACAATTAAATTCCATAATATTTGGTTACAAACCTGTCGCCTGCAAGTAGCTCAATTTATTTCTGTACAATATTTTGCAATTTGTATAATCATTCCATTAAACAACGTAATATTTAAATTTATTCTTCATGGATGACAGTGGAAATCACATTTGAACATTCCGATATTGATTTCCATCGGATCGACGTTATTACACTGGGAGATGGCATCTATCTGTCAAACACCCTGTCAGAGCCCGGTTTGACGACAATATCTTTTTGATAGATTTGGACTCGTCTAATAACCACATAAGAAGACGAAAAACTATAAGGTGCGTTTGACAGGGAAGGGTGCGTTTGACAGCCTGCAAAATCCCTCAGAAAAGGTACACCGGTCATTTGAATTGCAACGGTGTTTCTCTGTTCGATTAAAATTAATCATTTCTATTGTAATGTACTGTAGGATCATGACCATGTACCATTGTTTAAATTCCGAAACTTCTGCTGCGCAACTTTCATGCGAAATACACATTCATAAGTGGACCGTCGTCGAATTCGTTTCCGTATTTCTTCCGCTCTTCCATGTTAAGGAGCGTCCAGACTGTAGACCATAACAGTTATACATAACAACATTTTGTTATGTTATACTTGTTATGCGCAACAAAAACAGAATAGCGAAATGTTGAAACCGTACCATAACATATGCTCGAATTTGGCACATTCGAGTTATTTTGCAATGGAAGCAAGTTTTAAACATTGGCGATTCAAATAAGCACTGAATTAATTTTATTTCATGGTCTGGGTTTGGAAAAGATATATTTTAGCAATAAAATAGAAACTTGTTATGCTATGCGAGAGGTTTTGCGTCCACACATGTTGCGGTCCGTTCAGTGTTGCCAAATCATCAAAAAACGCAATTTGCTGTCAATTTGGTTGCCAGAAACGCCGAATTTCTGCTCGACGACCATTCGAGCATATGTTATGGTTACAGTCTGGACGCTCCTTAACACTTTTCCGTCCCCTTATTCCCCTCTGTTTATTACATCTCAGAAGTGGGATCCCCCTCGTGCTTCCGCTCAGTGCCGTCTTGGATTGTACCCTTCGCCAGCTTGCGTTTCCGTTTGGCGATCTTGTACCATCATGCCCACCCGGGATGAAATGCTGTGTGTTCTTGCTAACGCCGGAATCGTGATTCCCTCAACTGCTACGCTTACGCAGGTTCGTAAATTGTTCGCCGAAAGCATTGGGGCTGATGCCTCCCCACCAGGAACATCCGGAAAAGTGCCCCCAGCCGATGTATCCACCGCCATTTTGGACGCTCTGCGTGCCATACTCGTGCAGAGGATGCCATTTTGGACGATTTTGGATGCTCCGTGTATTACACCGATTGCGCAACCAAACCACCGATATGAGGAGTATAAAGGTGATGGTATGGGTGACGCCGATGAAAATTCCGCTATTTCTGATCGGTTGAAGGCGATTCAGCTACGCTTGGACCTGTTGGCGCTGGAAGAAAAACTAAAGGCCATTGAGCAAAGAAAACCCGCTACGGACAGCCGATTGGTACACCCGGAGGAAGTGAAGTCTCTGATTCCTGAATTTTCGGACGGTCTTGGCATCAACCATTGGATGGACACGATTCGTCACAACCGCGAAATATACGAGTGGTCGGATAAAATGACGTTGCTGTATGCTAGCGGCCGATTAACAGGAGCAGCCCTCGAATGGTAAAACGGCTTCCGCTACACCGTTAAGACGTTCGATGAGTTTGCTGAAGGAATCATAAAGGCCTTTCCCAAACACGCTGATGAAGCCCTAATCCATAGCCAACTAGCTGCCGTCACTAAAAAGCTCAGTGAATCGTACAGCGGATACGTATACCGTGTACATGCACTTTGAAAGAAAGGCCGGGTGAATGAACAAGCTATCATCACGTACGCCATAAAAGGACTGTGCCGCGATCCCCTCTACAACAGTCTGATCACCGTGCATCATCCAGATATTTACGAGCTGGTTGACTTCATTAAGCGCTGTGAAACACATCTCCTGCCGCGTAGGAATTCATCTCCCCTTCATGCGAATCCTCCGAAGCTGGCAGCCACATCAATTCCTGATAAAGTTCCTGACACCACTAGCCGAGGTGCAACCCTGATGGATGCTGTTCGATGCTACAATTGTTCGGAATTTGGACATCTTAAGAGCGCCTGCAAGCGACCAAATCGACCACCGGGTGCCTGCTTCAAGTGCTATCAGATGGGACACCATTATCGGGACTGCCCGAAGACCGGTCCGAGTGCTGCTAGGTATGTGGGTGCCTCTGTTGTAGCCGATGGAGTCGAAACCTTGGCATCAGACGGAATGCAGGGTGTAAGTATCTCTTTTCTAAAGCTAGGAAAACCGGTCATAGTAGTGAAAGGAATCCATTCATTATTTGATACAAGAAGTTCAGTGAGTTTTATCAATGAATCCGTAGTACCCGTAGAGCTGTTAACTACACTGGCTCCTTCTAAGTACCACGGCTTGGGAAATTCACAACTTTATACTTGCGGTCAGGTGACGTGTCGTATCAAATTTAAAGAGACGATTCTCAATCATGCATTTATTATACTCCCTGAAACTTCTATGGCATGCCCAATGATTATAGGAAGAGACCTACTTAGCTCATTTAATGTTCATCTTGCGTACTTTAAAGATTATCCTTCCCTTACGAACTCCTTCCGAGAAAAAATTGAACTTGATTTACCGAATTCACTAGATGTGGCAATTACTGAAATTTCTGCTATTAACTTTCCTGAACTACAACCCGACCTTGATATCGGCCTTACTTTATCTCCTAGAGACTCTGAAGTTGTTCTTTCGTTTATTAATAAAAACTATCTTAGCGATTCAACTCAGTGTACTCAGTTACCAAATCATACAATGAGAATCAATCTTACACATCAGACTCCTATCTTCACCAAGTCTCGCCGGCTCTCTTATGGGGAACGAAATCAAGTTAGGGAAATAGTCTCCAAATTGTTAGACGAACAGATAATAAGACCAAGTAATTCCCCATATGCTTCCGCCCTGGTACTCGTTCGGAAGAAGAGTGGCGAGATACTTATGTCCGTGGACTATCGGCCGTTTAATAAGGTTACGGTGCGAGATAACAACCCACTACCATTGATTGTAACCTGTCTGGAACACCTCTGCAATAAGAAGTTTTTTAGTTTGTTAGATTTGAGAAGCGGGTTTCACCAGGTACAAATGGATGAATCTTCCATTCCCTACACCGCTTTTGTTACCCCTAATGGCCAGTATGAATATACAAATATGCTTTTCGGTCTCAAGAATGCTCCGTCCGAATTTCAACGCTTTATCAATTCGATCCTTCGCGAGTTCATAGACAACGAGAAAATAGTTGTCTATTTGGATGATATTATCATCGCTTCCGTTGACCTTCCGTCTTATCTAGAAACCTTAGGAGCTGTTCTACGAAGGATCAAGGAGTCTGGTCTTGAACTTCGAATTGACAAGTGCAAGTTTGCACACGAGGAATTGGATTACCTGGGGTACAAAGCTAATTCATCGGGCATCCGCCCTAGCGATCGGCATATTAAGGCTTTACAAAATTATCCGAAGCCTTCCAACATGAAACAACTTCGTAGATGCTTGGGATTATTTGCCTATTTTCGGCGCTTTGTCCCATCGTTTTCCTGCATAGCCAAGCCCCTTATCCGATTACTTCAGAAGGACGTTGTTTTTGAATTTGGCCCTAGCTGTCACGAAGCCTTTAAAAAACTTAGTGAGAAGCTCATTCAGTCGCCTGTTCTTGCTATCTTCGACCCCACAAAAGAGACTGAACTTCATTGTGATGCGAGTTCGTTTGGTTTTGGAGCAGTTTTACTTCAAAAGCAAGCAGACAACAAACTTCACCCTGTTGCTTACTTTTCCAAAACAACCTCTAAGGATGAAGCGAAACTTCATAGTTATGAACTAGAAACACTTTCCGTCATCTACGCACTTAAGAGATTCCATACTTATGTTCACGGACTTCCGCTTAAGATAGTCACGGACTGCAATTCATTGGTTGAGACTCTGAAGAATCGTAACGGGTCCGCCAAAATCGCTAGGTGGTCGTTATTCCTCGAAAATTATGACTACACCATTCACTACCGTGCGGGCCCCTCCATGGCTCATGTGGACGCCTTAAGCCGAACTGAAGCTATAGGTGCTATTAGTTAGCTCAATCTCGAGATCCCTCCATTGAGTTTCTGAAGCGTAAACTTGAAACCGGTTCGGTTGAAGGATTCGTTTTACAAGATGGCTTGGTATATAATCAATCCTCTGTTAATCCTCTTCAATTGTGTGTACCTAATGAGATGGTGGATAATGTTATTAGACATAACCACGAAAAGATCGGCCATCTGGCCACCGTTACGACCTTCGACTCCATTCGTCGACATTACTGGTTTCCCCGGATGAAGACTCGGATCGAAACTTTCATTAGAAATTGCATCAAATGCATAATTTATTCAGCACCACCTCAAGTCAATGCTCGCCATTTATTCAGCATCGCGAAGGTACTCTTGCCATTTGACACTCTACATATTGACCATCTGGGTCCACTTCTTAATACCGGTTCTCGTAAGAAATACATTCTGGTCATTATAGACGCTTTCACAAAATTCACAAAGCTGTACGCCGCTGCGACCACTAATACTCACGAGGTATGTGACGTCCTTAAGCAATACATGTCGTACTATAGCCGGACAAGGCGCATTATAAGCGACCGTGCGACCTGTTTCACATCAAACCTTTTCAAGGAGTTCCTCGAATCTCACAATATCTCTCACATACTTAATGCAACGGCTTCTCCCCAAGCCAATGGTCAAGTTGAACGCGTTAATCGCGTTATCCGCCCCATACTGAGTAAATTATCTGATCTTACCGATCATTCTGATTGGAATTTGCACTTACGCTCTGCCGAGTACGCTTTTAACAATACTGTACACAGCTCTACGGGTTTTCTCCCATCTATCCTCCTATTCGGAACCGAGCAGCGGGGCGAGGTTGTGGATGAGTTGCGTGAGTTCCTCGAGTCTAAGATGGAGGATGCAGGCAGGGATATCAGTCGTCTTCGTTCCGAGACACAAGTAAACATTAGAGCGTCCCAAGACCGAAACGAACGATACCTGGCAGGAAAAACTAGACCAGCCCCCTATTTCGAGGAAGGAGAGTTAGTTGCCATTCGATACACCGACACGGCTAATGTTAGCAAAAAGCTTAACAGCAGGTTTCGCGGCCCTTACATAATTCATAAAGTTCTTCCCCATGACCGGTACGTAGTTAGGGATGTTGAGGGATGTCAGAAGACGCAGATGGCGTATGATGGCATTTTAGAGGCAGACAAGTTGAGGAAATGGGCCACCAGTCCTAAAACGTAGGAGGATCTTTGTGCTAGACAGAATTGAGGCCAATTCTAGGTCAGGACAGCCGAGCTGTAATGTCCTGTAGGATCATGACCATGTACCATTGTTTAAATCCCGAAAAGTCAAAATGTAAATCCGTTAATTGGGCATGACAGCTTGCTGCGCAACTGTCATGCGAAATACACATTCATAAGTGAACCGTCGTCGAATCCGCTTCCGTATTTCTTCCGCTCTTCCGTGTTACACTCTTCCGTCCCCTTATTCCCCTCTGTTTATTACACTATGTTTTTCTTATTGTACATTTACACAAAATATCGCGCTTTAATTGGAAGGCATGATAATAGCTAATGAAGTATATGAATGAGAATGTCCGTTGGGGACGGTTTATCTTGTTAACGATATTGGTGAATGCAAAGTTGCTACCAAGCAAAACTGTATCATTTACATCCAGAATCTATTGAGTAGTGAAAAGTCATAAGTGAAACAGTTTTTGATGATGATTACATTTCATATCATTTTGTACAATCATTATCTATCGATATCGATTAGCCACAATCGTCCGTGAAATGTCCCTTTCCACTCGATCTTAAGAGAGCGGCATCTTAAGATAGTGGCACTCCCAAGGATGAACTCGTGCGCAGATTCAGTTGTAACGAAATGAATGCCTTTCGATTAATTGATGTTTTTCACGAAAAGAACCATATGCACTTGGTACAGTAACATCCTTTCGTTCATATTTAGCACCGCCACAATTTGGTTTCAAGTCATACATTCGGCGAACCACACCAAAAATCTTGCTGACTGCAATGCGTCTGGACATATAAATCAAGCATATATTGCAATATTCTTACTTTTTAATAGATAAGCTGGTATCAATTACCTAGCAATGGAATGAGTGATATATTCTACAAATAATTTTTAAATTTCCTCTTCACAAATGATACACGTCCTATACGCTTGAACCGCTTTAACTGTAGCTATAAACGTATGACCCCACACCCACAAACGTGAAATTATTGGAAGAAGAATTTTGCGGAAAATCGCTAATATTCAACCTTGTCTCCTTCAATAGCCTTGGTTAGGACCATCGCACACTGAACGGGTCAAAGTGGCAATGCATTGTTTACAACCCCTATGCGGGATTTGTTTACATGTTGCAATTAAGTCCCTGGCGGCACAAAATCGCTAAAAGTACACCGATTAGAACAATTACAAGGTGTACGATTAGGCGTACGGAGAAGAAGATCTATAAGTACAATTCAGATTGACAGCTCTGATGCTTCCCCCAAGGTTCAAAATAATTATTATTTCTCAAGGTTATAAAATATTAATAAAATTAGTTTGTTTTGTTGTAAACATTATTATATTTCACTTGAATGTTTTCACATTACAATACATTACCGCACAATATTCATAAAAGGTCTAGCGACGCTTTTCAAACGAAACTGGAACATACGAAGTCTCCAGTCACGACGAACGCAGTCCATGCTTGCGATGATGATGATGATGATGCCCACCGGAATGGTCATCGCAGCAGAATCATCTTTTTCCAGGATCCGTGTTGGATTGTCTCGGCCTCGATATTCGTCAATAATGTCGATATAGCCTTCCTGCGGTTGGTGCTGGTTCCTGCAGCGGAGCTCTCTTCTGTACCACCTGGAAATGTAGTTATGATACAAGTTTAATAGAAATTATGACTTTCTCAACAGTTCCAGCTAATGTATGTGATAAGTACTTACTTGTTGATGCATATTCGTTGTACAATCTATGTTCAGTTGATTGTACACTCTGACCGACAGGGTAGTTATTGAGCAGTGAGGTTATATTTCGTTTGCCCGTTTGCTGCATTATTTTTGAACATTATTAGCACCGTTTGTTTCGCAGGAAAGATAGTTTATGGTTATTTTTTCATTTATTCATTCATGTTGTACACTTTTTAGCCCATGCTGCGTAATTTTGCATAATCCAGGATGCCGTTAACGTACAATTCGCTTCCACAATCAACCAAGTTCTAATCGTAGTCTTTGCTGAAAACCGAGTAAGGAAATTCGTCTGTAGTACAGTTACACGGAAAAGGAATAAAAATAATATATTTGAAAATTGGTTTCACTTCAACCGTTTATGTTTAATTTTCGTATTTGCAAACAGAGCCGACAAGTCGGACTTCGGATTGAAAGAAAATAAGTGAATCAATGAGTGTGCATATTTTTTCTCTGACGAAATAGTTCGGCAGCCCAGCCGCGTAGCTCGCTACCGGAGGTTACTGTTTATCGTCCGATTTACTATCCTAGCCTAGGGATCGGAGTTGTGTTCGCTTCCTGGATGATCAATCGACTTGGCAATGTCGAAAAACCGGAGCTAAAATGATACTACATGGCGAATATTAGTTCAACAAAAGTTGCTGTGCATTGTCGTTTGGGAAAAATTACCTCTGAAACAGATAACCAGAAATATTCCTTCGAGTTCTACCCTTTGAAAATAATTCATTATGAAATTAAAAATATCTTATGCATTGTTTTACTGCATAATTTTTGAACAATTCTTGCCGACCCATATTACTTGATTTTGTGGTTCATGGCTCATTGGTAACTTTGTTCGTACAACAAACCGATTTTTCTTGTTTCCAAGTATGTGGTCAAACTGTAAAGACTGTACAATATTAATAAAATATATAATTTATCGCTTCTAATCCGAAGACTGATGCGCCTTCCTTTCTTCTTGATGTGACTGATGCGTATTCCTTTCTCTCCCTTATTCCTCTCTGTGTGTCTCTCTGCTCCCGGTCCTTATGATACCGTGTTCCTTTTTATGTCCCTATCCATCGCAGGCGCCATGGCTCAAATGATCCCTTCCTTTCTCGGCTTCGTCATTGCAATGGCTACCTGTTCTGACCTCTTTTACTACTGCTTTTCTATGTCTTCCTTTCGTTTCCGTCTTTTTTCGTCTAACTTCCGTTCCTAATGTTCCTTCCTGTGTTGCTTTGTTTGCTCCTTTTTTGCGTGTTGGTCTGTGAAGTGTTCCTAAATACGATTAATCCAGTTCGTATGATTATTTTTTCCTTTACATTGTCGATTTCGTTCGAACGATAGGTTTATGCTTCAATCATTAATTTGTATATTAGGCGTTCTACTGGGTAGCATCCTGGGACACTTGCTGGTTCTCTGGCTGGTGATTTGTGTAATTATTTGCAAATTGTATCCTGATCCTGTAATGATCTTCCTTAAGTGATGTATAAAAGAAAAGATGTGAAAGAAGTACAATACATTATTAGTATTTGATGAATATTGATTAAATTTAGTGGCTGTAAATGTGTGTGTGTGTTTTTTTTTACGGGGAGGGAACCTTCAAAAGGCGAACAAGTAGGAGGAGGTTGGATACGGCTGCCAGCAATGGGGTAGATCACGGTCTAAGCCAGTTTTTTTGTATGCGTTTTGACGTTTCCAGGCTTATCCGCTTATAGCTCGCCATACAAATGGCAAGCCAAGATAAGCCTAGGAAAGAAGGATTAGATTGGTTTCTTAATGAAAGTACCCAAGTACCCAAAACCCAAACTCGACAAATGTCAAAACAAAGAATTTTGCTAGCTGGCCTGAGCCAGGTTAGGCCAAGTTTCCCGTGTGCGAAAAAGGTAAACAAATTTTTTTTAACGAAAAGAACTAATTATTTTTTTTGATATTCAGTCTTGTATATTATTTCAAATATTATTTTGATTTTGATAATCAGTCTTGTATATTATTTCAAATACATTGAAATTAAAATCAAATTACTAAACTTAAATCGATTTTTCTAAAATTTTAGTTTCACAAAAATGATCCCTTGTGTCATTCTTTATGTCAAAATGCTATGTCCTTTACGAATCTGTACCGAATGATACAGCCCAGTATCTGGATTATTTGACAGATACAGGCTTAAAGCTTAAGCTTTCTAACTTTTGGGATGATCTACCCCAATGTTAGCATATGTAAACCTCCGTCCTCCGGTGAACAGTGCGGGATTCACCTAGTCCGCTGGCTTCCAAACGAAAGGAGCCAACGTCTGTTACGACCTCGCTAAACCACTCCTCGACCTGATCCACCCTAGTCCACGTGCCTGTCGGGACGTGTGCAGTGATTGCGCGTCTTCGTCGTCTGCCGGTGGTGCTGTTGTATCTACAAGAAAAAATAATGACAAGAAAACTCATTAGTGTTGCTATTGCTGCATCTCCGTCATGAGGGATGGGCCCGATAGTAGCCGTGTTGTTGTCCGCCTTCGCTGTTGTCGCTGTCGCCGTAAGATCGGTAGGTTGTCCTCTGCCATACGCTGTTCGCTGGGCACCTTGCGCAAACAAAGAATTTTATCAAAATTTCCCAATTGCTCCCCCACGGCGTCCAGCAGGGCAACAAACACATCTTCATTGCATCTACAAAAGTGATGCTCAGCAAAATATTTTTCCAATTTTTTTGTGATGTTTGTCCCTTTTTTAAGAAAGGCCTTCAACCATCGCCATACGTTTTCAATCCGTTGCGTGTTGATGTCAGCATTCAACGGATTAAGAAAGTTTATGGAATGGTTGACCTTGGCGTGGGGAAAACCGATAGTTCCCAGCCCATTATAGCCGGGCCAGCAATCGGTTATAACAGTGGTTCCGGCTTCCACGTGCCGAACCACTACTCCGTTCAATGTTGCCAACGAACGGTTGGCAACCCGCTGCAAAAAAAAATCCCCCGTCTCCCGGCATCTGTCCTCCACTAGCCATTGCGCAAGCGAGGTATTTATTCGTCCGACTTTGTACTTGCGACGAGAGAACGCCGTTTCGTCGATCTCAACTGTCATGCCGGGTCCTCCAATTTTGGCGCTCTTGCATTCGAACGTTTCCCACATAAATGTTCGGAGTGCGTCGTACCATAATACTACGGCATTATGGTTGAGACCAATTTCCCGAGCACAACGAGTAGCATCGGCGTTACTAGCAAATTCATAAATACCTCGCTCCAGCTAGGCTAGTGAGGCTTCATGCTTGGAAAATATGGACCCAGCTCAAACGCTGTTGGTTCCCCCACCCCACTCGTACGGACTTTACATACGTACCTAAAACCGTCGATGGATTTGTAACGGTTCAGCCGCATGTCTCCTCCGCATCGCGGACATATCGGCTGGGGCGGCAAAAGCGCCCGCTGCTGCAACCACTGAATCCCGGCCAGGTTGTCGCGAAATATATCTTCGATCGCTGCCGAATTATACGCCATCTGAAAAATAATCTGGGAAGAACTTTGGTGAAATTATTAACACTTCCTATGACGTCAGATAATGCTTCAGGATGGAAAAGGTGCTTAAGGTCAAGATGTACATACAGCTCTAAAATGATGCCAGTTTTGCAAACTGATTAGGCTGCAATTAATATCATATGTGCTATAAATTGTGTGGTTTATTTCACGTTGTAGATAATAATTACGAGTTTGTGAATGTAATACATTGCAGATAATGAAAAAAATTAACTTGTTGATTTCATTAAATACATGGTAATTAGTACATCGCCGAAATCTTATTGGAATACGCTAGACCCCGTGGACAAAATTGTTGGATGGATGGAAATGAACACTTTACGATGGAAATGAACATCATGGGTTGGTGGTGTTGATGTTGTGCCGATAAGGGAAAAGAAGATTTATCACACGGTTTAATGATAGTACCAGAAATTCGTATTTTACGAATGGACTTTTCATCGCTTTTCATCAAATCTGCGAAATGATGATGATGTTCATTTCCATCGTAAAATGTTCATTTCCATCCATCCAACAATTTTGTCCACGGGGTCTAGCGTATTCCAATAAGATTTCGGCGATGTACTAATTACCATGTATTTAATGAAATCAACAAGTTAATTTTTTTCATTATCTGCAATGTATTACATTCACAAACTCGTAATTATTATCTACAACGTGAAATAAACCACACAATTTATAGCACATATGATATTAATTGCAGCCTAATCAGTTTGCAAAACTGGCATCATTTTAGAACTGTATGTACATCTTGACCTTAAGCACCTTTTCCATCCTGAAGCATTATCTGACGTCATAGGAAGTGTTAATAATTTCACCAAAGTTCTTCCCAGATTATTTTTCAGATGGCGTATAATTCGGCAGCGATCGAAGATATATTTCGCGACAACCTGGCCGGGATTCAGTGGTTGCAGCAGCGGGCGCTTTTGCCGCCCCAGCCGATATGTCCGCGATGCGGAGGAGACATGCGGCTGAACCGTTACAAATCCATCGACGGTTTTAGGTACGTATGTAAAGTCCGTACGAGTGGGGGAACCAACAGCGTTCGAGCTGGGTCCATATTTTCCAAGCATGAAGCCTCACTAGCCTAGCTGGAGCGAGGTATTTATGAATTTGCTAGTAACGCCGATGCTACTCGTTGTGCTCGGGAAATTGGTCTCAACCATAATGCCGTAGTATTATGGTACGACGCACTCCGAACATTTATGTGGGAAACGTTCGAATGCAAGAGCGCCAAAATTGGAGGACCCGGCATGACAGTTGAGATCGACGAAACGGCGTTCTCTCGTCGCAAGTACAAAGTCGGACGAATAAATACCTCGCTTGCGCAATGGCTAGTGGAGGACAGATGCCGGGAGACGGGGGATTTTTTTTTGCAGCGGGTTGCCAACCGTTCGTTGGCAACATTGAACGGAGTAGTGGTTCGGCACGTGGAAGCCGGAACCACTGTTATAACCGATTGCTGGCCCGGCTATAATGGGCTGGGAACTATCGGTTTTCCCCACGCCAAGGTCAACCATTCCATAAACTTTCTTAATCCGTTGAATGCTGACATCAACACGCAACGGATTGAAAACGTATGGCGATGGTTGAAGGCCTTTCTTAAAAAAGGGACAAACATCACAAAAAAATTGGAAAAATATTTTGCTGAGCATCACTTTTGTAGATGCAATGAAGATGTGTTTGTTGCCCTGCTGGACGCCGTGGGGGAGCAATTGGGAAATTTTGATAAAATTCTTTGTTTGCGCAAGGTGCCCAGCGAACAGCGTATGGCAGAGGACAACCTACCGATCTTACGGCGACAGCGACAACAGCGAAGGCGGACAACAACACGGCTACTATCGGGCCCATCCCTCATGACGGAGATGCAGCAATAGCAACACTAATGAGTTTTCTTGTCATTATTTTTTCTTGTAGATACAACAGCACCACCGGCAGACGACGAAGACGCGCAATCACTGCACACGTCCCGACAGGCACGTGGACTAGGGTGGATCAGGTCGAGGAGTGGTTTAGCGAGGTCGTAACAGACGTTGGCTCCTTTCGTTTGGAAGCCAGCGGACTAGGTGAATCCCGCACTGTTCACCGGAGGACGGAGGTTTACATATGCTAACATTGGGGTAGATCATCCCAAAAGTTAGAAAGCTTAAGCTTTAAGCCTGTATCTGTCAAATAATCCAGATACCGGGCTGTATCATTCGGTACAGATTCGTAAAGGACATAGCATTTTGACATAAAGAATGACACAAGGGATCATTTTTGTGAAACTAAAATTTTAGAAAAATCGATTTAAGTTTAGTAATTTGATTTTAATTTCATTGTATTTGAAATAATATACAAGACTGATTATCAAAATCAAAATAATATTTGAAATAATATACAAGACTGAATATCAAAAAAAATAATTAGTTCTTTTCGTTAAAAAAAATTTGTTTACCTTTTTCGCACACGGGAAACTTGGCCTAACCTGGCTCAGGCCAGCTAGCAAAATTCTTTGTTTTGACATTTGTCGAGTTTGGGTTTTGGGTACTTGGGTACTTTCATTAAGAAACCAATCTAATCCTTCTTTCCTAGGCTTATCTTGGCTTGCCATTTGTATGGCGAGCTATAAGCGGATAAGCCTGGAAACGTCAAAACGCATACAAAAAAACTGGCTTAGACCGTGATCTACCCCATTGCTGGCAGCCGTATCCAACCTCCTCCTACTTGTTCGCCTTTTGAAGGTTCCCTCCCCGTAAAAAAAAACACACACACACATTTACAGCCACTAAATTTAATCAATATTCATCAAATACTAATAATGTATTGTACTTCTTTCACATCTTTTCTTTTATACATCACTTAAGGAAGATCATTACAGGATCAGGATACAATTTGCAAATAATTACACAAATCACCAGCCAGAGAACCAGCAAGTGTCCCAGGATGCTACCCAGTAGAACGCCTAATATACAAATTAATGATTGAAGCATAAACCTATCGTTCGAACGAAATCGACAATGTAAAGGAAAAAATAATCATACGAACTGGATTAATCGTATTTAGGAACACTTCACAGACCAACACGCAAAAAAGGAGCAAACAAAGCAACACAGGAAGGAACATTAGGAACGGAAGTTAGACGAAAAAAGACGGAAACGAAAGGAAGACATAGAAAAGCAGTAGTAAAAGAGGTCAGAACAGGTAGCCATTGCAATGACGAAGCCGAGAAAGGAAGGGATCATTTGAGCCATGGCGCCTGCGATGGATAGGGACATAAAAAGGAACACGGTATCATAAGGACCGGGAGAAGAGAGACACACAGAGAGGAATAAGGGAGAGAAAGGAATACGCATCAGTCACACCAAGAAGAAAGGAAGGCGCATCAGTCTTCGGATTAGAAGCGATAAATTATATATTTTATTAATATTGTACAGTCTTTACTGTTGCAGCGATCTTTAAATGAGGCACATACGATTTGTCAAGCTAGGTCAGTTTATTTAGTCCTAGACCTTGGACCACTTTTTACAAATTTTCGCACTCTCGCTTTGGGATCTTGATCGCTACTAATCCTCGTGTTCTTAATCATCCGCGTGTTGTCCCTAAATTCGTGTCTCGTGCTATTCGCTCCTTATATGGGCATTTTGGCTGCGCGCGTTCTGATTCGCCCGAATCCTTGGCCGCCGAACGCTGACCGTTGACCCTTTACCTGTGCCGAACCCTGTCATCGACGCGCGGTGTTTTTCGGTTCGGTATCGATACTCGACCTAGCGGAAATCGATCACTCTTGATCGATTTGGTGCAACTGTCATTCTATCCTTGATCGTTTGTTTGTTATGTCGTGTCAACATCCCCCTCCACGTGAATCCGTGCGTTTTGGATTCACTAATAACTAAAGGACACGACCATCAACCTACTCTCTATCAATTTCCACGTCAATCTTGGCTAGTTTCACTACTGGTCGCTTTAGCCGTTTACCGTGAGCCGTTCTCACTACCGCCTGCCTAACTCTACCATCAGAACCAGGGAAAATCTCTTCTACTCTGGCTCTTAGCCACTCTTTGCGAGTACCTTCCGTCACGAATACTAACGATCCAACTTCCAGTTGTTGGCCTTCATCTATCCATTTTCTACGCTGGTGAAGGGTTGGTACATATTCCTTCAGCCATCTATCCCAGAAGTGATCTGTTAGCTCGGCAGCTCTATGGAAACTACTTCTTAGTGCCTCTGCGGAGTGTGGTAGGGCACGGACCTGTTCCTTCTTACCGGTAGAGGAACCTAAAATGAAATGGTTTGGAGTCAATGCCTCGAAATCTGAAGATGCTTGAGGCATGTAAGTCAAAGGGCGAGAGTTGATGAGACTTTCGGAGTCGGCTAAAACGGTTAACAATATTTCATCATTCAACTTCCCACCATCGTTAAACGCGTTCATGGCTTCTCTCACGCTCCTAACCATCCGCTCCCATACTCCACCCATGTGCGGTGCTGAAGGAGGATTGAAGCGCCAGCTGGTATGTGCGTCAGTAAAGGTGTCTGCACTCGAGTACTGATTGGTTGCAATTTGCTTTCGCAGCTCGTTGTTTGCTCCGATGAAATTCGTTCCGTTGTCCGAATATATCTCTTTCGGTGGACCTCTTCGACTTACCATGATGATGGCTTCTGTTGACAGGCTGTGTGTGACTTCCAAATGCAGCGCTCGTGGCACCAGGCAAGTGAAGACTGCGACATACCGTTTTTCCTTCCTTCTCGCATTGATAACTTCTAGAGGACCCAGGTAATCGATGCCAACTGTGGTAAAAGGCCGAATGTGTGGGGTAAGTCTTGCCTCTGGAAGGGGTGCCATTCTGGGTATACTAGGCTGACACCTTTTTATTTTACAGTGCTGGCATGCTCTCATCACTTTGGAAACGGACGCGCGTAGGTGTTTAATGAAAAACCGTTGCCTTAATTCGTTTACAACCGTTTCGCGATTTGCGTGCCCGAACCGATGATGATAATCGTTAATGAGAAGCTGTGTAATCTGATGATTTGTTGGGAGTATGATGGGATACCGTGTGCTGAACTTTATATGCTTTGCTCGACATATTCGACTGTTCAGGCGCAAAACACCATGTTCGTCTGCGAACGGTGTTAGAGAGTGCAAAGGGCTATTCTTTTCAAGCTCTACTGGTTCCTCTGGGTTCCCTTTTCGATGATCCTCTCTCATTTTTCGCACTTCCGCCGGGTACACTTCCTCTTGCGTGTATCTCCAAATCAAGTTTTCGGCTCGTTCGTACTCCTCGGAACTTAAAGGAGTATGCATGGCAGGAACGATCTTCTTGATACTACCTTGTTGTAATTTGGTGGCTCTCAAAGTCAACAAGTGTAATCCTTTGGCCTTTCGTTTGCAGTTCGTCACAAAACGAAGTATTACGGCCATCGTTCGAATTAGGATTCTCCACTTGGAGAAACGCGTTGCATCCAGGATGATACGGTTATTTACGTCTGCTAAGTGTGCCATTACATGTACACGCTGTTCTTCTGTTGTTCGTTGGATGGGTTTCTGCAGGGGCCATGTTTCTTCCGGTTTATATAAAAATGCCGGACCTTGTAACCACATGCCATGGGGATGGATGGCTGTCTCATTACACCATTTGGTGAGGTAGTCAGCAGGGTTTTCCCTTGATGGAACATGTCTCCAATGCTGCAACTCTGTCAATGTGAGTATTTCTCCAACTCTGCAAGCTACAAACTGTTTGAACTCCCTAGAAGGGGAACGAATCCAGGATAGCACCACTTCGGAGTCTGTGTGAATGTATTTTTGGCTGATTCGAAACTCCAGATTATCACATACGGTACGCATGAGCCTAGCCCCGAGTAACGCTGCTTCCAATTCGAGTCGTGGTATGGAGAGATGCTTTAGTGGGGCTACTTTGCTTCGCGCCATCACCAAGCTACAATGAACGTCTTTACCCGTATTCATCCGTAAGTAAGCGGCACAACCGTAGCCAAGTTCACTAGCATCCGTGAACACGTGAAGTTGAATTTTGTCGTAGTCAACAGTGGTGGTCTTCGAGAAATACCATCGCGGAATGTTCAACTTTTGTATGCTCGGTAACAAGTCTATCCAACGTTGCCATTTCTGGTACTCCAAATCATTTAATTGCGAATCCCAATCTAAACCCGATCGCCACAGATCTTGCATTATAATGCGGCCATGGATTAATGCTGGGGCCAAAAAGCCTAGGGGGTCGAATAGGCTCATAACTATCCGTAGCACTATGCGTTTTGTCGGCCTTCGTTCACCCCTAGCGTACGGTTTCAAATCATCTTGCCAGTTGGTAGCAAACTTTATCGCATCCGTCGATGTATCCCAAATGAGACCAAGAACCCTCGGGAACAGCTCCTTTTGGTCAATTTCAATGGCTTTGCTCTAATCACCACCGCACCCTCTTAGTCCATTGAGAGCTCTTGTTTCATTACTAAGCCAATTTCGCATATTAAAACCTGCTTGGCTATGAATGTGCTGTACTTGTTTGGCCCTGATGTTAGCCTCATCTACCGTGTCGCAACTATCAAAATAATCATCCATGTAAGTCTTCATTTTAATCGCATCAGAAGCCTCTGGGTATGATTGTTTATGCTTATCGGCATTCAGGTGCATCACGTATTGGGCCGAACACGGTGAGCAGGTTGCCCCAAACGTTGCAACATCCATTAGGTACGTTTTGGGCGGTTCATTTTGGTTGAATCTAAACAGGAAGCGTTGACTGTGCGTATCTTGTTTCTGAATTCGTACCTGGTGGAACATTTTCTCTATATCCCCGCCAAATCCCACACGTCTCTGCCTGAATCTACACAGTACCAATGGGAGCTGTACTAGTAGGTCCGGACCTTTCAGCAGCTTCGAATTCAAAGAGACTCCGTTCACTTTAGCAGCAGCGTCCCACACTAGCCGTTTCTTGTCAGGTTTGTGCGGGTGGCTCACAATATTTATGGGTAGGTACCATACTCTATTTGGTAGAGCTTCTAGTAGTTCTTCCTTAGAGGCTTCATGCGCAAACCCCTTTTCCATATACATGTGTATTTGATCATGTACTTCTCGTTTCAGGTGCTCATCTTTTTCGAGTTTGCGTTCTAACGCTAGAAGTCGCCTTTTGGCCATTGGGAGGCTATCGGGGAAATGAACATTATCTTCTGCCCACAATAAGCCAGTCGTAAATCGCCCGTCATGCATCTCCGTCGTACTCTGGAGGAGATGATTTGCCCTGGATACTTCTCTCGATGCAGGAACGTTATCACTAAATGTGGCTACACCTGTACCTTCCAGCGTGAAATACTGACGAAGCATATCGTGAAGGATTTGGTCGGAACTCCTACCTTCAATGCTGGGTTCTCTTTTTTCGACCGTACTCACTGCGAGGTTGGTGAAATGCCGCAGTTCTCCTCGGTCGTCATGCTGCATTTCCGTTGAAGGCCTTGCGTGGAGGTTGACCGCCACGGATGTTGTTGCGCCGTTGTCATGCGGTCCATAGATCGACCAACCTAGCAGGCTGCGTACCGCGACCGGACCTCCTTCGTTGCCCGAACGTACTCTTCTAACGGTTTCAACAAAGCTACGTCTTGCAGCCCAATCAGCATCCGTGGAACTGCGTCTCGATACAGCATGGCTGGCAGACCCTGGAAGTAATTCAAATTCTTAATCAGTGAAGAGTCTAAACTTTGGATCGGTAAACTTAGCTGTTTGATCGTGTGAGCGGCCGCTACGGTGTAGCGCCGCTCTTCGCCCCGAGCCGATATCTCCAACTGAACACGCTCTGATGCATCTTCCCTCCTCTTGATGTTGCTAGTCCAGCAAATCTCTAATGGCTCTCGAACACCGCTCACCCCTAGTTGATTCGCGAGAGCTGTTTCGACCATCGTAAGGGTGGATCCTTCATCCAGGAACGCATAAGTGTCCACACTGCATTTACCATTATGGACTGTAACTGGCACAATGCGGAACAGCGTTTGCGTAGATTTGATCACGTGAGCATGACATTGCTCGTTTGTAGTTTTTTCTGCAATGGACTCTTCATGTAGCAGCGTATGATGCCTAGCGCCACATCCCGCTTTCCCACAGTTGTACTTTGATTTGCAGGGATTCTGCCCGTGGCTGCCTAGACAGTTTTCGCAAAGCTTTAGGCGCTGTACTTTATCTCGACGAGCTGCTACCGTCATCTGTTTGAATACGTCGCACTGTCTTACACGATGTCCCGAATCGTCACAAACGTAACACTTAACACTTTGTAAAGTTGTAGCGGGTGAGGTGTCGCCTTTGTCACTCACCTGCTTTAAGGAAAAGTGTTTATTTTGTTCATTTGCGGGGAGCGCGTGCACGAGGGTATGGCCCCGGCTACTTTTCACTGTCGTGCGATCTATCTCTACTTTAGCTGCATCTTTGAGTTCACAACACTTATCCGTGAGTTTCTCCACGAACTCTCCGAACTCTTTCAGCGTGGGTTTGCGAAACTTCCTTTTGTAGTCGATCCATTCGAGTCCCCTGTTCACTGGCAGCTTTTCCACCAGTTCATCCAATAGCACTGGGTTCGCCATATGATCCTCCATATCGCAAGCCTTTAAATGGTCGTACAACTTTCTTACTGTTAAGCCAAACGTTATAAGTTGATCCAAACGTTCTGGATTTGGGGCTTCGGCGCGGCGAGCTTGGTGGATCAGTTCTTTCACCAAAAGCCCTGGGCGACCGAAAAGTTGTTTAAGTATTATCATCACTGTAGACGCCGCATTCGGCAACGTGAATTTCGACTCTACCGCTACCCTGGCTGGTCCGGAAAGCGCTTCTTCCAATCGCATGATGTTTTCTACCTCCGTGTACCCACAGGCTTTCGTCGACTCGTTGTAGTAGCTGTAGAAAATAGGCCACTGTTTTGTTTCGCCGGAGAAAGGTGGCAGCTTCCTTCGCCAGATTTTCCTCGCACTTGCACGTTCTACAGCCGTTAGCGTTACATTCTGTGACGATGTTTCCTCACATAACGTTGGCGAGCGCGTTCTCCCTTTTAAGTGGAGATTGTCTTCATGCTTCTGGTTGTTCGTCAACCAATCTATCACTTTAGATGTCTCACAAACACTGGAACCACTTTTTCTACTGTCACTATCGTCTTCGATTCGACGTCGCACTGTTGCATGGTTCAAACGCAATTTTGCTATCTTAGCATCGAACTCCGCTTGGAGCGCGGCCACTTCTAGGTCCTGTTCCCTTTCCATGCGCTCAAGCTTCAACGCTGTAGCCGTAGAACTATTGCTTTTTTTACTACTACGAGCAACGGATCCACGGTCTTCTTTGGCACTCCGACTGCCCTTGCTTTCGATCACACTGGGCGCCATCGCACTTTTCTTTTCCTTCGCCGATCTCTTCGACGCAGTTTCGAACGCTTGCCTTTCACGCGAGACTCTCTGCTTGGCTTCTTCGATTTTCTTTGCTGGCTCCGAAGGAATTGTTCGGGTATTCTCGTGGTACGGCTTGGAGGATTCGCCTTCTTGCGAACGGGTCTTTCCATGAGGATTCCTGCTCGATTTTCCACTGGGTTCGTGGCTTTTCACTTCACCTGCCTCACCCTTTTCACCGCTAGCACACAATTCGCATACCCACTCAACTTTCTTAACTTCGTCTGAAACACCAGCACAATCGTAATGCCACCACTTAAAACAATGGTCACATCGCACCATATCGGCTACCGCATTATCGCGGGTACAACCGCAGCAGTCGAACTTCGGTTTCGGCATTTAGTCCGCGTTAGATGATATGCTCGATTCCAACAAACGAAACTTTATTTACGGATAAACGCTTGTTAAAAGTTTTACTTTTGTAAACCTTTACGACTTATAAAAGGATTTACGATTTGTAAAAGCTTTGCAATTTGTAAAAAGCTTTGTTGCAGCGATCTTTAAATGAGGCACATACGATTTGTCAAGCTAGGTCAGTTTATTTAGTCCTAGACCTTGGACCACTTTTTACAAATTTTCGCACTCTCGCTTTGGGATCTTGATCGCTACTAATCCTCGTGTTCTTAATCATCCGCGTGTTGTCCCTAAATTCGTGTCTCGTGCTATTCGCTCCTTATATGGGCATTTTGGCTGCGCGCGTTCTGATTCGCCCGAATCCTTGGCCGCCGAACGCTGACCGTTGACCCTTTACCTGTGCCGAACCCTGTCATCGACGCGCGGTGTTTTTCGGTTCGGTATCGATACTCGACCTAGCGGAAATCGATCACTCTTGATCGATTTGGTGCAACTGTCATTCTATCCTTGATCGTTTGTTTGTTATGTCGTGTCAACATTTACAGTTTGACCACATACTTGGAAACAAGAAAAATCGGTTTGTTGTACGAACAAAGTTACCAATGAGCCATGAACCACAAAATCAAGTAATATGGGTCGGCAAGAATTGTTCAAAAATTATGTAGTAAAACAATGCATAAGATATTTTTAATTTCATAATGAATTATTTTCAAAGGGCTCCTATATCAAGGGAGGATGTCCAGTTAATGGGATTCCCGTCAAACGTGACTTGACGAGGAACATTGACAGGACAAGATACGGCGAATTAGTAGCCGCTTCGCTTTTTCTTGTAGATCATAATTTGCCTCCTGTAAAGGAGTATGAAAATCTTGTTTTAGTGATAAACAAGTGTGCCCTTGAAGCTCAAACAAGGGGCACCCACCAAGCAAGGAAATTTAAAAAAAACCCCACTCCTTGGTGGGACAAGGACTGCCAAGCGGCTATTAATAAAAAGCGGGAGGCATTTACAGCCTTCAGAAACACAGGTTCCAGGCCTTTATATGAGAAATATAGAGGCATGGAGAGGTTAAGCAAAAGCCTTTTGAAGGCGAAAAAAAGGGATATTGACGCAGATTCGTCAATAAGCTAGATCCTTCCACTTCGCTAAATTCGCTTTGGAAAATGGCTAGAAGGATGCGAAACAGCAACAACATAAATGAGAACGAATGTTTTTCCGGCGAATGGCTTAACGAATTTGCTCACAATTTTTGCCCCAATTTCGTTCCAGCGCAAAACTTCACTCAAGATGCGCCTGGTAGTAACCCAATTTTGGACTTACCATTCACCATGGTGGAACTATCCCTGGCTCTTCTTTCGAGCAAAAATTCGACCCCAGGTCTGGATCAGGTTAGTAGCAAACTGCTTCAAAACCTACCAGACATGGGCAAGAAACGACTGTTGAGAATCTTTAACAATATGTTGGAACTCAATATCGTCCCGCAAGAATGGAGAGAAGTGAAAGTTGTCACTATTTTGAAGCCTGGCAAACCACCATCAAGACACGACTCATATCGTCCGATATCTCTGTTGTCGTGTCTGAGGAAACTCCTAGAAAGAATGATTCTTTTCCGACTAGAAGAATGGTTGGAATCCAACAACCTTCTCTCAAGTACCCAGTTTGGTTTCCGTAAAGCTAAGTGTACTAATGACTGTTTAGCACAACAGAAATTGAACTTGCTCGTGCTTGCAAGTAAAAAATGGGGTCTATTTTTGTAGATATACAGGGGGCGTTTGACTCATATCGTCCGATATCTCTGTTGTCGTGTCTGAGGAAACTCCTAGAAAGAATGATTCTTTTACGACCAGAAGAATGGTTGGAATCCAACAACCTTCTCTCAAGTACCCAGTTTGGTTTCCGTAAAGCTAAGGATACCAATGACTGTTTAGCGCTTCTGGTAACAGAAATTGAACTTGCTCGTGCTTGCAAGCAAAACATGGGGTCTATTTTTCTAGATATACAGGGGGCGTTTGACTCAGTTTCTCCGCACAAACTGCAAACCGCCGGGCTGGGACCTAAAATGAATAATTTCTTATTCAATCTTTTGTCGGAAAAAGCTATAAATTTTAACAATGGTCACGTTCAATTGAAACGAACCAGCTACCATGGACTTGCACAAGGGTCCTGTCTGAGCCCCCTGTTATATAATTTTTATGTGAGTGAAATAGATTCTTGTCTAGCACCCAACGGCAGTATTAGACAATTGGCAGACGACAGCGTCATTTCAGTCGCTAGCAGGGACACCGTCGAAATACAAATTTACAAACCACTCTGGATAACCTTGCCGAGTGGTCCGATAACCTTGGTATCAAGTTCTCTCCAACGAAAACAGAAATGGTAGTCTTTTCTCCTTTTAGCGACACCGAAAAAAACAGAGAGAAAGGACTATATGAACCTAACATTGATGTCTTTTTATATGGGGAAAAGTTATCAATCAACGACAATTTTCGATACCTTGGTGTTTGGTTCAATTCCTGGCTAAACTGGAGCATGCATATCATCCAGCTGATCAAAAAATGTTCAAAAAGAATCAACTTTCTAAGGACAGTCACAGGGTTTTGGTGGGGCGCACACCCATCAGATGTCCTGCGTCTGTATAAAACTACGGTACTCTCCGTATTGGAATATGGAAGTAAGTAAGTTTAGTATCAAATCCGTTGATCATAGACAATTTTAAAGCGCTTATAGAGAGAGGTTCTGAGAGCAAAATCATTAAAATTTATAATGATTTTGTTGCTCTACAAGTCAATCCTAGCGCCCCACAAGCAGTAAACCGTGCTGCCCTTCCTGAGTGCTACAGTTCCATTGTTAGTACAGACTCCTCGTTCCGTGAGGAGATCAAGATCATTCTTCAAATTGAGGCAGCCATGTTCCGTGTTCACGGCGGAGCTTGCCGCAATTTTTTACGCACTATTGTTAATAGCAGCGAGTTCCCCGGATCAGTACTTCATTTTTACAGATACCCTTAGTGCTATTGAAGCACTGCATACTACAAGGGCTGTTAAGAGCCTAGACCATTTTGTAGTAAAAATTGTTGAGTTGCTCGGCTCAATGTTTAACAAGGCGTTCAGAATATCGCTAATCTGGGTCCCTTCTCACTGTGGAATTCCCGGCAATGAGAAGGCAGATTCACTGGCCAAAACAGGCGTCAGAGAAGGCGTTTTTTACGACCGATCCATCTCTTTCCATGAGTTCTTACGCACTCCACAGCAACTTTTCCTGTCTCGTTGTCAGAGCATGTGGGAGGCGGATGAACTCGGGCGATTCCTTTTCTCGGTCTCTCCGCAAGTGTCCCTGCGGCCTCGGTTCGGTGGGCTCCCTGTAGATAGTGCGTTCATTCGAATGATGTCCCGACTAATGTCGAATCATTTCGCATTAGATGCACATTTACAGCGTATCAATCTGGCAGATACAAAAGTGTGTGGCTGTGGGGTCGGATTCCATGATTTGGATTATCTTTTATGGTACTGCGTGGAATTCGAAACCGCCAGACCCTCCTTGATAGGAGCAGTCGAATCCAACGGTAGAATCCCGGATACACCGATTCGAGATGTTTTGGCTGGCAGGGACATGAAATACATGAGGTTGATCTTTCGCTTCGCCAGGGACAACGGTCTTATCCTATGAATCCCATCCTTATTTCCCCGTGTATCCTTTCGCTCCCCATCCTTTGTTATTCGTTGTCGTTGTCCTTGTGAATTAATGTTTTTTGCAGTGCCATTTTTAAACCGTTGAGGAAACAGTCGCCTTTGAGGACAACACCAAAGCCGCAAAAGGGAGGCAGAATAGACAGGGTGTTTTGTATCGTACAGTCTGTATCCATTTCTTCGTTTTGTTTCAGTCACGTCATGGCCGGTCGAATAATGTCCCGTCCCGTCAGAAAATGTCGATCACAGGAGGTTGTTCCCGTGAAGACCGACGCAATAGCACATGAGGCACACCACAAGCAATAGATTCACAACCACAACAATAACTACAATAACATCATCGGACCTATCATCATCACACAAAACAATAGGACAAACGAAACGAACAACAACAATAGTACAAAACCCAAAACGACACAGAACCAACATCCACCATACACCAACAACCAATCCAACTTTGATTTCCAACCAACAACTAAAATTTGAAATATTTGTAATAACTCAACACTTTGTTGATAATACGACAAACGCCGTCATCATGGAAGAAATAAATAATAAATAAATAAATAAAAAGTTGATCCAATTTACAATATCGAACAATACTATAATGAAATGAAATTCAAACTACAAAAATCACACGAAATAAACAGAGGACATCTTGTAGCAGCAAAAGAAAAAAGAAAAGCTACCTTAAACGAAAAAAACAAATCCAATACAGATTAAAATAGGCGACAAAATATTCCTATCAGACGAATACAGAAAAAATAGACTTATTATACATAGGACCATTCATAGTAACAGGAAATTGAGAATACTAATTGCACCATTAGAAATTGTACAACACAAAAGAAAACAACAGTACATAAAAACAGGTTAATTGAATATACAAGAGAATAACTTCAATCTTTATCAATCATTACGTTATTCTGCTAAAGGGGGGAGGTGTAGCATAACTGTTGAACAGCTTAAATTTGGATACAGAAAAGATTTTGACCACCTCACATATATCATAGTACATTTTAAACCAACATAACAACAACCCGATCTGGGACATTGACCCACATATAGCAAACCCCTGAAAGAACCCAGACAACCTCACTACGACCACAGAGTCTGATTAGGGTCGTAGAATTTTCATTTGTTCTACACTACGACTTTGTGGTCGTAAAAGCAAATTGGTTCGAAATCATGCTATTTTATATCATGCCGACAGAGAATAAATAAGAAAAAAACTGAAACTTTTCAAATGACTGGAAAACTTTCAAGATATAACTGTTTCGGTCTGAAAAGTTTTTACAAATTTCGTCTAGTTGCCGAAGGCTCGAAATTCAACGTAGAATGCTTTGTCAAGTTTCGCATTGTCATTTGACATTTCAACGCGTGCTTCAGTTCCTATGAATAGATAGTGATTTCATATTCTTTTATTTCTATTCAATAGGTTTAATTTGGATTTAGTTTGTGGTTTGTGCGATTTATGCTGTACTTGTGATTAGATGCCAACCTTGTGAATTAAAGGAAAGTGAAATGTCTACCGAAAATTACGCGCATTGCTTAAAAAAAAGTGGTGTTTTGTATCGACGAAAGCGACTCTTGGACGAGCTGAGAAAAGAAGAGATAAGTCACAGTACCGCAGAGCCACCACTTAACCAAACAAATGATGGTTTGTATTATTGTCTATTTTTAATCTATTGGTTAAAATTTAATTGTAATTCGCTTTTGGTTAAGGTGTAGCGAAGCCAGGTTGTAACATAGCAGAAGAGCTGGATGGCGATGCATCGTTCATCGATGAGGAGGAAGATAACGCTGATCCTAGTGTTTCCGATAGCTCTAGCGATGATGAATCTAAGAGTGACGAAGGAGTCATTGATTTCAAATCAATGAATATTACAGATTGCTTGAGGTACTTCGCTATAGCAACCAATCAAAAGCAATCGGCCATGAACATGTTGCTCTCAATTTTGATTACAAAAACCAATTTCGTGCTTCCAAAAGATGCTAGAACGCTTTTAAACACCAATAGAGATCGTCCGGAACTAAGTGCTCTCGGAAACGGTACTTTCTGGACCCGTGGTATTAAAAAAAGCCTCATGGACAATTTACGGTAAGGAGTATGACATTATCTTTTAGTTTATTTGTTTGTTTTGTTTGTTTGCATTGTTTTAGTTACTTATTGGTTTTCGTATTTTTAGGTTTACTACTGTGACAGAAACAATATCTTTGAATATTTTTATTGATGGCCTTCCGTTGCACAAAAGTAGCAACATGCAATTTTGGCCCATCATGATAAATATTCAAGAAATGCCTCTGATCGCACCTATTACAACAGCGTTGTATTGTGGGCGCACAAAACCAACAAATGCTCAACAATTCATGGATTTATTGGTAAAAGAGCTGAACAAATTAATGGACGAAGGGCTTGAACTAAATAATTGCCGAGTGCAAGTAAAAATACGCGCAATAATAGCAGATTCTCCAGCAAGAGCATTTTTGAAAGGTAATTCTTTAAAGTTTGATGTTAATTTTCATAGGTGATTTCAATGTTTATAGTCTAATATTAATAATTTTCTTGATCAATTGCACATCACACAATTAGCTACAACTCGTAACTTTTCATTCATTTCAACTTTTTCATAAACACATTAACATTTACAATTTACAATCATCGAGAATCATCACCTTACCTTTTTTTCAACCAAAAGGAAAACAAATGAGTTGTCAATCAACTCGTGAATGTTTTGTAATATTTATTAGTTTTAGCTGATCTGGTCTTAATTAGCGTATCCCTTTCTATGAAAAAAATCGAAAGGAATGTGCATTTTTGGACTTAAACAATTATGACGAACATTTTTCGCTGAATCATTGAAAAAATCCAAATGTCTTTGAATACAATGTTGCTACGCCGTAATCCAAACCAGACTTCTTTAATTGATACACATGATATAAATGCAGCTAGTGACTAAAACTATTAAAATAATCTACGCTTTTCATTCAAGGTATGGCCTATTACAACTCTAAGGAAGGATGTTTGAAATGTATCTGTGAGGGAGAATACGATTACGATGGTAAATGCGTTATTTTCAGGGATACCAATGCCCCATTGAGAACAGACCAAGAATTTCGTCGCAACGCATATGGGAAACACCACAGGGAAGTGTCACCTCTTTTACCTTTAAATAATTTTAATATTGTTGAAGATGTCTTAGTTGGAGATATTCTTCATATATTAGATCTTGGATTAACACGTAGATCACTTTTTGGTTGAAGAGATGGATCATTGGGTCTACAAACTAAATGGTCAACTAACCAAATTAAAGAAATATCTACTAAAATTTTAAAAGTTAAACTTCCTAAAGAGGTACCTAGAAAACTTCGTCCTTTAGAAGAACTGAAATATTGGAAAGGCACACAATATCATAACTTCTTTAATTACTTTAACATTTACATTTTAAAAAAATATTTGCCTCATGAACACTACGAGCGCTTCAAACTTTTATTTTGTGCAATAGTTTTGCTATCTTCTGAAGAGTACCGTATTAATTGGGAAGTTGCTGGAGACATATTGAAGGTCTATGTTCAGGATTTTGAAAATCTCTTCGGAGCAAAGTATTTAACCAGCAATGTGCACAATTTGATCCATATGGCATCAGAAGTTCAAAAATTTGGACCTTTACCTTCCATTTCAACTTATCCGTTCGAAAATGCTTTGGGACAATTAAAAAAACAGCTTTGATTATTTAGCTTTTGCTTAAGCCGAATTGATTTCTTTTTTGTTTTAATATAAGCGCCTAATTCGTTTCTCTGTGATCTTTTTTTTTTATTTCAGTTTACGACATAGAAAAATACACAGCAACTGGATGTGTCAAACACGATTGAAGAACCATGCTGCAAAATTCTTAGAATAGACGAGAATCCAACGATACCTGTTTGCATAGTAGGATAATGCATCTTTGTATGGAAGCGTGCAACGAATGCTCAACAGAGAAAACACGACTTTCGTTAAGTTTATGAGCTGTCATCACGAACTAAACGAAGAAATAATAAATAACGAATATATTTCAACGAAGGATTTTAATGGTTGAATTATTTCATTTGAATTTTAGGAAGGTATGAAACTGCGCTGAAAATTTCGCGGCAAAAATGAAATATTTCAATTTTATGGTACTTTTCCTATAATTATGGCGCGTTTTATATCTTCCACAGAGTCTTATAATTACTGCTGTAAGTAATGCTTTAAGTCCCAATATACGACCGTCTTATATCGGTCCTAGTAGGGTCGGTTATCAGGTTTTGGCTAACTGGGGAAATAACAAAATCAGCAATTGCGCTGAACTAGTGACCAACGCAAACGAAAACATAAACAATATAAAGCGCTGAATATCGCTCAGGTGATGTGTTAAGCAAAGTAAGCATTCTTACAAACCCGCGTGAACTCAACGCCAACGTTGAGCAATTATTGCACTATAAATAATAAGCAATTATATTGAGATAATTTCCGTTCACACAGTTTATCAAATAGAGTAATTAGCATCGACAATTGCCAAAAGAACGATGCTGTGAAAATGTTTGTAATTCAAATAATCACTACCCTGTTGTTGGGTGCTTGTTTCCGCACATGCTTCCCATCGATTGATCCTATAGCGTGAGGAAAGCCTCTCTTTCGCTTAAACTCTCGCGATATAGCAAGTAATCCGTCTTTGGAAGATGGTAACTGAAAACGAAAAAAATATTTAAGGTTAAATTAAATACAATTACTTATATCTTCAACCCTCATATTACAAAAAAAAGTACAATATGGGAGCTTGTTAATCTTGTATTATTAAATTAGTTTTGTAAGATTTTAATTTGAATGAGTCACCGTGGGTGAAATTATATTACAAAGCGATCTGAATCAGTTCGCAGTCCATGGCGATTGGTGGCCTGGATCAGTTCTTATCTGGTTGGTCGATCCTATTATGTAAGGATGGGCTCACATCAATCAAGATCCATCCGTGCTTTTTCTGACGTGCCTCTATTATACATTAAAATGACAGCAACTTACAAGGCAATATATCAAGGGTTAGGGCGTCATTTCAGATTGTCGTTCACTACCGTTTCACTTCCTAGTTTAGGTTCGATTGATTGATTAACCACGACGACTTAAATACAGTTACAATCGATGATCGTATACATTTATCATCGCGTAACTAACACACCTTCCCCGATATTTCTATTCTTTAAATAAAAAGTATGCCTTTATATGGTCCTGCAGCGCTTCATTTAGGTTTTTGCACACCTCCGGAATTACTTTGAAACCGAAAATAAACAAAATCAAAAATAATTTCACTATGTACACAGTATGTACAAAAACTAAGGTTTACTCACGCGAAACAAATACTTCAGTTTTGTGTAATCTTCACCAGTGGCAAGATAACGTAATGTAATCATAATCCGCTCTTGAACAGATATTGGGCGACGAAGATGAGTGCTTAGTTTTTGGATTTTTGGTCCGATAGCAGCAACCAAAAAATCAAAGTCACATTTTTGCATTCTTAAAAAATTGCGAACTGTTTTGTGGCATTTCTGCTCCACAAGATCATCCAACAACTTTTGGCCGTCTCCGTCACGGTTAAAGAAAACTGGCCGCATCCAATATTCTCGGCCTTGGTGACAGTCACATTCTTCTTTAACAGCGCTTATCAAAACTAGTGAAGCGTTGGCGAATTCGATTGCAATTTGATCCATATTTTAGATATATAACACATTCTTTTCCAAAGCAATATAAACAAAATATCGTTTAACCGTCAACATAACTCGACTTTATCCGAACACAGAAAATTTACAACAGAATGAAACGAAGCATCGTATTAGAGCGAGAGGTTTTGCGTCCACACTTGTTGCGGTCCGTTCAGTGTTGCCAAATCTTCATAAAACGCAATTTGCTGTCAATTTGGTTGCCAGAAACGCCGAATTTCTGCTCGAAGACCATTCGAGCATATGTTATGGTTACAGTCTGAACGCTCCTTAACACTAACAGATAAGTTAACCCGCTGGCCAGAAGTAATTCCACTTCCTAACATGACGGCAGAAACTGTTGCACGGGCGTTCATCACAACCGTGGAAGATAACTCGAAAGTGAGCTTTTCAGAAAGCTCTTCATAATGCTGGGTATTGAATACCTTAAAACTACTCCTTATCACCGACCGGCAAACGGCCATATCGAACGCGTGTTGTTAGGGATGCGGCCAACATTGAAAAAAGATTTAGGAGCAATCGTTGCCATATTAACCTGTGGTACGAGTTAAAGGCTACCAGGAGATTTTTTTATCATAGTACAACCGTTCAGAATGCGACACCTGAGTTTGAAAATAATCTGAAGACAACAATAAATAAGCTAAAACTCGCACAAACATCAGCTCATAGAAAAGGCAAAGAAGGTTGCATGAATCTATACGTCCCAGCTAGAAGGCTCCGTGCTAGGATGTTACTTGACGTAGAGGAAAGTCATAGTCGTCTCGGTTCCTCTGATCCGTTTTTAATTATGTGCCGAGAGTTTAATGCTGTTTGTTATCGTTACGAACCTGACATGTCGCGTTATGCGTTTTTAAACTGTATTTGTGCTGTGCGGTCAACTTCCTGTTAATTTGTTTTCTCATAATTGTCATCATAATTGTAAAACTAATCTTAAAATGCTTCAAAGGGGTCACATGAGGCCCATTGAATTTAAAATAAATAACAAAATAAGAAAATAAGGACAGTTTACCGGCATGCTCCCATGTATTTGTTCGAGTAGACAAGATCAGGCCAGCGTTAACACCACCTTATGACGGTCCATATAGAGTGTAGAGGAGAAACTTAAAAACATTTACACTCGAAGTAAAACGACAAAAAACAACAATTTCGATAGACCGGTTAAAGCCTGCATACATTAATGCGTCTAGCGATAAGAGCACAACCGGAGTTATTACACAATCACAACAGGATACAGTGACAGACAGGAAACCGATACACAAAACACGTTATGATAGAAAAAGTTTACTGCCACGGATTTTTTTAAAGAAAGGGTGATGTGGTGTAGCGGAATAGATCCGCAAGTGTAAATCGACGAAGCGAGTACCAACATACAGCCGATACAGGAATAAAAATGCAATGAATTTTTATACGCGAATCATATCGACACGCAAAGTTGACGCACAAATCCCCAAGCAAAACCTTACGCTCCAACTAATAATAAAATGACTATTATTACTCAGCAAGCCGCTTTTAGTTTTTCCATAGCATGATTCCACAGATATAACGAAGAAAATTCAATAAAAGTAAATCGAATTGTAATCATTGTAAGCTAAAATCGGATAATTAAACAGGTATAAAGAATTCACAAGCATATGCACATACTGATAAATTAGGAGTGATTGTAAAGTTATTCTAATTTCACACCTCTAGCAATAAAGACATTTATCCGGATAGTCCGGATAGTGGATAGTATCCGGATTTGTTCTGATAGACATTTATCCGGATGGTTCCGGATTTAGTTTGATAGCGACAAAGATGTTTATCATCATACACCTGCAAAGGAACAATGTTCAATACTCACTGTGCAATAGTGTGTGGCGATTCCTTATTTTTTGCCGCGTGTTTATTTCATTCAACCCCTAAAATGAGTATATATCATTATTTTGAAGAACGTGCCAATCATTCACTTAATCAATCATACAACCAACCTACTTACCTCTATCTGGTTTACACTTTTTCATCCAGAAGAATATGATATGATCATATAAGCAAACAACGAACTACCAGCAACACTTAATTTCCTCACTACGTTCAATTCTTCAGATATAATAATTGCATTGCGTATGGTGTCTCTGGTCATTGTAGGAATGGGAGAGAATGAACGTAACCTATAAACAAATTGATTGATTGACAAGACGAAGCAGTAATAATGTAATAATATCGCTTGTTAAAAAAAAAAACCTTGTTTAATCACGATCGTCACGAAAAAATTCTCTGCTGACGATACGTTTGGTACCGTTACCCGCTACCAAATCATCCACAAAAACATGTCACGACATGACGAATTCATCAGAAAAAGATGAAATCTTGTAACACCACACAACATTTGAACCCTCTCAAAATTTCTACACTATCAAACCGATTTTGTTGCAATCCGATCTTCATGAAAAAACGATTATTTTTTATCGAAAAGCATTAATTCGCAATACTTCGCAGCACGTAACACATCACTTCTCCCGCGCCATTTTGCATGACACGATGATTTTTATTTTTTCAATGGTATGCACGCATATCGTCGCGCATCAGACGATTGGCAGTAGAAGAGTTGCCAAACATCCCTAAATTGAAAATATCGATGCGGAAATAAGACGTTTCAAAATAAATTCAAATATAACTTCGAAAACGAAAAATTAAGAAAAATTTGGGTTGCGCTATGGACCTTTTCCAAAAAATTTTCTGATAAAACTGTTTATTGTCTGCTTCTACACAGCCCGAGATTGCAGCTCAGACATGGATGTGAGAAAAAAGGAAACCGGTTTTTCACGCTGGTGAACACATTCATGAGTAGAACTTCCAAGGAAGGCCTGCCTGAACAATTAAACCCTGGTCTAATTAAAGCTGGCATCCCAAGTAGCCAGATTTGCTTAACCGTCAACTCTACAACCAGATACTGTCTTTTCCCGAGTTACGCGAATAATGCGTGCCAGAGAAATTCGCGTAACTCGGATTCCCTTTATAATATCGTTTATAGTTAGTATCTATTGATCGATTTCTGCTGTTCACGTTACGAAGCACATTAATAATTGATATTTTTACGTTTATTAAGACCAATGGAGTAAATGTTTACCAAAATTAATGATTTTAACATCAAAATGTAATGTATTTTTGGGAAAAATTTGAAATTTGACAAATACAATTTTCAATTCCACATACAAAGTTACACGAATTGTCAAAATTTTGCGATTCGCGTATCTCGAATTCTCGTAACTCGAGTGTCGCATAACTCGGGAAAAGACTAGGATTTTTAGACTAGACTAGGAAAAAATATGAGTGGTGATCTGTTTCAAGATCTATCTTCAATGAGGATTGAAAGCTGAAGGATAATGACTAGTACGGTACTAGTATACCAATCTTGTTAGGAGGCATATCCATATCCCGTTCCTTGTTTCATATCTAGTGATATCCTGTTCCATGCATGCGTGGAACATATTTTTTGGCAGATTCTTGATCTAATTCATGATTCCATGAATCTAGTGCAATACTTCTAGCACTCAATCGCCAGCTTTTTATGCTCTTTTTTTTTTAACCAAAGACATACACTTTCTATCGGCTTTTGCTACACTTCTGGCCAGGCTTCGAAATTGTTGGGTTCGAAATCAATCCAACAGTACGGCCAGACCGGAAGGATAATTGAGGGCGCTTGTTGTGAGGGGAGAGGGGTAGAGGGTTTCTTCGAAGTTGTGCGTTGATCTTCGTTGCAACATAGGAGAGTGGGGGTTCCTTTGGAACTCGAGACCCTAGATGGTCGCCTACTCCGCCCACCGTGCAAACGTTCATATCAATCGATTGATTACAAGGACCACTAGTCAGTGTTGAATCATGTTCTATTCAAAGAGATCGAATGTCCAAATCATATCCAAACCCCTACATGAAAGCAATACTGGCCTCATGTAAGATGGAACATTTACACGCGTTTTTCTTGGCATCTGAATTTGACCGGTATCTGAATATTGTTGGTACAATCGTATTACTGGACAATAATTCTATGCGACATCTTTACCTATTTTGTCCCAAATAGTCAGATTTGCTTAAGAAGCCAATTTGGCAACGCTAAAGATCGTTCTTTAAATAGGTCGTTTGCAGTAGATAACCAGCCTTGGAGTTCCGCGAACTTTTAATTAACCGTTAAGCAACCTTCAAACGTCTTATGTCAAAATATAGTTTTTCATCTGCGTTATATTTCAAGCAAGAGGCGATCGAGTAGGCGTAACCAAAAAAAAAAAAACATGTGCTTTTTTACTGACTAGTCTTGTGCAGGTATTTGTATCGTTTACATTTTCATTATTCAGTTTTTCCCGGACATTTTATTATGTTATGCATTTTGTTAGTTGGTTGAGTTAGTGTGAGTAAATTACGATGGAGCACTTTGCTTTTCTAAGCATAAATTTTAAGAGTTTTGAACAGCGGTTGGTCTGCCTGCTACAGCGATCACTTATTTAATGTTACTGTTAGTACTGTGATGTGATGTATCGTAAAATGTGTACAAAAAAGAATTAATTGCAATCGACACAATCGCACCAAAAAGGCAAAAAGTTGTTCTTTTCATATTACTGGACATGTATAGATTTCTTCTAATTCTTTTTTGTCGGGCGTCCCCGGCAATGATAACAACCATGGATTGGGGAAAATTCTGAGAAAGAAACGATTCAACGAAGCGAATTGACACGAATGTACCGGTTAACGACAGGCCATATCACTCATTACAAGCGCACCGGTTGGACCGAATAGTCGCAGAAAATATAAGGTGAGAATAGGACATGGCACAACAGTTTTTTTGGGTTGTGGAGTATTTAATGCGTTTTTAACATTTTAGATGCCTTTCACAATTGTGGAGACAATGGATGGTCGAGGCCATAAGGAGCTGTTGGCAGTTCCTGGGACATGGATCCAGGGAACTAGTAAAGGAAAGACGTATGTTATGTGGCCAAATTGTCGACAGAAGGATCGCCTAAACGAGCTTCTGGAAAACGAAGGAAGTGTTCCTACCAATTCTTGGGAAAGAATTATGTGTAAAGTGAAGCGCGAATATATTTCTACATACGCCGAAACGGACAGCATAATTCAGAATATGTGTATGGTTACAACAACAGATTCAAGTGAAGTGAATTTGAACTCGCAGAACAAAAATCGCAAGAAAAATTCTCGTGCAAAATTTAATACGAATTTTCAAGCAATGCTTGCACCAGATGATAAAATTGAAGAATGTAATTTCAATGATTCAATTGAATACTTAGAGAGCGACTATATGGAAGAAGAAACTCAAGCACCAGCAAAAGAATATGATCTTCAATCGCAAGTTTTTCACAACGATCGAAACGACAGATTTGAAAATGCCTTCTCCACTATCATGAAGAAAATAGAATTTCTAACTAACGAAAGTGTTAATGCAAATCTCGAAACCAACAATCGTTTGGATAGGCTAGAAAACGCAGTATGTACTATTTCAGCCAAACTAGACATACTAACGGACAAAACAATAGTTCCAACAACTTTGCGCCGTGTGAAAAACAACATAGGGTTCGAAATGATTACCAATGAACAAGAATTAGGTATGTTTGAAAGCAATTTAAATGATGTTAAATATTTTAATGAAATTTCTGCTTGGTTGGAAGACAATATTTTTGAAAACACTCCCGAGAACCGTATGATAGAAATTTTAGACTTGCTTTTTTCTAAACAATTTTTACCAAAATGCAGTTGGACAGGTATCAGTAACGGTGGAGAAAAGCTGTCAATGATAACGTATAGAAATATTCTCGAAGTAGTAAGAATTCATGGTAGCACGAGCGATATTTCAATAACTAAAAAAGATATAGCGCGGTTCTTTATGAAAAAATTGAAAAAATGCGGCAAAACGAGCTGCAACTAAAGGTTTACGTAAAAGCACACAGCATAAATTTAATTAAAGCATATTTTTCGAATTCAACTTTACACTACATGAAACATGTTACATGAAAATTACAATGTCATTTGATTATCTTAACGTATGTATTACAGGAATAAAAACAAACTCTCCAGATTTTTTAGTTTCTATGGCTATCATCTTACATTTAATATCTGTGAAATGTATTACCTCTTCTGTGCTAAGGATTGCAGAGGTGTTTGCTACATAAATATTCAAGGAAGATGATTTAATTGGATAATCAAAAAAGTTCCACTGCACATGAATTTTTCTACCATAAAATTTATTTGTATGAGGCGATTTGGAATACATTTTAGAAAACCTTACAATTTTGTTATATTTAGTTAATCGCCGTGATGGTTGGATTTTGTCTTGCATTTTAAAATTCATGCTATTAGCATCTAGCACTTGCTCTTCGTAGTGATGAAAATCTTCAAGCTCAGACAATCTATTTATGAGCTGTTGTAAATCCTGTCGCCTGCTTCGGAGTAATTTTTTCAAATGCTGTAACTTATTTTCAAAGGGGTATGTTGAAAGTGTATTTAAGGGAATTTTTTTAACAAAATTTACTTCGTCGTTAACTTGTAATAAATAATGCACAATACTATGCAGAAATTGCTCCCCATATATGCTGCTGTATTGGGATACGAATTCATTTCCCATTGCATTTGCTACGAGCCAAGATTTTTGATAAATTTTTGATGATAACAGAGTTATTGAACATAAAAGTAATAAAAAATGTGTATATGTGTCTTGGGATAAAATATCTTTGGGCAAATGAGCTAAATTCTGAACCTTTCCAATATTTGAGCATGTTAAGGCTTCGGAAGGGCCTATGAATTTCCGATGCGAGTAGTATGTGTCGTAATTTTTCAGATATTTGCATAATTTCTGAAGCAGTTAGCTTGGAGTACAATCCTAATGTGCCGTCTCTCCAACCTATCAGCAATCTTCGCATTACTCCTAAATCAATTAAATGCAGGCGATCTGCAACAGTGATGTCTCTAATGATATCGAGAAATGGTATTTCTAACAGTGGACTTGCCAATGTTTGGTGTTTCCCATACGTTTTTTTTGCGAAAATCGGAATCTGTACGCTTTGCATGATTCGCGCCTTTAAATCTAACTGAATGGGACTCATGATGATATTCACCCAAACACGTACATTTCAAACAGCCATGTGCTGCATTATAATTTGCAACTCCTAAAATAAAAACATGTTTATGTATTTTAAATCGAATTTTACATTTTTAGTTCACTTACCTTTTATTAATGCTCTAGCAGGTGAATCGGCTATTATTGCTCGAAGTTTAATAGAAATGTTGCAGTCTATTACAAATATTCCAGAAACCAATATAAGTTTCAATTCGTTTACCAAATCTCTTAAATATTCCTCTGCGTTGCCGGGTTTTGAGGCACCACAAAAAACACCAACTATCATGGGAGGAATGTTTGGCATTTCGTGAAAATTTATAAGAATAGGCCAAAACTGTGTAGTAGTGCTTCTATGTAAAGGTAATCCATCAACGAAAATATTCAAGGATAACTCTTAATACGGTGGTCTTTTTTTCTGAAAAAGAAGCAGAATGAATAAAAACAAGCAAATCTAGTAAAAAACAACTAACGAGAAATAGGTTGATATGCAGTTCTCGATACCGTTGTACCAAAATTGTCCACTATCGATATCTTTAATGCAAGCAGGGGTTCTTTTAGTACGAAGCAACGTTCTGGCGTCATTAGGAAGATCACTTGGATGTTTCGTGTTAACTATTTTCAATAGCATGTTAATTGATTGATGAGATTGATTGGTCGATAAAGCCCAAAATTTTAAGCAATCCTCCATATTCATTTTTTCAAAATCATTTCTTTCTGTTTTGGCTCCTTCATGTCCATCTTCTGAATCAGAACTTTCCGAAGATTGATAATTCGTATCAAGAACACTGGTTGATGGGCCTAATGAGAAATGTAACCGGTAATCATAACAACACAATTTTCAATCTTTTATTTAATCTGTATGTTGATTAACGAATTGTTAACGAACCTGGGATATCGAATAACTCGCCTTCAACTGAATTTTGGAATAACTCCTGTTTAATCTTATCGCGCTTGCGATAGATTTTGCCCGACTTTTTAATGTGCTGCGAATACATTTTATTGATGTGTACAATTTTCCGAAACAGATAGAGCTGTTTTCCATCTGACATATGACAATTCAGCCGTGTTCCACCGGGAGCCGTATTTCTTTTAACTTGCCATAAAGTTCCATTGCGAACCACTAACCGACTCCAAACAAGCCCTAGACAGTTGCAAGTTCCATCAAGTGCCGCGTGCTTTTTGACAAACCGCATAGTTCCATCGCGAACCACTAAGCAACCAATAACAAGCCCTGTAATCCCATTGAGTACCGCGTGCGGTTTAAATGGCTGCAAGGGTCACAAAAGGTTCGATTTTTAGCTAAGCAACCTGTAAGCAGCGTCACAGTACGATTTTGAAAATTTTGGCTATTTGGGGTGCGGTACTGTACCTCACTGTACCGAGTGCGAATGCGGTACCGTTATCTTCGCATGTATTCGTGTATATGTTCATACATTTGCACAATACTTTACGATTTACGATCTATGTTCAGCGACTAAAACGGTACGAAAATTGCTACGAGTATCTTTTTTTAGTTTTGTGATATTACATTGAATAAACATGATATTCTCAACCTGAACTGTTGTCGATTTGTCGATATTATTTGAAGCAAGATCGTACAGTAGCCTTTCTTTCTTGAATTATGTTTTAGCAACAATCCTCATTTATCATCAATATATTACTATTTTTACACCATATTGCAACTGCAGCAACTAACTGCATGATGACAATATAAATCTGTTTTCAATAATGTTTCTTATCATAGACAAGAATGAGGATTGGTTTTTTAACATTTGAACAAAAAGCATGGTATTTGCATCACCCGATGCAAGCCAATTGTCTTACTACTTTTACGTGCAAACTGCGATCTTATACATGCTCCAATCAGTGCAATATGAACGCATTCAACAGCACCTGCCATAATAAAAAAAAATAGGCTTCTAGGTCTTTTTCATTTGCATTTTGAACACAATAAGGATGGTACTGTTCGTTTGATGCAAGTGCATATCGAATGACCAAAATGCATTCAAACCAATATTGCATATCGACGCATCGATCGACGCGCTGATCATACAACAAAACCCGACGCGTTTGCTTACCCTCAGACTGGGACGTGGCCGCATCGATTCGCCGTCGAGGAAAATTTCTATCAAAAGGTATAATACAAAAGTTCTGATCTCGCTCTTTCTACAGCTGATCCGTACAATCATACGAATTCAAAAATATCTGTCACACTCCTCTTTACTCTGCACGCACTTCCACTTCCGTGCGCAAAGTCGTCCATCCATTCACTCATGCAAAATAGAGTAGTAATGCACACGATCTCCTACGAGACAAAACAGTACGGAAGAGGTGTCAGATAACACAGAGAAGGTAGAGCAGTGTAGAAAATGCAAAGATAAGGTAGAGTAAAATAAGACAGGCATAGAAGAAAGTGTGTGAGAGTGTGTGTGGGATACCTTTTTGTGCTCTCTCCCAAGGGAAGGGGAAATGTTTCTTTTGTCTCTATTCTATTAACAAAAATCTCTCCTCTTGCGCATTTTGTCCCCCGAAGCAATGTAACACTGATCCTTTTTTTACTTTTCTTTTTGGTTCTCCCACAACATTTCCTTGCGGCTCTGTCCCCAGTTCCTTTTAATAATTGTAGAGGGGTATTGCCCCTCCGGGGTCGTTAACCCCCATCGTGAAACTGATCTCTTTTTCGTGTCCTTATTCGCTTTCCTATGTAACAAAATTCTTCCCTTCAATTATAATTGACTTCCACGTGTTCCCTTCTTTTTTTTCGTTTGTTCACCCTAAAATAATTGTTCACTCAAATGAGATGCGTGTTCCTTCTACTGTGTCCAACTGACGTAGTACTCGATCGTCACTTGCTTGAAATATAACGCAGATGAAAAACTATATTTTGACATAAGACGTTTGAAGGTTGCTTAAAGGTTACTTAAAAGTTCGCGGAACTCCAAGGCTGGTTATCTACTGCAAACGATCTATTTAAAGAACGTGCTTTAGCGTTGCCTAATTGGCTGCTTAAGCAAATCTGGCTATTTGGGTAAGTACTTATCACATACATTAGCTGGAACTGTTAAGTTATTTAAGTGGCAAAATGAAAATCCTACCCGTGTACAGTCTTTTCCCGAGTCATGCGACACTCGAGTTACGAGAATTCGAGATACGCGAATCGCAAAATTTTGACAATTCGTGTAACTTTGTATGTGGAATTGAAAATTGTATTTGTCAAATTTCAAATTTTTCCCAAAAATACATTACATTTTGATGTTAAAATCATTAATTTTGGTTAACATTTACTCCATTGGTCTTAATAAACGTAAAAATATCAATTATTAATGTGCTTCGTAACGTGAACAGCAGAAATCGATCAATAGATACTAACTATAAACGATATTATAAAGGGAATCCGAGTTACGCGAATTTCTCTGGCACGCATTATTCGCGTAACTCGGGAAAAGACAGTATCTGGTTGTAGAGTTGACGGTTAAGCAAATCTGGCTACTTGGGATGCCAGCTTTAATTAGACCAGGGTTTAATTGTTCAGGCAGGCCTTCCTTGGAAGTTCTACTCATGAATGTGTTCACCAGCGTGAAAAACCGGTTTCCTTTTTTCTCACATCCATGTCTGAGCTGCAATCTCGGGCTGTGTAGAAGCAGACAATAAACAGTTTTATCAGAAAATTTTTTGGAAAAGGTCCATAGCGCAACCCAAATTTTTCTTAATTTTTCGTTTTCGAAGTTATATTTGAATTTATTTTGAAACGTCTTATTTCCGCATCGATATTTTCAATTTAGGGATGTTTGGCAACTCTTCTACTGCCAATCGTCTGATGCGCGACGATATGCGTGCATACCATTGAAAAAATAAAAATCATCGTGTCATGCAAAATGGCGCGGGAGAAGTGATGTGTTACGTGCTGCGAAGTATTGCGAATTAATGCTTTTCGATAAAAAAATAATCGTTTTTTCATGAAGATCGGATTGCAACAAAATCGGTTTGATAGTGTAGAAATTTTGAGAGGGTTCAAATGTTGTGTGGTGTTACAAGATTTCATCTTTTTCTGATGAATTCGTCATGTCGTGACATGTTTTTGTGGATGATTTGGTAGCGGGTAACGGTACCAAACGTATCGTCAGCAGAGAGTTTTTTCGTGACGATCGTGATTAAACAAGGTTTTTTTTTTAACAAGCGATATTATTACATTATTACTGCTTCGTCTTGTCAATCAATCAATTTGTTTATAGGTTACGTTCATTCTCTCCCATTCCTACAATGACCAGAGACACCATACGCAATGCAATTATTATATCTGAAGAATTGAACGTAGTGAGGAAATTAAGTGTTGCTGGTAGTTCGTTGTTTGCTTATATGATCATATCATATTCTTCTGGATGAAAAAGTGTAAACCAGATAGAGGTAAGTAGGTTGGTTGTATGATTGATTAAGTGAATGATTGGCATGTTCTTCAAAATAATGATATATACTCATTTTAGGGGTTGAATGAAATAAACACGCGGCAAAAAATAAGGAATCGCCACACACTATTGCACAGTGAGTATTGAACATTGTTCCTTTGCAGGTGTATGATGATAAACATCTTTGTCGCTATCAAACTAAATCCGGAACCATCCGGATAAATGTCTATCAGAACAAATCCGGATACTATCCACTATCCGGACTATCCGGATAAATGTCTTTATTGCTAGAGGTGTGAAATTAGAATAACTTTACAATCACTCCTGATTTATCAGTATGCACATATGCTTGTGAATTCTTTATACCTGTTTAATTATCCGATTTTAGCTTACAATGATTACAATTCGATTTACTTTTATTGAATTTTCTTCGTTATATCTGTGGAATCATGCTATGGAAAAACTAAAAGCTACTTGCTGAGTAGTAGTAGTGTATGTGTATTGATAGCTTTTGTTTTACAATTTTAATTTGTTATCGGTACCGCTCTTTAGACCTATGTCAATATGTTGGAGTTTAGCGCGCATTGCGAAATTTTGGTATAATTTCTGCAGATATATGAAGGTTTAACTGGGAAAAATTTTGGAAAAAACCCGTTGGAATAATTTTATCTTTTAACTATCTTACAACCTAAGTTATTAACCCTAATAAATAAACCTAAATATTTACAAACACCTCTAAGGGCACCGTGGAGTTCTACATCTTTCAATAAACTCTCTTACTTTCATCATTCCGGCAATCCTGTGGATTTCATATGTGGATAATTTGGAGCTCCTATTTATGAAACTGTACAGCGTATGAGCAATTTTTGCACCGCCTATGATTTTTTCTTCTATATGTCTTTTATAAGTTAATCTTTTGTCAAGCATTACACCTAGATATTTAACATAATCTTTCCTAACAATATCCAAATCACCTATCTTAAGCATGCGATCTGGAAGATTCTTAGTACTCGTACATCGGGTGAAAAATATGGCTTTAGATTTTGTTTGATTGGTTTGTAATTTCCAGTCTGTGCAAAATTTATCATATTCCAATATTCCATATATTACCATATCATATTCCAAATTTATTAATTCCATCATTTAAATTTTTGTTTATTGTGTTTGAATCCTTGTCTGAGCAACTCATAGCAAAGCATTATTTTTTGACGAACTTCGTTTTGGGTAGATCACTAGTGTAAATATTGATGGGTTGACGGGTGATAAAACGCTGCCTTGAGGCAAGCCTGCTAACGGGTGGAAAGAATCGGATTTAGTTGAGCCTAATTGAACAAAACAATTGCGGTTCGACAAAAACGACTGAATAATTAAGGATGATATCCGGGGGAAAATTGAAGCTTATGAGTTTATGTACAAGTCCTTGATGCCACACTGTATCAAAGGCTTTTTCTAGATCTAGCATAACGAATCCCGTAGATTTTTTAAGCTCACGTTGGGTTTTAATAGTGTTTGTTAGTCCACTAATTTGTTTGGTAGTTGAAAGGCCTGGCTGAAAGCCATATTGATAACATGGAATGATTTCATGCAAATGAAGGTGTTTAAGGATGTTTCTAAGAATTATTTTCTCTAGGATTTTTCCCAAGCAACTCAGGAAACTGATTGGTCGGTAGTTTTTGAGACACTTCCGATCTTTTTGGGATTTGGGAATTGGTATTATTTTTGCAATCTTCCAAGCTTGCGGAAAGTAATTAAGCTTTATATAGGCATTTTTAATGAACGTCATGAATATATGATGGCATTTTTCGGTAATTTTTTAATTGTCCGATTGTTGATCTGGTCATGGCCCTGTGATTTTTTGGTTTTTAGGTTACGGATTATTTTTATTAATGTGTTTTGGTTTTATACAGGGTATAAAATTTGAGTTTTGACTACGGTTTGTTTCATGGTAAGATGTGAATAGAACGTTAGTTGTTTTTACACTGTGCTCTATAGGGCTCCGGTTGAGGAGAGTTGTTTTGTAAGCTTCTTCAAAATGGTCTTTAAGGATGTTGCATTTTTCTTTATTTGTCATATAATAGTTACCATTCATAGATAGCGGAGAAACGGACGCGGTATTTCCTTTAGTTATTTTCACAAATTTCCATAACCGTGTTTTTCTTGGGTCTTTGTTCATTTCTTCTAAGTTTTTGGACCATACAAGGTTTCTGAAGTTGTTGATTTCCGAAGCTACTTCATGTTTTAGTTCAATGTATGTGGTTTTAAGTAGTGCATTTTTCCTGTCACGTTGGAATTTCCGCCTTGTGGAATTTCTAAGTTTAATTTTACGAACTATACATGGGGGGAGGATAAGTTTATAATATTTAGGGGTTTTAACTGGTATAGATTCTGAGTAGGCGTGGTTTATTAATTTTGAAAAATATTTTATCATTAGATCTATTTGGCCAGTCGTGTTCACAATTTTTAGATTTTAGCTTATTGTATAGCGATGGCCATTCAAGATTTCTTTAACCATCGGCCAATTGGCTTGTGATTAGTCCGGGAATCCTGTGATAGGCTTGTTTTCAATCTTTGTATTATATTCGAAGGAAATAGGAAAGTGGTCAGATGTAAACTTGTGTAACGTGATTATGTTAGTTAACTTGACGGGATTGTTGGTTAATGCTAGATCTAGAATAGATGGTGAACGCTTGGCATCACCCGGATAATGAGTATGCTCATCAGGATGGACAATTGAAAAACTTCCTCTTTGGTTTTCATCATCATTTAGTGGGTTTTTCCCATCTGATTTGCCTTACTACAATTCCAAAATCTGTGCGTTAAAGTCGCCACAAATGATAAAATGTCTTTTTTAAAGTTTTCATGGTCGGTGTTTGACCCTGGGTTATAAATTGAAATTATGGTTAATTTCCCGGTCGGGGTATTTATCGTGATTCCAATAGCTTCTAATACTTTCAAGTTGAAGTGGCACATTAATTCATGGGTTATTTTTTTGATACAATTATGGCCACACCACCTTTGTCGCCTTGAAATCGGTCTAGTCTGTATGTGTTATAGTTTGGATGTGTAAAGCGGACACTATTTTTAAGGAATGTCTCGTTTAGCGCAGCAATTTGTATACCTTTTTTTTTTAAACGATAGTTAAAGAACTCTTCTTTTTTGTTTAAAATGCCATTAGCATTCCAGGATATGATTTTTATCGTACTATTTAAGATGGGGAAAGCAGTATTTAGCTAATATTTGCACTATTACTGCGATCAAATCTTTTTTGGAGCTGCACTTGCGCAGATTATAAAACACATTTTCTACAATTTTACCAATCGCGTTCAAGTCAAAACCAATGTTTTTTGTGCGCGTTTGTGGTTTTTTAAACAAATTAGAAAAATTCATTTGATGTGAAGTAGGAGAAGGTCGAGTTGATGTGTTGTGAAGACGGGGAAACGATGTTTCGTTATAGTTGTAGTCCCTTACACGAGAAGGTGTTGGTGTTACCTATTTTTGCTGTGTTCTTGCCTGCCAGCCGGAGAAATTTTGCCGTGTGATGTTCACCACAGATTGCACACTTGAGTTTGGACGCAGCGATTTTGCCATCTGGGCTGGTAGTGGTTGAGCTTAGTGGGCAGGATTTAGATGCGTGTTTTTCGGCACACTTCACTGCACTGTCATGACCATAGCGTTGGCAGTTTGTGCACTGCCGGGGACCGTTTTTGTTTGTGTAATACTCGAAGTATACACGATGGTGATCAACTGCTCTCACCTGTTTCAGCTCGGGAGTGATAATTAGAGTGATGGATCCCTGTGGAAAGTGAAGAAGATAGAGTTTGGTCGTCAAAGCGTTTCTTCCTGATTTTGAGCTTTTTTATTGTACTTGGTGTGATTTTGCATTCTTCGAGTGCACTTTTAACGTACTCTGTTTCATGATTCTGTAATCCAAAGATTAACACCTTCGTAGTTCTTTTCTCCGGGAGTTGGTGAATAAAAAAGGCTTTGTTGTGTTTCTTTAAAACATCTACAACAAGTTTGAAATCTTTCGATGTGGTAGTGCTTACCACGATGCCTTTTCGCGTACAGTTCGTAGTGTAGTTTACTACACCTACGGAGGTGATTTTTTGATGCACATCTCCAACTTGCGTGCCGATGATAACAATTGGAAGAATTTTGGTTTTTATCCGCTTAGCGCTGGCAGATGGGACTTGTTAGGGCGTCGAGGGAGCCTCCTCCTCGTCACTAAGGATGTCATAACTGTTGCTGGTACTGATTCCCGGGGAAGAAGTGGAATAAGAGGAATAATACTTTCTCTTTCCTCTCACTGTGATTTTGATTACCTTACTCGATACTTGTTTTGCTTTGCCTAGCCGCAGCACGATTAGATACGTCTGATCAAATCGGATGCTGACAGGGTACTGCTGCTTGCTGAGTAATAATTATCATTTTATTATTAGTTGGAGCGTAAGGTATTGCTTGAGCGACTAATTTGTACATTTGTGTGTCACAATTAGGTATATTGCTCTGCACTAATTGATCGGTTTTTTCGTACTAAAATGTGTGTGTTTTTTTTTGTAAAATGTGCTTTTCACTTGATTTTTTATTCGTTCAGTGCTTATAGATTTTTTGGAAATCTTATACGATGTTTCGGGTGTTGCAACTTAGGAAGCTGGGACAAGATCGATATGATTCGCGTATAAAAATTCATTGCATTTTTATTCCTGTATCGGCTGTATGCTGGTACTCGCCTCGTCGGTTTACACTTGCGGATCTATTATGCTACACCGCAATAGGTTCTGAGGAGTTCTCTGTCTATAATATTCGTTGTAGTTCCTTATCCTTCTCCGACACTAAGACGTGGCGAAACATTTTCTCAGTGTCAGCCATCACCACCTTAAACGATTCTTTGATTCTTTAGGAAGCTCTATTACGTATATGCCTACTTCGTTGCGACGCGAGGTTTTCTGATACAAAACTTCGAACTCTTCATCTTGGAGACTTGGAGATCACTATCCATCCAAGTCTTATTTCTAGCGACGATTGTAACTGCGGAGCTAATCTCAGTTGCCCTTGTTGAAGTGGCTCAGCAAACAACGTTGCTCCGATCAACAAATCAATCCGCTCACTTTTGTAGTACAGTGGATCCGCTAACTTCACTTTCTGAGGGATGTTCTAATGCCCTGTTTTCCTTGTCTGAGCCAGAAAATTGGCGGTTATCTTGCTCAGAACCAATGCAAATTACAGCGACAACAAATTTCGACACTAGTGTCGTTATAGTAAAATGTCACACTAAATGTTACACATTGTTGTTTTTGTTCTGACGTTTTTTATGACTGACCGCGCACCTGTTTAATTTTATAATGATGTTAATCTGGTTAGCTTATTTCCTAAAGATACGATACTCTTACAACTAACGGTTACATGTATTATCTACTTATGCTTACAATAAAACTACGCATACATATTACTTCCACAACTACATTCTCCTCCCTTCACGAAGTTTACTTTCATCTAGGGTATTTTGGTCGTTGTTACCCTTCCAACGTTTTCGAACTTTACACGGGACGGGACACGGGAACTTTAAATTATTTATATTTTATTAGCCTCAAATTGTCTGCCCAGGGGGTTTAATAAAAATAACTTAAATAGTAAATTAAACTCCAGGATCATTGTCAATTATTTATCTGTTAAATAAAACTCACAATTTGATTAATTTTATTCCACACAAATCTAAATAGCACACTTCGTGACGAGTAACACTATATCGTAGAGATAACATCGTTTTATTTTTCATGTTGGAATTGTAACCACGATGAAGCGATTTATGGTTTTTCTCTCTTGCGTGCATTCCGGCCTTTTTTAATATAGGATTTGGAACAGGACCTGCAATGTAAGAAAGCCGCAACCGCTGCACCACCTACGTAACATTATACTATCACATAGTTGTGTTTTTTCAATTTTGGAACTGTAATTTTGAGGTCTTTTCATGCCATTTCTGAAATGTCAGACTCAAAGGTAGCAGGATAGTGACAGCCCTACGTACGACATTACAGCACGGACGAAAAATGGTGATGCTATCGTGCAAAGACGGTCTCCAACCTTTCTTTTCTTTTGGATTGTCGTAGAAGAGAATCTTCATAGAGAACCAACATCCTTAAGCCAAAGAAGCCTGCTCGTATTCAGGAGGCACCACTCCCAGGGCACTGCCCGATTCGCCGAAGCGCCTACCGACTAACAACTCCTCAAGCCTCAGAACCTATGCCGAATGGTCCGTAAAGACATTTACGTCAGCAATAGGCCTTCTGGGTACTTTGTGCCTAGATAGACGCTACCAAAATCCCACGGCACCGTGCGATGAACAATGGTTAGATGTCAGGCGTAAGAGATGATCACGGCTATGCCTCCTTTATTGGACCGCCGACATTTAGTCGATTGCCCAATAATGAAGAATGGCCCACTCACCCGCAACGACAGCTCGTGTTCCCGGGGTCCCAAGCACTTGGTGCCTGGGGTAGCCTAGGTACAATAAGCCGCCACTACGGTATGGGAACCCAAGGGCTCCCAATACAGCGACTCCTTAGACCTAGGCGCGGGTTCCAACATTACTGTCGCCGTACACGCCGTAGGTCAACTCTGATGTTACGCTGTTGGAGTCGAGTCATGATGACTCGTATAGCGTTGTATACCAGACTCCAGAGGGCATGGTTGGAACTCAAAATTGGGTTTATATTGTTTGGTGAGACCCGAGTTCCCAACGCAAACTCCAGTTCATTACGCACATCAGCAAACTGAGTACACTCAACCAGTAAGTGTTCCAAACTTTCCTCGCAACCACAAGCGATACAGTCGCTGGAGTCAACGAATCCCATCCGCCCAAAATACTGATTAAAAAACTTATGACCAGTAAGGAACTGTGTTAGGAAGAAGTCGGTTTCCCCGTGCTTCCTGCCTAACCATGAACCAATATCTGGAATGAGCCTCCGAGTCCACTCTCCGTGCTGGGAAGTATTCCAATCCTATTGCCAGGCCCGAATGGAGACTTCGCGCTCGACTGCTCGCGCAGTACTACTGAGCGCTGCGAACTCTTTCTTTTTCAGGAATACCCGCACCTCTTCATCGACGAGGATGTGTAACGGCATCATTCCTGATACCACACAAGTCGCGTCGTGAGAAGCTGTACGGAAAACACTTATCACCCGATGCACAACAGTTCTGTTCAGGCGTCTTAGCCACTGCTTCTGACACTCGAAGCGTAGGGTTGAACCCAACATAGGGTCTCCGTAGCGAACTATAGTGGGCACTACTGATGCCACTACGCGACGCCGGCTAATAAGCGGCCGGCATCTATTCGGCTTCATGCGCAGATGCGCCGTCATAACTCATGTGATGGTTGTACTCGAGGCGATCATCAAAGATGATGCCCAAGTACTTTAAAAACCGCTTCGAGTGTATGACCTGATTGCCTACTGTGATGCTGGACCGCTGCTCCTTTTGATGGGAGCTGACAACTATATACTCTGTCTTATGCAGTGTTAACTCCAATCTAACACTCTGCATCCAGATTTCAATAATCGAAATCGACCGCATCACTGATTCCTCGACTTCCGTGATGGTATTTCCCTCTACCATCAATACGATATTGTCTGCGAAACCAACCAGAGAACATCGAGTGGGCAGTTGTAACGACAGAACGTCGTCATACAAAACGTTCCACAATGTCGGCCCCAAACCGAACCCTGTGGGACACCTGCGGTTACTTTCAGTTTAACTGGACCGTCCGCATATTAACACCCAGTTACGGAAGTAGTCACCAACGATATTATATAGATACTCGGGAACCTTGGCTCTCCGTAATGAGTCGGCAATGGCCAACCAGCTTGCGCTGTTGAAGGTATTTCTGACATCAAGCGTGACCATTGCACAGAATCGAAGATTATCACGGATCCTTCGTCGAGCAGGAGATACAATCTCCACCACTTTCTGCATGGTATCTAACGTAGACCTGCCGGCTCGGAAGCCGTATTGCCGATCTGGTAGTGCCTTTACGCGTTCAAGATGATCGTAGTGATCGTCAGCGATGACTCTCTTAAAGCCCTTGGCGGGGGATCCGTCGATCAAGCAGATCTATATGAACCCGGATCTTCTGGTGGTTTCCCAGGGTTCTGGATCAGTACAAGCTGCTGGCGTTTAAAGATTTCAAGAAAAACTGCCTCGTCCAGAAACGTTTGGTATATCGTAAGAAAGGCCTGCAAAGGTGGTTCTGCATTGCTGCCGATAAGGCAACATTGGGTATGCATTCCGGTCCCGGGGCTTTTATTGCAACAAGCCTCTCACCTATCAGCATGATTGCATCCGAAGAGAGCCGAGTTTTAGTGGATGCTGAGCATCACTCCACTCGGTACACCGGCCACATTGTCATTGTGATGCCATTGATGACGGCAGCCACGAATCCACTAGTGGCCGGAATCATACTCTAAGCCAGTTTATTTGTAAGCGTTTTGACGTTTCCAGACTTATCTGCTTACAGCGCGCCATACAAATGGCAAGCCAAGTTAAGCCTAGGAAAGAAGAATCAGATTGGTTTCCTAATGAAAGAAGCTAACCCAAGCTCAACAAATGTCATAACAAAGAATTTTGCTAGCTGTTCTCAGCCATTTTAGGCTATGTTTGCTGTGTGCGAAAAATGTAAACCTTATTTTTTTAACGAAAACAACAGAAAACTATTATTTTAATTATCGGACTTATGTGTTGTTTCAAGTGAATTAAATTAAAAGTAAAATTTTTATACTTTAATCGATATTTGTCAAATTGTGTGTCATTCTTTATGTAAAAATGCCATGTCCTTCATGAATCTGCTCATAATGATACAGTCCGGTACCTGGATTATTTGCCAGGTACAGGCTAAAAGCTTATGCTTTCTAACTTTCGGTATGATCTGCCCCAATATTAGAAGCTACCTGCTGGATTAGACACCGACCAGTCGGTACTATGGCTGCTGTCTTGTCATTGCTGTACAAGTAGTTTCCGTTACCGCAGGATCCATAATACGGGTCCGCTACAAGTACAGCCTCGGTTTGTTGCTCTGCAGACAGCTGTCACAGCAATTGTCTTGCCACAGCAAGCACAATGGTTCTGGTTTAATTGCAGAATCTTAAGCATTCAAAACCCCACTGTCACCCCAGCAGACGGCGTAGCACCCTTGCTCTTTCGAGCGCCTGTCTTACTTGCCGAGCGTCTTGTTTGCTGGGTAACAGCTTTTACCCCAACAGGTGGCTTTCGGGAAGTCTGAGATGCCGTAGCTGTCTTGCCTGGTTTTTGCTTCTTAGGCTGTTTCGCCGGGATTGGTGCTCTTTATGTGCTTGCACACACGGCCTCCATCCGTTTATCGACCCCCTCAGTTTGCGTTGATGAAGGCTTGCTTCCCCGCTTTTCCTTTATTCTTCAAGAGGATTCATTGGCTTAGCTGCAGCTACAAGTAACTAACGTTTTCGGAACTTCTGCGTTCACTAATGCTTTTCTGTCAATCGTCGGTCAAGCATATCTCGACATATCTCGGTGTGTTTCTGTATTTCACGTTTTTGTCATTAACCACATTAACCGCGTTTGTGAATCCGGTTCAACAATCACATGGAAAACAGCACATGATGGATGCGTCAAAATAATAATACTAAACAGGTTCCGGAACCGATTCCGGATCCGATTCCGGATTCGATTCCGGAACTGATTTGGAGCCGATTCCGTAACCAGTTCCGGAATAGGTATCGATTTCAGAACCAATTCCGGAATTGGAATCGATTCCAGAATCGGAATGGATTCCAAAAACGGAATCGGAACCATGTACTTCCGATTCCGAGCTCTCACACCACCATCTGAACGATAGCTCATATATCTTGTGATATTGATTGATATTGCCGAGTCGACTGTCTGGTTGCTACTAATCCTTTTTATTTTTTGTTATTATCTTCTGAATATCTAGTACTAACACTATCATAATATTCCTTAATTAGTGATATGCGTAAGTTCATGCAACATTTTTATAGCTATTTAGGCTCCAATACCATCCAAAAACCATTCTTCGAGCGGCTTGAACTTCGGATGTAAAAAGGAACGCCTTTTTGGAAATATTTTGATTTTATTAATTAATATCAATCATTCCATTATAAAAGATTCTTAAGAAACATTTTTTTCACTGCAATTTTGTATAAATAAACATCATTCCATCGGCTGTTTTAACTCCTAGCCAATATTTCTTGAAAATATTTGCAGCTTCACTAAAAATCAATATACAAAAACAATGAGTGGTGTTGCAACTTGCAACAGCGTTCTTTCTATTACACAAAACACTAACTGCACAAACATAATAAAAAAGTCCCTGTCTTTGATAATAATAATTCCCTGTGGCGATCAAAGCGCCCTAGATAAAAAAACTACACATGATCTATACATAATAAACATAAACTTGTGCCACTTAGAGGGATTAGTGCGTATTAACAAGATGTTAGCTGGGAAATTTATCAGGGTAAGACGAGAACAATGGAGTCCTTGTTTGTAGGTAGGCCGAAACAAGAGACCCAAAAACTACGGAACGACTATTTCGCCGAAAAAAGAACACATACACTAACACATAAGAGGCAACAAATGGTCCAAAAATGATATAAAAACGGCACCATGTCCGTATCAAACAAACATCTTTGGGAGAAATGAAAAAATACAAAAGGAAATAGTCCAGAACAATAAACTCATATACGCCACGAAGATTACGAAGATATCATCACGAACATTTCGCTCAAGAACTTCGGTACAAATTAAAAATAGCTCAGGAGAGAACGAGAAGTTTCATAAAAAAAGAAAAACAAAATCGATAAAAAGAACAAACAAAAGTCCATCCAATCCATCTAGAAGTAAATGACAAATTAGCCATAACCAAACGAACGAAAACAAACGAAAATTGGACCCCATTTTAAAGGGATCATACACAGTGACAAAAATATTAGGTACAAAAATTGACATTGGTACAAAAATATTAGGTACAAACGAACATAACGAAAAATATATAATTCACAAAAACAGAGCTATAAAATTAGGAGAAAAATTCCGCTACCCTACATTATTCTTCCAAAGGGGGTAGGTGTAGCATATCTGCTAACATCTGTTAAGCATAAACCGTAGTATACCCATAAGGCGAATAGAAGAACCAAACCCGAACCCAGAATGTAACACCAATTCCCCTCAAGAACATGACCTACCGCACAGCTCAACCTTCAAAACATTTGGCATAACTGATCATAACCAATCGTTAGGTTTCGAAACCCGAACAAGCAGGAAACTCCACACTATGCAAAACACGGAAGGTTTGAGCAAAAGCATGTCATTAAACAGCATCATAAAATTGTTTATGATGCGTCAGAAAAACACAACGCATGTCCAAGCGTCACAAGAACATGCGGAAGAGTTCTAGCGTGGGAAAGAAGGACAGTGTAATTTGGCTCCGCCCAAAGAAGGCGCAAAGGCGTCAAACCAAAACACATCACACCCAGAAATAATGGTATAAAATAAAGCCAAAATCCGTAGGCAGCACGTAGACTTAATCTGTACTGTCATGAGTAAAGTCGTACTCGTGTCGTCTTTTATTTCCGATCATTGAGAGTCCCCGACCCACGGTAAGGCCTCAATGTATCTTCTGCTGTTAAGTCCAAAATCCGAAACGCGAAGTCCGATAGTATCAAAGTTCACCGAGTGATGTTCTCGTGAGTGAAAGTGTACAGTTGACAAGCTGGTACTTTACTCGGCCAATACTAGTTTGTCACATGGCGACCGTGACATTCATCGTCAATCTTCGGATCCGGAAGTGATAAAGATAAAAAAAACACTGAGAGTTAGTTGAAAAAAAAGAGTGGAAAAGAGGAAATAACGACCAAAAACAATGTAACGTTGTAATGCTATCATTGTAAACAATGTAATGCTATCATGAAGCAAAGAAAGAGACTATTATATGATGTTTTATTCCATGTAATGTCCGCACTAGCCCAATATGAGGCATATACCACACAAAGTGGAATCAGAATCAGAAACTTTCTGCATAAAGTAGACTGTACAAGCGACCCAGCCATCGAAACACTGGAAACGCTTATACTAGAAACACATCAACACATACATTTTTTTAGGGAAGAGTTGAACCTAATCATTCACGCATTCCCTCACGATGAAGACAGTGGCCTAGAAAGTGAATAAAAGTGAGGTGAAAGTGAGCGAAGTGCATATAAACAAAAAGTGAAAAGAAAAAATAAAACCGCAATGGGTGGTTAGGCTTTGCTGCCAGAAACAAACATAAGTGGAGACCACGATCTCACCATAGTTCAGACACAAAACATTCATTCAGAGCAGCATCTTGCGCATGAGTTAAAATTAAATATTATTTTAGTAATGGTGACAATGCTATGTATTATAAAAATAGCAAAAGCTTGCTATACACACCTAAAAAGCCAAGCGCCAAAGCAAGCTATATAAGTTCTGTCGTTACCAAAATAGGGTGAAGTGAAAAAAAAACAATAACAAATTTCATTGAAACATAACAAACGTTACGCAATACAAATATCAGCGCAGTGCTACGCGTAAAAGACATTCGTAAAAGTGCAATGTGTAAACAAAAAAAAAAACAATAAATAATGATTCGGTTCCCACAACGGTAGAGTGACAATAAATAGAGTGCAGTGAAAAGACACGGAATTCGAGCCCTACAACTCTTAAGCGAAATCGACGGCGCACGCATCCAGATGTATACCCGAGAAATGGTAATCTACAAAAGACGGGAAGTGACTGCCAACGCGCTGTACAGTACTCGCAGTGACTACAGGACTGCCCTCTCAAAAGAGAGACCGCAACGTGGCTGAAGCAACAGGAGCACCTACTCTATGCTAGGAGAGCATTACCAACATTTCGGTGGCTGTAAGCGCTAGACTACAACCTGACATAGGTACGACGGGCTCTGATTAACAAAATAAAACGCCAAAAGTGGCATTAACAATAAATAGTGTCACACAAAGAGTCTTCAGAATTTGAGAATTTTTTTTTTAGATGGCAAAAATAAAGGAAAACCTCAAAAGCTTAGAAATTATCAAAAATCAATTAGAGTTACCACAAAAAAAATTAGAACATGCCAACTAAAACAATTAACACAGCAAACTGAGGAAACGGATGCAAAACTCCAACAGGAATTACTAATATCTGAGGACAAAATAGACGAAACAGTACTAACAAAAATACGTTAAACAGGGTAGGCTTCTCCATACAGACATTTTAACATTAATACAAATTCTAAATAACAATAACTAAAACTTGCTCCGGCAGTAGTACCAATGTACGACGGAAATGAAAAAGAAGCCGATAACATTATCGGAGCCTTGACGGCCTTAAAAACCACCGTCAATATACAGAATGCATAAACGGCAATATCTATTATAGTTTCCAAACTGACAGGAAAAGCAAAAACTGTAATAGGGAATGAACCGGCCACAATCGACGAAATTATGAAAATAATAAAGGAGAAATTTAAGAGGAAAACTACTCGAGGATCCCTAACAGCAACTCTCAACGCAAGCAAGCAACAGGGAAGCGCAGAAGAAGAAGAAGACAACTAGAAAAGGCATATATCGCAGAAAAAACTGCGCCGGCAAAAGCTCTGGAAAAAGCAAATAAAGCAGGCATTACTGCATTTGCAAACGGGCTTAAAAAGGAACAATACCAGACCATTGTAATGTCTGGAAGGTTCGATACGTTACCCGAGGCCATAGAAGCTTTGGTAGAAATAGAAAGGAAACAGACAGAAAATACAGTCCACTCGATCAAGAAAGTGGTACAATTCCCATACTAACACCACAGGGACAGACAAACAAACAATCGGCCATCATACAACAGAAGGCCATACAATCACAACAGATATCAGGAGAATTGGCGGCATAGATCCAAATCGCCAAATAGAAATAATTTTTTAGAGCAGGGTGGTCTCCCGAGACACCACTACACGAATACAGGGACCACATTCCCAAACAGGAGACCATACGGTCCACGTTTTCCATAAACATAGAAGAAACAAATTTCATCTTTGTACCACTGGGTGGAATCGCATAAGCTTTCGATTACGATCGAAAGAGTCATTCTGTCGAAAAGTGTTTATTTCAGATGAACTTTATTCATCACGGTATCGTATAAGAAATGCGATGTCGATCGAAATCGAAATCGAAAGACCTGTCGGCAAATCGTGAGTAAAATTTCAAGCTGTCGATATTTTTGTGGACAATTAGTATCGCGAACGGTAATTTTCGATCGAATTCGAATCGAATTGCAGGTAGTGCGTTGGCGCGTTATGGTTTCTATTTAGAGCGGTATGCTTAGTCTGTAAAGTTATTTTTTGACTTTCTTATTATTTAGTTTCGTATCATTTTATTTTAATAACCATTCGCAACACGGCTACGTAGTCCTGCAAAACTTGTATATAGAAATATGACCAGGATCATTGCAATTGTACAACAATATTTTTGTACTGAATAAATTTGCACCGCTACCTTGAACGCTATTCATAACATAAACAAACATCCATTTGACAGTTGACAAACTGCTCGACAAGTCGATCGAATTGATTTTTTCGATCGAAATCGAAAACCCGTATGCGATAGCTATTTCTAGTCGATTTCGATGTCGATCGACAAATTTGCTTCGATCGAAATCGAATCGAGTTTTCTTATGCGATTCCACCCACTGGGGCTTGCAGACATCCCCTGCACGCTTCTAATCGATAGCGGTGCCGACCTCAGTCTTATAAGAGACATAAAATCAAAGTAACACAACCCATAAATCTTAACAGAACATGCACCCTTACAGGTATGAGCGAAGGAACAGTGACATCACTGGGAGAAGCTTCTACTTTTATACAATTATAGGGAGCAAAACTTAATCAGAATTTCCACATAGTAACAGATGATTTTGATTTGATGATGATGATTTTCCACTGGACGGTATGATAGGAAAGGATTTCATGACGAAATACCGATGTAATTTAAATTATGACCTTTGGCTATTGGAAGCATACCACAATGGTGTATACCTCGAAATACTAATTGAAGACAATATAAGAGGACACACATTGATACCCCCCAGATGCGAACTCATAAAAAGGATCGCTTTCCTCGAACAATGAAAAGAAGACGAAGTAGTCTGTGCACAAGGACTGCAAAATGGCATTCTAATAGGCAATAGCATAATTAACAAACATAGTCCATACATTAAACTAATTAATACCACTAACAAACATACTTTAGTAAAAATTAATCATATAGAAACAATACCTCTAAATTCATTTACCATAGCTCATAACACAATTAACTCACAAATGACTAGATATAATACGCTAAAGAAGTTAATACAGAAAGAGGATATCTCCAATGACACAGAGAATTCCTTTCACCAACTACTTGTAGAATACAATGATATATTCCATTTACCAACTGCTACTAACAATCTTAGTGGTGACTGTTAGCAACGGTGCAAGGTACCGGTACCACGCGCCAGAGGGCGCTATTCGTGATCTATGTGTGGCCACCGTATAAGGACTTGCTTCGGGTCGGCTTGGCCACGATGCCCACAGTGCGTCATTATTTCAATCAGCGAGTAAAGCGAGCAAAGTACGGTTGTTTTTTTAACGACGCGTTATCGTGTACGAAAGAGAAAATAAATCGGGACGGTTTAGGTGTTAAAAGAGCCGAGATCGTTGGTTGAAGGACTTTTGAAAGAAATATCGTTGCAGGACGTGACGAAATTTCGAGTTGCAGGACGCAACACCAACAGACCACCAACAGAAATTAACCACTAACAACTTTTACGAACAAAAGATTAGATTAGAAGACAAATCACCCGTGTACATACCTAATTATAAACAAATACACGCACAAGGACCAGAAATCAGGAGACAGATAAATAAGATGCTAAAGGATGATGTCATCGAAAACTCAGTATCACATTACAACTCACCAATATTGGGGTAGATCACGCTCTAAGCCAGTTTTTTGTATGCGTTTTGACGTTTCCAGGCATATCCGCTTACAGCTCGCCATACAAATGGAAAGCCAAATTAAGGCTAGGAAAGAAGGATTAGATTGGTTTATCAATGAAAGTACCCAAGTACCCAAAACCCAAACTCGACAAATGTAAAAAAAAAGAATTTTGCTAGCTGGTCTGAGCCAGGTTAGGCCATGTTTCCCGTGTGCGAAAAAGGTAAACAATTTTTTTTAACGAAAACAGCTAAAAATAGACTATTTTAATAATCAGACTTTTATATTATATCATTGCATTGAAATTAAAATTAAATTACTAAACTTAAATCGATTTTCCTCAAATTGTAGTTTACAAAAATGATCCCTTGTGTCATTCTTTATGTCAAAATGCTATGTCCTTTACGAATCTGTACAGAATGATGCAGTCCGGTACCTGGATTATTTGGCAGATACAGGCTTAAAGCTTAAGCTTTCTAACTTTTGGGATGATCTACCCCATAAACATTTTATTTTGCTAACGTTAGACAAAAAAGAGTTGTAGAAATCGATAAATATTCTTCTGTGAAACTAATGGTTGTTTTGGCAATTGTTTATGATAATACGAAAATTTAAACCTTCTCTTTTGTCGCTAAATGTAAAAAACAGTACTACCCAGCATTTTCCCTTTCCCTTCCCTTTTAGTCTAAAATTTGTTCATATGTTTATGTTATATTATATGTTCATATGTTTATGTTATATGTTCATATGTTTATATAATTATGTTTGATGTAGGTTTTAGATAAGCCATTGCTAATATTGAGTTCATAAAAAAATAATATATTTTCGTAATATCGGGAACCGCTTCGCAATATGTTCGTGGTGTTTAAACAATTCATCACAAAAAAACCAATGCTTTTCTTCCTAGTTCTCACAACGGTTCGATCACAACCCATATTTTTGCTATCCATCCTTTTTACTCTACAACAGCAAGGCTGCGTAAGCGGGTGAGATCAAGTCTGCTGATCTGATCTCATGAGAATTATTTCCAATTCCTCTTTCACTTCGTGCTTTGTGGACGCTTTGTAGACGCGTCCACGGCAGGACCCTATTTTTTAAATTTTTGTATGACTTCGTGGATTTCGGACGTCCAGTGGACGTACGTGTGTGCCCAGCCATAGACTCAATCCGGTGCGAGCCTCCCAGTATCGTCGCGTCGGTTACCGTCAGGGCGTTGTCGTCTGTGAAACCAATGAGTACCGCTTCTAGAGGCAGTGCCAGAGTCAATACCCCGTCGTACATGACATTCCACAGAATCCATGGAGGACTGATCCCTATGGGACGCCTGAAGTGATGTCAGTTGTGACGCCTTTCTCCGTGTCGTGTGCGTGGAGATAACTCCTCAGCAACATGCACAAGTACGGGGTAACCTTCATGCGCTCCAATGCTTTAGCAATTGCCTCCCAACTAGCACTGTTGAAGATGTTTCTCTCAGGTCAGCAGATCGTCCAGTTGCTTACCTGACTTCGCTATCAGAACTAGCTTCTGCCGCTTCCACGTTAACGGGAAATGACCGGACGTGAGAGTTTCTTAAAGTACGGTTTGGAACACTGTAGGTACATGAGGAACGGTGTGGAACATGAGTAGAAAAAAGTCCCTCTATGATCCTTGAAAGCTTTATAGGAAATCGTTCAACGAGTTCATGACGAGATTTCACCTTCTGCATCACCGTCCTGTAAGCAGGCTCCTGCCAGATTTGTCACTAGCTCTGGTACGTTGTGCTAGAAAGTACGGCCAAATTCCTTTTGATTTGTTTTCTGTTTGTAATATTGTAAAATTAATCTTTAAAAATGTATCAACAACGTCCCAAATCAAATTATTTGCCTGCTTCTTTCAATAAATCAAATTTCGAAACATCATCATTAGAAACATCAAAAAATTAAAAATAAAACAGTTATATTTCACATGTAAATCTTATTTATGTTAAGAATATGCAACGTTTAGAACGTTAGGTTTGACACTTCTGGAGTTTGACACCGATGGCTGGTGTTTAACAGCCAAACTACACACACAGTTTGACAAGTCGACAGATTATGGCACAGTCTGCGCCTGTTGTCAATCCCATACAAAAATCTGTCTGATACGATTTGACGCGGTTTGGTACGTGTAGTTTGAACAGCGTCAGGCTCAGATCAAAACAATGTTATGAATGATGTGTTAATAAATGTTTAAAGAGTAGATTGCACCAAACTTTGACTAATTTGGAGTACCAATGTATATAAAACATCAACAAACTCTACGTCAAAGCCATTTCAAGGGATGATATCAAGCCATTTGACGCGGTTTGTCCAGATACGATTGGGTTGTCTGGGAACCAAAGATTATAGCGACGCCTGCTGTCAAACTGTGTGTGTAGTTTGGCTGTAATAATGTATATACACGGAACATATATAAATTGTAATCTGTTGCGCTTCGAAAATAAAGAAGATCGAATATCGAAATAATCACTCTGCTGTTTTTCTGAAATCGAAGTGATCGTTCTGTTCCACCTTGTCTTTTAACAATTTACTATGCCTTTTGAATAGTCCGGAAAAATTCAAAGGTTTAAGATTATTGTACATTGTTAGCCAAATATTCGTAACGTAATTCTCTTTCTTTTACGTCGGAAAGAACGTGGAGCAGATATTCTAATATTTCTGTATGTTTCAAGTCTACGTTTGGCATGATTAAATATGGTTTGGAAAAATTCTTCTATCTGGCAAGCTGGCACTTTTACTACATTTGTTGCTCCCAAAATGGAAAAAAGGCTAAGGATAAAAGGATAGGATCTGAAAGGTATTTTCGGATGGGGTTTTCCAACTCCGCTCCAACTGCATGTGGCAGTTCCGGTGTGAATATCCAATCTATTGATCTGTGCATTAAGTATATGGGTCTGTATTCTCCTGTCTGTGTTTTAATGAAATGCACTATTTTTGCCATGTATTCGTCATTGGCTAATTGATGGTTAAATTGTTCTAGTGTTTCTCTGTTGTGTATTGCGTCCATTGTAAAATCAGAGAGAGGGACACTAGAACTAAATGTTTGCATTCCATGCTCAAAGGTAGTTAGGAGATATTCTTGATCCTGACGCAAGCTTTGAAGCTCCGTTTTTATGAAATTAAATTGATGTTCTGCTGTGGATGGCTGTGTATGTTGGTTGCATGCATGCAGTTGAAGAGGATTGTTCAATGTTGGTGAAATAGAATCTAGTGAAGGGGATAAAGGTGGTGTTGGTGCAATTTTCGGAACTGGAAGGGTAGAACATATTGAGGGAAGAGACCCTTCACCGGTATTTGAAACTAACATTGTTTTATGTATTTGGGAATGCGATGTGGATGGCACATGTGCATCAGCAGCAACTGTGGTAGTCAGGGTAGAAAAAGACGGTAGGACAGGTGTAGGAAGAACAGAAATGGGGGCAATAGAAGTTAACGCAGTAGGTATTGTGGAAAAGGTAGTTGTATAAGGAATATTTGCAGTTGGGGTTTTTAAGGCACATGATGTAGATGGAGTAGACGCATCAGCATCACATGTTTTGAGCAGGGTACAAGATGTTGGTTGAACATGTATGAGAGGAGCAGGAATGCGAGCAACTGAGGTTGAAATGGATGATGTCGTGGCGTTTGAAGGGATGGTTGAAAATGGTATGGTAGTGGGGTTTGAGCAATAAGAATGATCTACCAGAAAATAACGAGCTTCACTTATTGTTTTCAATTTCATAGTTCTAGTTGTATTAGCCAAATTGTAATTACGTAGAGGAATTCTGGATACTGATGGCCCCGCATGATGCGCTGCTGGCGTGATTTTTGATGAAACTGAAGACGTAGGATTTGGATGCAGAGTCGGAGCATAGTTTTCATTAATCTGAAATTTTAACTACTGGTTTTAATTAATATTACAAGCTCTAATGATGTAAATGTAATATGACTATCCATTTTTCATCAGCATACTTACGTTTGTTTTCTGATTTTTTGGCCGCGTTTAACATTCTAACATTTCGTTTAACGCTTCTTTCCTTGGATGGTTCCTAATAGATTCAACATAATGTTATGTTGGAAACATTAAACATGGTTTCTTACTAAATACTGAAATTTTCATTTACTTACTGAATTTATGGAATAGTAAAATATTTGCTGATATGTTACTGTTAATTGTTTAACGCATTAAATTTTTCATATGCTGTTAAAAAAAAACGACTTCGATCTACTCGTATCTAGCTATATTAGAGCTATTTCGTGGAATTCCTGGAAAATAGCAGATTGTGGGTTATAATATATATGTGATAGTATCCACATCCATAGTAGTATTGCGTCACAATGAAAAACGAAAATAATAAAGGCTCACATATTTTTACACTGAACAGAATCTAAATATTTCTGCTCGGATTCACTTGGAACAATCATTACACAGGTACGATTGAAACCACAACACGAGAGATGAGGATACACCAACACGTTGAAGTTTAGCCAGCAGGATTTTGATGTTGACACGATCAAAAGCAGACAGATGCTGTGGTCACCTCGTCATTGTCGCGGCATTCAATGGTCAGCTCTTTTCCACGTATGGTCAGAAGTTCCTTATGGTCGGTACCGCTGGCTGTTTCGGCTTTCTTCAGCATGTACCCTCTCTGGTATGTTTGATCTTCTAAACCTGCTTGCCAAGATCTTGAAGCTTCGGATCCTTCTTAACTCGTCGTAGGATGTCCGAATACGACTCCTTTTCCTTCAGGCCAACCACTATCGCTTCCGATTTTAACAGTCTCAGTGCAGTGCTCAGTCACATGCGTTCAAAAACAACAAGGCACAAGAATTTTATGTGCCTGCTTCCGGCTGGAGCCGTGATATGGCCTACTTTAATGGTCATATTAGATCAACCGATCGTCGGGGTAAGGGCCTATAGCTCGCCAGGAAAGAGTAAAATTTCAACGCCTCAGTTTTCAAGGCGAGAACGAAACAGGATACGCTCGCTCCACAATATGGGCTTGATTTCACATTAAATCATGTAAAAAACCGCGGATCGTAAGCTTTACACTTCTGGTAAGCGCCGGCATCTGACAACTCTGAGTGTGTTTTTTTACAAAGAATTTTAAATGTTTTTAGACACTCTTTTATGGACATGAGATTCTTCGACGTCCACGGCACGGGATGTCCATGTCCTACCCACGTCCACATCTAACTTCGTGCAAAGCCGAACATAAACGCCTATCCTTTACCGTACGCACTAGGGATACAGCGTTTGTCGTACGATCTGTAGCGTAGCTCTGCAACCGGGCCGATTAGCTAGTACATACAAAATCTACATTAAAAATATAATCTTATTTTAATTTTTTTAAACCAGGCTGCTTTAGCTTTTTCACTGGGATTTCAAGCTGCAAACCAAATACTTCATAGGATACGAAATGCATTGCAAGACCGGCGAATTATACCATTCAAAAAGCAAAGTGGCTTGTTAAACCCTGTATCGCATAACAACCTAATGGTGAAATCCTAATGCACAATTTTCGAAAAACTGCAGACACCAGCAACTCCTACGGTCTACGTACTTCATCAACAAATGAAATGTCACACAATTAATCACAAACTTTTCACGACTTTTGTTGTCGATCCGCTCTAATACGCAGATACAATCTGCTGCCTGTCGTCATCGCTTGTTGTCTTCCGCGCAGTGTGTGCCGGTTGCGATGGACCCGCCACGGTTTCTTCTTCGCTCGAACTCATTGCTGCAAAAAAGAACATACGTGTATCTAAAAATTCAACGTATATCTGAATCCATACCATGTAATACTTACTTGCATGTATCTTGTACCAAATTCTATGAAAGTTTTATGTAGAATGGTACGAAGTAGAATACAGCAGGAGCGAAAATGGAACGGCTGTAATGTCGCGAAAATATAACTAGGAAATCAGGTCAATTCAAAACATTTGCTATTGCGCTATTGCAGAAAACAATGTACCTGTTTATATGCGTGTGATTTCATGGTAGTGAGAGGCTACTTATGATTCACGTTACGTGATTCGATTCGATCCTAAGGTTAGGCGAGTCGCTAGTAGCAGCGCAATTCGAAGTAACCCAATTGGGGTGTGAAAAAAAACGAATTAAAATAATATAGTACTTAATAGATTACCATAGCGATAAGCTTTCAATTAATTGTATCGCGAAGAGTGTAGTGCGTGATTAAATAGTATATGTAGCACATAGTGTTATTACCATTATTTATGGCAGTAGAAAATAGTAAGAAGGATAATAAACAAATATTGGTACACCCTAACGTTAAGTTAGTTAAAGATAAGCACGGTATTATCGTAAAGTTCACTTATTGACTTGCGATAGAGTTCGATAGTATGTGAACTGCGTAACATTCTGGGGCACTGCTTTCAACTAAAGCGGTTGTCACATTGCTATCGTTTTTATCTGTCATCTGGGTCACATTAGTTCTTTTTTTGGGAACACTCAGACACAGAGCATACAACATCAGTGATCGCGAACTAAATGTTAGATTTGGCATCCGGCACTGGCAGGGATCACGTGATGATATTACTGCGGTGCGTTACGTTGTATCCGCGTGTCGCCAAAAGGATGAAGAACGATTTGTGGAAAAATAAACATAAAATTGGAAAATGCGAACACGCATTGAGTAAATGAATCGGTAGTGCGAATAATTCGTGTACTTACCCTAAGCTTCGTCTTTCACTGGATGAAAATCATTACGCATATTGTATGTTGGCGTGCTCCGACTGGATTATGATCGATATATAGCATGAACGTATATATAGCTGAAAACGATATGTAAGTTGTGCAATTATTAGGTTTACTGCTATGGCATCACATGATATCGTTCCAATTACATGCAATACGATGATTTCGCCCACCTTACACAGGTATGGCGACACAGGCAGGAAGTCGCAAATGAAAGGACGTTAACACGCCATCGAATGAAAAGAGGTATATCAGGCTGTGGAGGTAGAACCAGGCATGTGAGATCTATGTTTGATACTGTTTACTTACATTTGACAGTGAGATGCACAGAAGGAACGTAAACCCGTGGACACCTCGTCGGCTGGATAGAAGCATAGCAGGCTGTGGAAGGTAGAAACATTGCGTGTGAACAATATTGGATTTAGATGTAACGCAAGATCAGGCCATCTAGCAGTTGATTGGTAGTGGGCAACACCATGTCTACCGGTAATCTTGCTAAAGACGGGTCCAGTCCGGGGATAACATCGTGGCGGCCCTCACCGATCTTTAGCAAGAAGCCAGCAAACTCTTGCAAATCGTTGGCACGGTTCGCGTCCGGAACAGGTCAAAGAGAACGATAGGAAGGATCTGGCGGAAATCACCGGAAATCATCACAACTTTGCCACCGAAATGTCGTCGCACATCGATGATGTCCTGTAGCGTGCGATCGACAGCCTCGAGTGCGTAGCGACTGTCCATCGCAGCATCATCCCATACGATCAATGCAGTCTCGCTCATTAACTCGGCTAGTTTAGATTGCACCGGTATAGGGCAAGTACTGCGATCGTTGAGATCGAGGAGCAATTTAAAGGTGGAGTGCACTGTTTTGCCGCCACTGAGCAGCAGTGCAGCGATTCCGCTCGAAGCCGTGGCGAGTGCGATTTTACCCTGACGACGGGTGTATGCAAGAATCTTTTCTAGCAGGTACGATTTTCCGGTACCACCCGGACCGTCCAGGAAGAACAACCGTTCGCTCTCGGCGTTATTCGAATCCACAGCCGCCTTTAGTTGATCGTACACTCTAAGCTGATCTGCGTTAAGTAGGTGCACCGTGGCGAGTGTACTGTCGAGATCGGTCACAGGGTGTTCTCGTTCAGCATCGATCAATGCATTTGTTCGGTCATCGATTAGGTTCGCGTGAACGTGACTATGCGCAGCAAGCTGTGGCATTCCCGCATAGCACGTTAGATTCTTCGGCGGTGTGGAGCTGCGTAGATAGCAGTCGATTTCACAGAGTGCGCGAAAATGTTCGACATCGCGCAGCATCTGATTCTGCACATCCGCCTCATTCGTCGTGTAACGATCCTGATGTTCCCGAAGAAAGTACTTGGTGAAATGGTCCACGAACGTGTTCCACAAAAGCCGCGGATTCTGTAGCTGTCCAGTTGTCACGATCAATGCGAAAAAGTTCCGTAACTGACGGGGCATTCGGAACGATGCCGCTTCACGTAGTGCCCGTTCCCACTCGTTGTCGTCCTGAAGCAGACCCTTCGTAACAGCGGCTTATTGATACGTGGCGTACACTGTGCCACGGACTGTGTGCAAATCCTGGAATGAAGTGAGCCCTTTGCGGTATCATAACAACAGCCGCAAGCAATTTCGCTCCATGTCGGTCATAGGACAGTAGACCATCCTGCCGATGACCATCTATTCGTTGCGGATGCGTCATACCTACTGCTGGCCCGTACCGTTGTGCCTCGGCTGCTGTTGAGCTACTGTTGGTTTGGCAAATCGATAGTGCTTCGAAACTTCATGGTATAGTAAAGTCCGGGCGAAATCATCGTCTGTTGCCAACTGGAAAAAACACGTCAGCATGGTATTCTTACCACGTGCCGATTCGTCCTGCCTGAAGAGAACACTCTGCTGGTGGAGGAAATGTATCGGTAGTGTAATGACGGTGTGAGATTTCGCCTGCACCTCGAATCGCATGATTCTCCAGCAGCTTTCGGACGCCGAAATGTACCGCACGTAGTCGGCGATTTCATCCACTCTCGATACGAAAGATACAGCAGCTCGATCGTTGCCCTTGTACACGTATTTGTACAGGTACTTGACACCGGTGATGGACGTACACACTTCCACGTTGATATGCCAGTCGTACTTGTGTGAAAGCCACGGGTTGTACGGTACGACATGTCGGTTATCAAGTGCTACCCCTTTCACCGTCACGGTGCGTCCATCGTTCCGGCGACGGTATTCCGGATAGCCATTCTCGGATGCGCGTGTCTGCTCGCAGAACGATTACGGGTAGCGTTTTGTGCAAACCCCGCCTTTCATACACGGAGACTTCCGATTATGAGCTCCACACGGTCCATGCATCATACACTGTGTCACGGTGTGGTAAAGCTGTTCGTTGGCCGGATCCGGAATTTCTGCCGATACGGATCTATCGTAATGATCTGGCGTTTGGGGTTTGTCGTCAGCTCCAAGAATCAATAGCAGGTGGGCATGAGGCAGTCCTCGCTTCTGGAACTCGATCACGTACACTTTGGCGACCTCCACGCCAAGTGCATCCTTGTGAAGATCATTCAGTATCGCATTTTTCTTCAGATGAAAAATGCGAGCCGTGAGATCCGGACGATCGGACGCATGTTGTCCGGGAAGCAGGTTTTCGGTAATCTCGGGCCACTTAGGGTTGCAGGTAGTGTTGGGCAATGAGCAGCTGAGGGCCTCACTCACTCTGCTCATCTGAGTGAGTGAGTGAGCATTTCTCTCTCTGTTGGATGAGGTCATGAGGACCTCTTTGAAGTCATATTTTTATGCCGAGAATAGTCAAGCTGTTCACATTTGTTAACGCTAGATAACAAAGATTATAAGAACAAAGCTTCTAGCTATCAAGTGATCGACAACCAACGCACGACTTGGTGTGGTCTACTCGTAAACCAGTAGACAAATTTGGCCTTGTGTTAGTGCTCTGAATAATACTAGAAAAGAGAACTCACAAGCCTCATCAGAAAGAGGGACCTCACGGAAGAGCCTCACTACTGAGCCTCAGAGCAAATGAGTCAGCTTATGATACCACCTCACTCAATGAGCAAAAGAGGGCCCTCTTTTTCTCAGCTCTCAAATGAGCCTCACAAATGAGCCTCACTGATGCACAGGCAGCAGACTACACCACCTCACTCAATGAGCAAAAGAGGGACCTCATTTCTCAGCTCATTCAATTGAGTATTTTGCACAGCTCTGCTCATCAAAATGAGGTAGATGGTCACAACACTAGTTGCAGGTGATGGTTATGAAAAGGTCCGGCTTCCCTAAGGCCCGTACGATAGCCATCGCATCCTGGTACTGTGCTCGCATGTACCGTTCACTGCCGACGAAGGATGGAACCAAAATCACTCGTGTCCCCGTGGTATGAAGTGTCCGACGGTGAGTGTTTCCGTTGCCATCGGCCATAGTGTTGGTGTTGGTGTTGACGATTTCCGTATCTCTCTGCCCGTTGGCTTGAACAGAGCCAACATTCCGAGACCGCTGTGGTGCGACGATCGACGATGGGTTTTGATCACCGGCAGCAACGTCCCAGACCCCCTGGTACAGTTCTGCTCGAAGCTGTTGCTGATTGTTCCTTTAGAAGAGCAATCGCTGAGCCTCCATCTTGCAGTACTGGTCCACACAGTGCTGCTGGAAAAGGCGCCCGCCCCGATGGAACAGCGTGCTGTCAGTCGGTCGCCAGCACAGCCGATATGCTGCGTACTCCCTTGGGGTTATTTGCCGGCTAGATGCTTCCGGATCCATAAGCTGCTCGTCACGTTGCACTGGTGTGTTGGTGACGGCGCGTCTTCGAAAGCCCAAACGCCCAGCCCAACTCTCCGTATGGATGTAGCAAAGGGTATTGCATGGCATCGAAGAGCTGATTTTGTTCAAATACTCGTGTCAATTGCCCGGTGACTCGGGAGTGCACGATCAGCTCTCGTGCCGGTACATTTTGCCCTTCCACCAAGAGACCTCCTACCTCGGCTACCGTCGGTCGGTTACAGCGGCACTGGTCGACACCTTCGATCCGTGTATGCAGTAATAGCTGGATGTTTTGGCCTGCCCCTGCCAACATTCGCTCGTAAGCGTGCATGAATGTTCTGGCCAGTGGATTATGTTCCGTGAGCACTCGCTACAGCGTTGCCATAATGGTTCGATCCAACCCAGCACAGAAAGACATCCTAGTATCGAGTATTGCGTTGTACTGTTCGACATGACTCGAATCATAAAAGTACAGTTGAGCGAACGATGGCGCATGCCCAGGCAGATGTGTCAGAGAGCCGATACGGTGACAAAGCGCTCCCTGGATGCGGTAATTGTAGACTCCACCGCCAGCAACGGTTTCATCCTGCCGTACGGGATCGTTCGCTCTGGTCGATGCACACATTGACGTGAACGCAAATGCATTATTGTACTTGCGGATGTCTTTCATGAACTGCGGATTGTTGAACAATCGCTGCAGCTCTACTGGAGGTCGATCAAATGGTGGCAACACATCCTGACCACTGTTGCATTATTGGTGCCTCGCTAGGCCACTTCCGTGCATTGCAGTAAGCGCAGTTCACCTGCGAACTTAAGAGATGCCGTTCCGGGTGGTTGTGTTCCGTGCGATAGCCCAGCCCAAAGCGATCTTGAAGGTATGATTTCATGCACATCATTATGGGTCCAGGAAGTCCGAGCATGGCAAGTTTCACGAGCAAGATGGAATGAGACACACTATTGAAAGCCGCCTATATATAGATATAGATGTGTCCTGGAGACCACCGTCAGTAGCGCTATGGCAACTGCTGACAAATTCCAATAGGTTGGTCGTCGTTAAACGTCTATGCATAAATCCATGCTGGTTCTACCTAATATAGTTGCGCGCCGAGGTCCGTAGAGGATCATGGATGAGCAGCTCGAAAACTTTAGCACCTACGCTAAGCGAGATTAGACCACGGTAGTTGACTGCCTACATGAATACGCATAATTAATATGTTTTTTCATTTCTGGTGTTGTTTACAAGAATTATTTTCATAAAAAATCAGTTAAAACAAATTTATCAAGAAAGGTAAATTATTATTTCAATTTACTTGCAGTTTTCCAGTTCACAGTTTACAAAGTCTAAACATCACTTAAATATTACCTTGAAAATAACACGAAATATAAATTATGCTTTAAAACTGAAGCGAGGTTTGCGTCCTCCGATTATTTCTCTCGATTATAATAGCATACAGATGAACATACCGTTTGTTGTTGCGTTGTGATGCGCTGGCTCATTTGATTTAGCTCACCCTCGTAGCTTCTATCCTTTTAAAATATATGGTGATGTATTACTTCCTACTTCATGTAACTGTTTCGTGCATTTATACATTTTTACCGTTTGATGTTAAACTTCAACAACACGGAACCCAAACTAAGCGATCTAGGGTAACTAACATTTTGTAGTCCTTTACTTTAATTAAAACCGTTACGGTTTACCGTTGGTCTTGGATTTTTATATAAAAGACCCTGGCATTCTGTTAGATTCGAGATTCACCGACAGCATTAAAATTTAGCATGTGCTGTTAAGAAAAAATAGATATCTTAATTACCTGCGCCGTTTGAAATGTCAGTTTTAGGAAATGGGGATGCTTGAGAGTCTATACAATATCTTTGGTTGAAGTATGCTTCTTTGATTGGTATCCTTCCTTAATACAGTTAGAGCACGAGGGGAATGATTCGAAGAAGTTTTCACACGACAGCGCAAGGTGTATGGAAATACATGTTCAACGAAACCTCCGTACTCTAAGCGTTGACAGTTAGTTCGTTATTGCTCTTCTCTTCAAAGCCATGGACGTCCGTTCTTTATTCTTCTCGACCTCTGGCTTACTCTTGGTACAGCAATCATCGCTCGTAATAAGAACGTCATAACCATACTGACGGGAAGCCAGCAAATAATTCGTCCAGCTCTTAGCAATCTATCAGCATTATAGGCTGCTTCGATGGTCAATCACTGTTTGAAAAAGTTTTTTTTAGTGCTTCACCATGACCGTAATGATCTGGATTACAATCTTCGAGTCCGGCCGTATCAGTGTCTTCCACTTGCCACGTTTTCCTCATCGTTGGTACAGTAAAATGCATCGGATATATTCGCAACGTTGTTCTAAGGATCATGGTTCGAAAATGCGACACGCATGTTTTTTTTTTTTTTTTTACTGTTTATTTATTGGATGTTTTACTTATTTACATTTGTTTGTTTGTGAGTTTAGCGATTACCGCTTTTCATACACTAAATTGGTTTTAAGCTTTTTGCCAGGAGGCTGTCAGATTTTTTAAATATTTTGACAAATAGTTTGAACAACTAATTGTTCAAGAACTAAATGGATAACTTAACCTAAATTTATAAATAACTTAATTCTAACTTAAACCTAACTATATACATTATTTACAAAGCTCACGAATGAGTAGAGAGTTGGATGACTTACATCTCGATTCTAGGCGCGCCCAGAATATTTGGCAGAGGTTTCTTAGTGGTTTGGTTTTACAAGTGGTGTATAAAGTTGCAGAGTGTGTTCGACGGGGTACATTTAAGATTAACCGTAGCAATCTGTTTAACGCTATTTGTAATCGATGAATGTTGGTTTTGGCGCAGGTACTCCATACAGGCATTGCGTAAGTGGCAACTGGCAACACAATCTGCTTGTAGATGGCTATTTTGTTGCTTGTGCATAGCCTAGATTTTTTGTTGATTAGTGGGAACAACACTCTCAGCAGGACTGCTATTCGATCGGTGATTTTTTGAAGATGGTGATGGAACAGCATTTTGTTGTCGAAGGTGATACCCAGGTAGCGTGCATCCGATAGCCAGGGGATGGATGTTGTTCCTATCTTAATGTGATGTCCCTGAGGTTTGAGGAGGCGCTTCGAGAGACGGTGCGGGAAGATAATAGCTTGCGTTTTGGCCTCATTGATTTTGATTTTCCAATCCGAGGCAAATTTAAGGATAACATCCAGGGAACGCTGAGCACAGGCCCTGATGTGTATCATAGTTCTCCCTTTTGTGGCGATCGCTGTGTCATCAGCATACAGAAATAGTTGAGCTCCAGTCGGCAGACGCGGAAGGTCAGCAGTGTACAACAGGTACAGCAATGGTCCCAGTATGCTACCTTGGGGGACACCTGCAGGAATGTTGTGGACGACCGAAGATGTGGTTCCAAGGACGACGCGGAATGTTCGGCACTGCAGGTAGCTTTGCAGGAGTTTCACCAGATGTGCTGGAAGGCCGGACAAGAGAAGCTTGTGGACAAGGCCATCATGCCATACGTTGTCAAACGCCTTCTCTACATCAAGCAGGACAACAGCAGTAGACGATGATAGCTGCTTGTTGCTGTTGATTGTTTTCACTAGTCGTAGGAGCTGGGTGGTGGTGGAGTGTCCGGGACGGAAGCCAAACTGCTCAGGAGGTAGAAGCTGAAGATCCTCAACTGTATCTCGCAATCTAAAGTAGATTAACTTTTCGAACAATTTGCCTAATGCACTGAGCAGGCTAATTGGTCGATAGCTGGAGGATGATGTCGGATCCTTACCCGGTTTGAGAATCGGTATCAGCGCATTTCCATGCCTGAGGGAAGTAGCAAAGCTCCATGCAGCGATTGAAGATGTTAACTAGAAGTTCTAGTGCCCGATGTCCAAGGTGTTTGATGAGAATGTTGAGGATGCAGTCAAAACCCGGAGCCTTCATGTTTTTTAGGTATCTCAGTGCATCCTTTAGTTGTCCAGCGGTGAATCGGTCATCAGCAGTCATGGAAGAATGACAACTTTTGAGCCGATTGATGTTTGCAGTCACCGTGGCGTCAAAAGGGCTGTTCATGGAAAGCCCAATTTTGTGTGCATCCGCAAACTGCTGAGCAAGAGTGTTGGCCTTCTCTGCTGGAGTAAACATCAGCGCGTTGCCAGTTGATTTTAATGGTGGTACAGGCCTAGGCTTCTTACGAAGCACTTTAGCCACCTTCCAGAAGGAGCTTTCGTATGGATGGAATCGCTGCACCATCTCATTGAACGTGTTGTTGCGAATTTCCTGGACAAGCTCATGGATGACACGAGAGATGTGTGCTGCTTCGGCTTTCAGTTGTGGATCTCTGGAACGATGGTATTGGCGTCTAAGCTGGTTACGATGCGAGATGAGTTGTCGGGTGTGGTCATCCAGGACGAGCACCTGACCGCGTACAATCACCGTGCGAGTAGGGCTGTTTGAGATGAATTTAACATCATGTTGAAATAGAGCTGCATCTGAGCGGGTGCACTGGCGAGGGCAGTATGCTGCAATGAGGTTCAGCGGTCCAGAACTGGTGTAAAGCTGGACCCCAATTGCCTCTATGACGAAGGTGTTGTAATGCTGGAGTAGTGAATGCCGAATTCGTTTTCGAACAGCGATCGCAACACCACCACCACGGTTGTTGGAGCGGTCTAGCCGATGGATGATGTAGTTCCCAAGGAAGAAACTCTGCTCAGGCTTGAGGTGGGTCTCTACGATGAGCGCCACGTCGATGTTATGTCGCACCAGAAAGTCGCCGAGCGGAATCTGCTTAGCCCTGACGGACTGAGCATTCCAGGTGACCAAACGGAGACTAGTGAAGGAAATTCCCGATGAGGTCAACCAAAACGTCGAGTTTCTCCTCGACGGTGCGGCAAGCCTTGAATTTGGGGACGAACTTAACAACGATGTTTAGTAGCGTCATGGTGGTTTTCTCATCGGTCTCCGTGGAGACGGCGGGTGTGGGGTCTACTCGTTGAGCGTTCTTCAATCGTTGTGCCAGGGTCATCTGGGAACCAGACGGGACAGCACAACCCTGATACGACGCGGTACTGCGGGGAGCAGAGGGCAGGGTCGTGGCAGGAACTGAAGAATGGGACGGAGCTGATGCTTTCATCGACTGCACAGGAGGTTGTCGATATGACGAACGTTGCTGCTGCTGCTGATGCTGCTGTTGGTTTTGCTGCTGCGGCTGCTTCGGCTGATGCTGCTTTAGAGGATTGCGGAACCGGTTGAAAACCTGTTGCCGCATCTCTTTGTATTGTGCACGACGAGGGCACGACGGGTCGTTAGCACGGTGGGGTCCATCGCAATTGACGCATTTGAACGGCGGAACCTCCTTCTGGGCTAAGGTTGGACAGGAGTCCGATTGGTGGTTAGCCGTGCACAGAGCGCATCGCGGCTTCATGTGGCAGTGGCGGGTGCCATGCCCGAAGCTCTGACAGCGTAGACACTGCGTTAGGCCTTGTTTGCCGCCGCGATAAGCTTCCCAGCGGACGATGACTTGAAGAATACTGCGCACAGTACTCAGTTTAGCAAGGGAGCAGGTCCCACGCTTGAAATTGACGAGGTACAGCTTCGATTCGATGCTCTCGTCACGTCGTTTCATCTGGAAGACGCCCAGCACTTCCAGCTTGTAGGTAGAACGGAGTTCGTTAGCAATCTCGTCCAGATCCATGGCTGGTAGGCCACGGATGACTGCCTTGTATGGGCGTTCGTCGCGAGGAGCGTACGAAAAGAACTCCGCATTAGTGGCTTCGAGGTATGCTAGGACACCTTCCAGTTCGGATTGGGTCCGGGCAAGAATGTTGGTGCCTGCACCACTGAGCTTAAAGCCCGGTGTGAGGCCACGTGATTGCAGTTCTGGACGTAGAACTGCAATGGAGATGTTTTTAACAACCACTGGAGGTGGTTTGCGGGTGGGTAGTGCCTTTGGAGCAGGAGGTTGAGGAACCTGCGTAGAGGCAACGCTGGATGCTGCACCGGATGCTGCAGGTGCGGATTTGGTGGAATGCTTCGATGAAGGTTTCATCGAAACAAAACTATTTTCGGATGACGACATGCTCGTATCATCCGCATCATTGCAATCCCTCGAACGCTTCTTGTCCGTCTTCGAGTTGTCCGAACCCGAACGAGGTCGCTTCTTTTTGGTTTTCTTTGACATGGCGAAAACCACGCCCACTTTTGCACTACACACTACTACTCGTGTTTCCCTTTCACTTTATACTCAGTACGTGTTCACTCTCTCATTCAAGAATCACTGTCTTTGATCGCGTTCGTATGAATGAGACTGAATTGTTTAGGGTGTTGAGCAGGTAGACGCACCTGTTCTCAATAGACACCTGATCTCTTCTGCGACACGCATGTGATTTCTCCTTTTATTTATACACCAGATTTAGCTACATACGGATCGCATACCAACTACACCGCCTACTTTGAACACAACTTTACTATAGAACGTTCGTTTCGCATGCTAGGTTTTACACGTTCAGCGCCGCATCACTCGATTAAAAGTGATGCCAATGGTTAACGCCTGTATCACCGCCATCGCTATACAAATTGTAGTTAGTAGTAACGTAACGCCGTAACGTTTCCATGGTAACATCGTTTTTCCGCACACTCTTGGATCATTTTCTGTGTGGTGCATTCACCATTTCACATTTTTGCTGCAAAACTTACCCTTTCAATGCCTACTTCCTGATTCCAGCGCTAACAATGCAGTTTTCGATGAGTACTGTTGTTTTATCATTGGAAATTATTTTGTATGTATCCAAACTTTTTACCGCGCGCGATTCGAGAGTGTTTTTAATTGTTTTTCTTGAGCATTAGCTGCCACAGTTTTCAACCGGTATTTTTAAAAGATTCTATTCTATATCTATCTATCTATTGATAAAATGTATTCGGTACGGTACAACCAGAATCGCATCGTTAGCAGCAGCTGTAGTAAATAATTGGTCTGTTGATTGTTAAACTAATTACAACTAATTACACTTAATTTTTTTAATTAATTAAAAAGGTACACTTAGCTTCCTTTGAAGACAAGTCCATAAAATCAAAATAGGAACAAACAAATCGTTTCATTTTTTGAGAAGCGAAGTAAAGGAAGGCGAGTTAAATAAAATGAACTTTTGTATTGCAACAGCTACCATTGCAACGCATTTCGACTACACTAGGGACATATTTATCAAAAAGAATATTTTCATTACAAGTTGTGTAGTTTTTGTTTCTCTTTTTGAACTTGTCATTTTTTAGTGAAGGTTTTATATCACATTTTATTACAACGGATGTAATAAAACATCATTAAATAGGTATAGCTTAAAATTTTTTTTTGGAGAGGAATATATCATATTCCGTGTAAACTAGATTGTAGGAACATAACTATTATATTAAATGCTTCACATATTATTTTAATTGTTTGCTTCTAGGATTGCTTAAAATTAATGACTAAGGTATTTATTTAAATTAAAAAATGTCATGAAACATAAGGAAAAAGATTGGCTAATAATTAATGTATAGTCTTAAAGACTCTTGAAACTGAAAGGATAATAAATAGAAAATAGAAATGAATTAAATAAACTATATCCCATGGCTTCAGTTCCTTCGTTTAAAATTATTATTGATTTCCCTAAGTTCATGAAGTATGAGTAATTGGTTTCGGCTATTTCTTCTACGTTTTTGGAGATTGTTGTCATTATTTCCGTCTGTTTTTGTGCTAGTTGTCTGATGTCTTTTGTTTTTCTGCGTTTTTGTGGTTGTTGATTTTCCTCGTCACTGTCTTCAATTTAAAAAAAATGCTGGTCGAGTTGTTGGTGCTGGTACTGCCGTTCGAGCTGGTTGTGACAAAATTAGAAAGTTGGTTGGAAATGATGTTGGAGTTGGCGTCAGCTGTAAATTCCTCAATATTGTTTACGCCGTATATGTTTCCTACATGGCCCTCGTCATCGTCTTTGAAGCAGAGTAGCAAAGCAATTCTCTCCTCCAATGATGTGAACGGTACTGCAGTCGATGGGCCTGCTCCCGTTGCAGCGAAATTTCTTGTGTTTTTGGTCCATTTCTTTTTGGTGCTGTATTTCAAGTTTTTCCATACCTACGGCTTTAAATTATAAACGCTACCATAGTTTCAACGTACTGGACATAGTATATTGTTTTGCTTACCGCTATCCATTCCTCAGCACTTTTTAATGGAGGCCCATGCTGGTTTAATTCAACAGCAAGCTGTTGCCAGAATGCTTTTTGGTTACCCAGAACATCCTGCCGATGACCATCTGTTCGTTGCGGATGCGTCGTACCCACTGCTGGCCCGTACCATTGTGCCTCGGCTGCTGTTGAGCTGCTGTTGGTTTGGCGAATCGATAGTGCATCGGAACTTCATGGTATAGTAAAGTCCGGGCGAAATCATCGTGTGCTGCCAACTGGAAAAAACACGTCAGCATGGTATTCTTACCACGTGCCGATTCGATTCCAGGTCTCCACACGCTCGGGAAAAATGTTCACGGTTTCCCGGCAAATACTGCCAACCAACCACTCCCGATTGGAGTTGCTGATTCGGCAAATGTTACACTTGCGGCCGGCGAACCTTTCCCGGCAAATACTGCCAACCAACCACTCCCGATTGGAGTTGCTGATTCGGCAAATGTTACACTTGCGGCCGGCGAACCTTTGTTTCGACTACATCGACGGTAATCTCTGCTCCGCCGATTTGTCGCTCAAACGACCGAATCGAACAAGAAATTACAGAGCAGTCTGTACCACTCCAGGATCGTGCATCGTGCTGGATGATCCGTTCCTGAATATAAACGGAAGTATTATACTTACCATATTATGCTAGTTATGTTGGTTTGCTGTTAGTGTGCAATCTGGTTAACCGGGGTGGTTACATCAACCGATCGCGGGTATGATGCGTTCCTAAATAGATACGAAAGAAATATTGCAACTGAACTCTTGAGTAATATTCTGCTACTTACTGGATGATGGTTATTTGCCCTGTTATTCGTGTGGATGCTGGTCATACGTGGGCAGGCGTCAGCCAACTAGCATGTGTACCAATCCTAAATAATTTTTTCAACACAAATGTTAGTATTGAATTAAATACACTGATCAACAAAACATGGTTACTTACTGGAAGATGCTAATTGTCCTGCTGCTGGTACGCGTATCGTGTTGTCGCTCAACACGTTTCCCGTGCAATGACCGCAACCAGGGCTGCGAACACGTTCTCCCCGTGCGGAACATATATTCCGCAAAGTAGCCCTCCAACGAACCTTGTATGTTGGTCCCCTTCTGCTTCAGGAAATGCTTCAACCACCGCCACACATTCTCGATCCGTTGGGTGTGGACATCACCCTGGAGCGGATCCATGAAGTTCTGAGAATGGTTGACGGTGGCGTGCTCATATCCCAAGCCGGCGAGTCCGTAGTATCCTGCCCAGCAGTCGGAGAGGATACGCGTTTCGGGAGCCACATGTCGCTGGATGAGTCCGTGCAGCACAGACTGAGTCCGGGTCGCCACTCGCTCGAGAAAGATTTCGCCGGTTTCCCGGCAAATACCGCCAAACAACCACTCCCGATTAGAGTTGCTGATCCGGCCAATATTGTACTTGCGGCGGACGACCTTCGTTTCGACTACATCGACGGTCATCTCTGCTCCGCCGATTTGTCGCTCAAACGACCGAATCGAACAAGAAATTACGGAGCAGTCTGTACCACTCCAGGATCGTGCATCGGCTCAACCCGGTCTCTATGTTTGCGTGGCTCACGGGTGATCTAGTCTCCCACTCGTAGAACAGACGCGTCAAAGTGCCTAAACTACTTTTAGCGTCGAAGAAAATCGACCCGGTGTGGATGCTGCAAGAAGCCGCACACGCCTTACGGCGGCACAGCCACTTGAACCGGTCATTGGCGGTCATTTTTTTCAACTTCATCGAGCCACTACAATTCGGCTACGACTGCTCGCGCTTCAGCAGCCCCTACAGCCACTCGATCCCACGCAACGGAACACTAAATAGTGCACTCAAATCACCACTGTTTTTAATTTCCATCGTGGAAAATGCACGGAAAAATAGCGGAAAGTACGGGAAAGATAAACTGTTCGCACAGAACCAAACACGAGCTGCCAATGGTTTGGCCAATATGCAATATTGGCGCACAATCTAACTTACCAGCATCACCATTCGGGCAGTAAAGATTTAGGAAACTTGCTGGTATGTGTATCGCTAATTGCCACCTTCACATACGCAATTGCACTAGCATACCGGAACAACAGGGGACCTTCAAACCTGCACAGGGCATTCGAACTAAAGCTATGTTTGTGAACTATCTATACACTATCTCATCCCATCCAGACCCTTGTTCCCCAGAACAGCAAGAACAGATTATTCGACTACATGATAAAGTACAAGTAGAGTACAAAATTTGGATCAGAAGCGAGACAGTGGCTCTGCCAAACCGTAAGAATTAATGTGTAATCCTCCATTACGAACTAACATGTGATCGAAATGATGATAAACCCGGACAATAAATTACTGTAAACTTTAAATAATGGAAGAAAATAATGGAAGAACAAGATTTTTGGAATCACCGATCATGACGGCAAACACGCCTGAAATATATTTAAAATTAAACAAAATCACTATTTTTACAGTGCGCACCTCTTTAACGATTGTGTATTTTATGTTAATAATTCATTAAAAACGCACGGACAGGTGGCGGATAGGGGGGTCTTATTCAGACTTTAGCCCGCATAGAATTTAAGAATTCAAAATTTTGAACTGGATCTTTCAAACATTGCAAAGTTTTTTCCATTGGCTGAAAAGATTTTCAATCGAGTTTAGAAAAGGTGAGTAGAGTGGTAAATATAATGGTTTGTCATCATCATTTCCGATGGCGATTCTTATGGCAGCTGTTTTGTGGAAAACTACGTCATCCATCAAAAGATAGGTTGTGTGGTACTGCCGTTCGAGCTGGTTGTGACAAAATTAGAAAGTTGGTTGGAAATGATGTTGGAGTTGGCGTCAGCTGTAAATTCCTCAATATTGTTTACGCCGTATATGTTTCCTACATGGCCCTCGTCATCGTCTTTGAAGCAGAGTAGCAAAGCAATTCTCTCCTCCAATGATGTGAACGGTACTGCAGTCGATGGGCCTGCTCCCGTTGCAGCGAAATTTCTTGTGTTTTTGGTCCATTTCTTTTTGGTGCTGTATTTCAAGTTTTTCCATACCTACGGCTTTAAATTATAAACGCTACCATAGTTTCAACGTACTGGACATAGTATATTGTTTTGCTTACCGCTATCCATTCCTCAGCACTTTTTAATGGAGGCCCATGCTGGTTTAATTCAACAGCAAGCTGTTGCCAGAATGCTTTTTGGTTACCCAGAACATCCTGCCGATGACCATCTGTTCGTTGCGGATGCGTCGTACCCACTGCTGGCCCGTACCATTGTGCCTCGGCTGCTGTTGAGCTGCTGTTGGTTTGGCGAATCGATAGTGCATCGGAACTTCATGGTATAGTAAAGTCCGGGCGAAATCATCGTGTGCTGCCAACTGGAAAAAACACGTCAGCATGGTATTCTTACCACGTGCCGATTCGATTCCAGGTCTCCACACGCTCGGGAAAAATGTTCACGGTTTCCCGGCAAATACTGCCAACCAACCACTCCCGATTGGAGTTGCTGATTCGGCAAATGTTACACTTGCGGCCGGCGAACCTTTCCCGGCAAATACTGCCAACCAACCACTCCCGATTGGAGTTGCTGATTCGGCAAATGTTACACTTGCGGCCGGCGAACCTTTGTTTCGACTACATCGACGGTAATCTCTGCTCCGCCGATTTGTCGCTCAAACGACCGAATCGAACAAGAAATTACAGAGCAGTCTGTACCACTCCAGGATCGTGCATCGTGCTGGATGATCCGTTCCTGAATATAAACGGAAGTATTATACTTACCATATTATGCTAGTTATGTTGGTTTGCTGTTAGTGTGCAATCTGGTTAACCGGGGTGGTTACATCAACCGATCGCGGGTATGATGCGTTCCTAAATAGATACGAAAGAAATATTGCAACTGAACTCTTGAGTAATATTCTGCTACTTACTGGATGATGGTTATTTGCCCTGTTATTCGTGTGGATGCTGGTCATACGTGGGCAGGCGTCAGCCAACTAGCATGTGTACCAATCCTAAATAATTTTTTCAACACAAATGTTAGTATTGAATTAAATACACTGATCAACAAAACATGGTTACTTACTGGAAGATGCTAATTGTCCTGCTGCTGGTACGCGTATCGTGTTGTCGCTCAACACGTTTCCCGTGCAATGACCGCAACCAGGGCTGCGAACACGTTCTCCCCGTGCGGAACATATATTCCGCAAAGTAGCCCTCCAACGAACCTTGTATGTTGGTCCCCTTCTGCTTCAGGAAATGCTTCAACCACCGCCACACATTCTCGATCCGTTGGGTGTGGACATCACCCTGGAGCGGATCCATGAAGTTCTGAGAATGGTTGACGGTGGCGTGCTCATATCCCAAGCCGGCGAGTCCGTAGTATCCTGCCCAGCAGTCGGAGAGGATACGCGTTTCGGGAGCCACATGTCGCTGGATGAGTCCGTGCAGCACAGACTGAGTCCGGGTCGCCACTCGCTCGAGAAAGATTTCGCCGGTTTCCCGGCAAATACCGCCAAACAACCACTCCCGATTAGAGTTGCTGATCCGGCCAATATTGTACTTGCGGCGGACGACCTTCGTTTCGACTACATCGACGGTCATCTCTGCTCCGCCGATTTGTCGCTCAAACGACCGAATCGAACAAGAAATTACGGAGCAGTCTGTACCACTCCAGGATCGTGCATCGGCTCAACCCGGTCTCTATGTTTGCGTGGCTCACGGGTGATCTAGTCTCCCACTCGTAGAACAGACGCGTCAAAGTGCCTAAACTACTTTTAGCGTCGAAGAAAATCGACCCGGTGTGGATGCTGCAAGAAGCCGCACACGCCTTACGGCGGCACAGCCACTTGAACCGGTCATTGGCGGTCACTTTTTTCAACTTCATCGAGCCACTACAATTCGGCTACGACTGCTCGCGCTTCAGCAGCCCCTACAGCCACTCGATCCCACGCAACGGAACACTAAATAGTGCACTCAAATCACCACTGTTTTTAATTTCCATCGTGGAAAATGCACGGAAAAATAGCGGAAAGTACGGGAAAGATAAACTGTTCGCACAGAACCAAACACGAGCTGCCAATGGTTTGGCCAATATGCAATATTGGCGCACAATCTAACTTACCAGCATCACCATTCGGGCAGTAAAGATTTAGGAAACTTGCTGGTATGTGTATCGCTAATTGCCACCTTCACATACGCAATTGCACTAGCATACCGGAACAACAGGGGACCTTCAAACCTGCACAGGGCATTCGAACTAAAGCTATGTTTGTGAACTATCTATACACTATCTCATCCCATCCAGACCCTTGTTCCCCAGAACAGCAAGAACAGATTATTCGACTACATGATAAAGTACAAGTAGAGTACAAAATTTGGATCAGAAGCGAGACAGTGGCTCTGCCAAACCGTAAGAATTAATGTGTAATCCTCCATTACGAACTAACATGTGATCGAAATGATGATAAACCCGGACAATAAATTACTGTAAACTTTAAATAATGGAAGAAAATAATGGAAGAACAAGATTTTTGGAATCACCGATCATGACGGCAAACACGCCTGAAATATATTTAAAATTAAACAAAGTCACTATTTTTACAGTGCGCACCTCTTTAACGATTGTGTATTTTATGTTAATAATTCATTAAAAACGCACGGACAGGTGGCGGATAGGGGGGTCTTATTCAGACTTTAGCCCGCATAGAATTTAAGAATTCAAAATTTTGAACTGGATCTTTCAAACATTGCAAAGTTTTTTCCATTGGCTGAAAAGATTTTCAATCGAGTTTAGAAAAGGTGAGTAGAGTGGTAAATATAATGGTTTGTCATCATCATTTCCGATGGCGATTCTTATGGCAGCTGTTTTGTGGAAAACTACGTCATCCATCAAAAGATAGGTTGTGTGGATACCTTTCGAGCGCAGTGTGTGCTGAAGTTCTTCGATGAACTGTACAAATAGGTCATGATTTACGGACCGAGTGTGTGTGGTGTAATGTAGCACGCCATATCGACTCATGGCACAAATGATCGATATGTTACGAGTCCTTAGCTGTGGGACGTTGATGGCGGCCGCCGTTCCTCTTGCCGAACGTTCCTTAAGCGTGCGCATACTGATGTTGAATCCCACTTCGTCCAAGTAGATTAGGTCATTGTCTTGTCAGCGTCACCGTACAATCGTCGTCGATCCATCTCCGAATATCGCTTATGGCTTGCTGCGACAACACCTTCTGCCTGTTGCCATCACGTTTCTTGGCGTCGACCTGCCATGTTGTTTGGTACTTTTTTATTATACCATAAACTGTCTGCAGTTTGATATTTAACAGTTGGCTAATATTTGCAGGCGTTGCTCCGATCTCATACGCCGTTACCACACGCGCTCTATCTTCGTTGCTCGTGGTTTTTCCTCGTCGGGTCATTTGCACCTCTGTGCCGGCATTTTACCCATGCTCAGTGTTTTGATTGGAGCTCATATTTGTTAGGATGTAAATTAAACGATGTAAGTCAGGGTTAGGTTGCTGCAGTCCTTAGTCCTTTTAACTTTTTAATTTACTTTATCCGTTTGCAGTTCGCTAGCAACAACAATTAGGAGAATAGGAAATGATGCCTGTCGTACCCAAGCACCAGAAAACACATGATAATGCAAGAACGTTTTAACATTTCGCATCATTTTAATCGCTGTGTGCAAATACGTACCTTTACAAGAATGATTGCCGACACCAAAAATTAACGCACAATTTGTGTTAGATAGACAACTAAACGCAAAATACAAGTTGTAGTATTGCACACTTGGATTAACCTTAGACGCTTCGCTTGCTAGACCGATATTAAATATTTTCATTACCCGCGAATTGTACCTAATTGTACCTAACGACAGAATATACGTGTGCTTTGAAATCGTTCGTTTATATGCAATGTTTGAAAGATCCAGTTCAAAATTTTGAATTCTTTAATTCTATGCGTTATTAATATTTGTTGCTTGTCGCTGAAAATCAATTGATTTATGCTTTATTGTTATCAATCAATAATTTGCATTTCTGTTTCGTGCCTCCAAAATCCGATATATCATACAACATTAATTTGAAACGTTTATTTGAACATTTTAACTCTTCAACCGGTGTAATATATACCCAGCTCCCAAACCGGCCGGCCAATTTGGCATTCACTAAATTGTGCACGCGATTCCATATCTAGCTTTTGCGATACCGTAAAAGGTTTTGTGTTTCACTGTCAATCTCACCGTTTCTCTAATTCGCCTGCGCAATTCAATAAGTTGGGCATGCCACTTATTATCTATCGCCAGACCCTGTATTAATTTAACGGAATAAAAGTAAGATAACTATAACGAAATAAAATGGTTAAGGACGGTGTTGTGATTACGATCACGACACGTTTGTTTACATCTTAGGCTAGCAGTAACGCCCTATAAATCTAGCTGTTATAGGGTTCCAGTATTAGAACGATGGTTGAACAGAGCCACCGTCATTGTAGCAGCGGTCGCGCTGGTCCAAATGTATAAATAGGACCGAAGGAAGCGCCTTTGGTCTCTTTTGACCGTTACCGGCGACAATAAACTAATTTTGTGTTGATTTTCTGTTGACCTACCGCTTACAGTCCACGATATTTGGGCAAAAAAAGGTTTGCTGAACAGCAAATCGATCGCCTGAGGCAGACGATTGTTGACGTCTGCGCGAGGAATTTGCTGGCGTAAAAATTGCTCTACCTTTTCCCTATACTCCTAATCTGCCTGCAGGCCGTGATCGAAATCCTCCAGCTGTGCCTCCGTTTCTAGCGGTGTAAACTCAAACTCCGGCCGCCGAACAAACCCTTCGCGCGGCTGTGTTGCCGCCAAAAATTCCTCCATCGCCTGTCTTTGGCGAGCAGTATCCCGCGTGATCGCGTCCAATCGTAAGTCGATACGTGTTTTCAAATACGCGTTCTCTTGCTCCAGGTCGCGAATCCTTTGCTGGGCTTGCCGCAGCAACTCACTACAGTCACAGCAACGTCCTCCGGGGAAAGAGGTCGGGGTATCACGAGCTAAAAAGTCGAAAATGCGTCTTAGTTTTCTTCACATTTTACTAAGCTACATTAGCAAGCACTGATATTCTTACCATGTGAGTGTTGTGGTGCACGACCCATTGTCCCCGCTTCGGAACGTGTAGACAGTACCGGGGACACTGACGAAGACGAGACATCTGGTGACAACCGGACAACAGGAACGGGGACACTGGGACACGACGAACTGACCGGAACGGCCGCATTTGATTGCGAAACGCCGGTAGCGGTTCCGGAACTACCTGTAGAACAAATTAGGAAAACACATTTCACGCCCTTTTGCCGCTTACACATTCACAACAGTACCGTTTGGCCAGACTTACCAGCATTCCCCGCATTGATGGTGTAGCTAGCAGATGGTTGCGCATGCAGCGGTGGTTGAGTGGGCGCTGCAAAGGAAAAAAACATGCATTAATGCACATGTTACGCAATGTTACTCTGCACAACACATCACTTACATTGCGGGAGTTGCAACGAAGCAACATTCGTGTTGTGATTACGATCACGACACGTTGTTTACATGTTAGGCTAGCACTAACTAACGTGTGCTTGAGGTGACCCGCGCGAGGGACGGTCAGGTTAGGCGCGCGAGGGTGCAGACCACGAACGGAATATTAGAACGACCGGCGACAAAGATAGCAGTTTTGGATGTGGGGGAACGATTGAGTAGAAAGTGAACCGCGTGGTATTGACAGGAGCTAAAGAGTAAACAAACGTCAGAAGAGTGTAACGCCCAGGAGCGTCACACTGGTGGGGAGAATGTTGTGATTACGATCACGACACGTTGTTTACATGTTAGGCTAGCAGTAACGCCCTACAACTCTAGCTGTTGTAAGGTTCCAGTATTAGTACAGACGAACAGTGCCACCATCATAGCAGCAGCGGGCGCGCTGTTCGCAAATGTATAAATAGAACCGAAGGAAGCGCCTTCGGTCTTTTTAAACCGTGACCAGCGATAATAAAGCACTAATTTTGTGATCTTCGATACACCAAAAAGATCGTTACATTATTACTAAAATCGCGGGACGAAACCATTCACAACATTTCACAAAATTACACAATGTTGTGATTACGATCACGACACGTTGTTTACATGTTAGGCTAGCAGTAACGCCCTACAACTCTAGCTGTTGTAAGGTTCCAGTATTAGTACAGACGAACAGTGCCACCATCATAGCAGCAGCGGGCGCGCTGTTCGCAAATGTATAAATAGAACCGAAGGAAGCGCCTTCGGTCTTTTTAAACCGTGACCAGCGATAATAAAGCGCTAATTTTGTGATCTTCGATACACCAAAAAGATCGTTACATTATTACTAAAATCGCGGGACGAAACCATTCACAACATTTCACAAAATTAGTTCACTTCACGTCTGTTCGAAAGCGTATGTAAATCTTCGCGTAAGTAGTGCGTCTAAATTCGGTCGGACGATCCGCGCGCGCATATAAATCTCGCCTTTGGGAGTAGTGTTAATTCGCGTGGAAAGGAAGTGAAAATAAGTAGTTAGTTGTGCAATGGAAAGAGCAATACAAGACATTAGCTGTGAGGAGGTTGTGGAGCTGCAGGAGCAGCCAGCAACAGGGACCTCGGAAAGACGCACGAGCGTCATAGAAGAAACCATTCACAACATTTCACAAAATTAATTTTGCTCCCGTTATCTCCTCCGGTTTGTAAGGACGGCTATACTTGCTTTCGCGGTGAACCTTAATCGAATCCTCCACCGCAGGACGGGGAAGCGCCACCACCCGTCTTACCTCGGGACCTAGAGGTAAGAAGAAGGCGTATCGAGCTTCAGAAGAAGGAGCTCAAACTGGAAAATGCTCGGAAGAATTTGGAGCTGGAAAACGCTCGTAAGGAGCTGGATATCGAGCTGCAAGAAATCGAGCTAAAAGAGGAAATATCCGATCGCAGCAGTCAGGTAAGCGCGTACGCCGCGAAAGCGGCAACTTGGTTGCGAGACACAAATCGCATCGGGGCGACGCCGGCAGTTCGCCCCCATGGCAACGGTCATCGCAATGGCGGCCCGGGTCAGTCACCCTTAAACCCTATCGTGACCGCGGGAGCAAAGGCAACACGCACAGCCCCGACACCGCTGCAGTACGAAGACACAATGGCGAACGACGCGCGAGGTCGTCAACCTTCGACTCCGGTAACTGCTCGGTTTCCACCGGAATATGACTACGTGGGAGGTGGACCAAGCAGCGGCACAAGTACGTGAGTACATGGAATGGAGGCGTGCGGAGGAGGATTCGATAAAGGTTCACCGCGAAGGCAAGCATAGCCGTCCTTATAAATCGGAGGAGATAACGGGAGCAAATTCGACAATGGAGTCGAAACCCGCGACACAGAAACGTGTGTTACCCTTGACACCAGAACAAGAGTCAGCGCGCAAGTCGATCCCTAAGGAATTTCCGGCCTTTTCCGGAGATGTCGGGCAATGGCCATTATTTTACGCGACGTATGTGAGATCCACAATTCTTCGTGGTTTTAGTGACGACGAAAACCTAATACGGCTTCAACGGGCACTACGGGGACCGGCATTGGAATCGGAACCACCTTATGCTGCTACCGGATGGTTTGCCCAAAGTGATCGAGATTTTGCGCACGGAATACGGAAGGCCAGACCTCATAGTGGATAGTTTGATCGAGAAGGTGCGTAAGCTACCCCCCGTTCGTACCGAACGTTTAGAGACGCTGGCCACGTACGGCAAGATGATACGGAAAATGTGCGCGACAATAGAAGCTTCCGGGCTTCACGATTATGAATGCAACGTCACGCTGCTGAAGGAGCTGGTAGCGAAGCTTCCAGGAGAGCGGGTGTTAGAGTGTGCACGTTATAAACTAAAACTAAAGCGAGAGACCATAAGGGAATTCGACGTGTGGTTTTCAGAGATCGCACAGGCCGCGAGTGCCGCTTCAAAAACGTTCGATCGGAACTTCACACGACCCGAAACATCACGACCACTACCGGGAAGGAAAGCGCCCGCACACATTAACGTTCACAGCACGACGCGGAGGACACAATGCGCACTGTGCCATGATTCCTGTCGTACGTTGGCTGACTGTGCACGGTTTGGAGAAATGACGGTGCGAGAGAGACGATTGCACATTCAGGGACGCAAGTTGTGCGTCACGTGCTTGGGCCCGCATAGGGGTACGTGTTACGTCAGGACGAATTGTGGTACCGACGGCTGCCGAGAAACGCATCACAAACTACTGCACTGTAGGGAGCAAACACCACAATCGCACAGGAACACGCAACACACTCATTCACTTAACTCGCACATTAGCAACGACACTAAGTCACTTTTCCGCTATGTTCCAGTTGTGGTTCGCGGCCAGAAGACAGAGATAACGACGTTTGCGTTTATAGATGAAGGATCCTCGGCTACATTCGTTGATCGTAGGCTGATAGACGAATTGGGCATCGAGGGCACCTTGAACCCTTTGTGTTTGAAGTGGACGGACGATACGCTACGAAATGAGTCCGATTCGAGGGAAGTTCAGCTGCGGATCTCAGGTGTGCACCAAGGAGCACTGGTGTACGACTTACGAAAGGCGCACACCTTGCAAGATCTGATGCTACCGGTGCAGACGCTACCGATCGAAAAGCTGGTAAAGCTATACCCGCATCTGAAGGGGCTCCCGATTGCCCCATATGCCAACGTGACGCCTCGTATCCTGATCGGTGTCGACAACATTCATCTGGGCAAGCCATTACGTTGTGTAGAAGGGAGCTTCAGCGAGCCGATTGCTATCAAGACAAGACTTGGATGGACAGTGTTTGGCCCTTGCTGCTTACCAGCCTCAGTAAGTAGTACGGCATATTTTAATCTCCATTTATGTGTCTGTAATGAAGAGGGAAATCAGAATCTGGACATGGCGCTGAAAAGATACTTCTCTTTGGAATCCATTGGAGTCAGCGCCGCACAGAGACTCTTGCCGAAAGAAGAAGAACGTGCGATTACGATGCTAAATACCGGAACGCGTCTTGTGGGAGATCGGTTTGAAACGGGCCTGCTATGGAAGTATGATGATGTGCGTCTTCCCTGTAACCGCGAGATGGCCCTTAAGCGCCACACGTGCCTGAAAAGGAAGTGCGAAAAGAATCCGGAATTAGCCAGGGCAATCAGCAATAAGATGCACGAGTATGCGGATAAAGGTTACATTCGACGTATGTCGGAAGAAGAAATCGAAGCGAGGAGAGAAAGGGACTGGTATTTGCCGATATTCCCGGTTTACAACCCGAACAAACCCGGTAAGTTACGAATGGTATTCGATGCTGCCGCACAAGTACACGGAATAAGCCTCAACATGTTCCTGCTCACCGGCCCGGACCAACTAGTGGGATTGGTGCAAGTTCTGTATAAGTTTCGAGAGAATCGTATCGCCGTAACTGGAGACATCCGAGAAATGTTCTTTCAGGTGCGCATGAACCACACAGACCAACGAAGCCAGATGATATTCTGGGATGATGGCAGCAAACAGAATGGTGAACCTAGTGTGTATGCTGTTACGGTAATGACCTTCGGAGCGGCTTGCTCACCTGCTAGTGCCCACTTTGTGAAGAATCTTAACGCAGAGAGATTCGTTGACCGTTTCCCGCGAGCAGTGGAATGCATTAAGTATGAGCACTACGTGGACGATATGCTGGCCAGTGTCGAAACCGTGAACGAGGCAGTTACTCTGGCGGAGGATGTGCGGCTCGTACATTCGAAAGGCGGCTTTGAGATCCGGAACTGGCTGTCCAACTCGAAGGTTGTCGTGCATAAGCTACGGTGGGGAGTCAACCACAACAGGTGTGTCGACATGAGCTCGAACCAAGGCACCGAAAAGGTTCTAGGGATGTGGTGGAATACGGACGATGATATGCTTACCTTCCGCATAAATCCGCGCATGGATGAAGAGCTGTTGGCAGGTGGTAGACTGCCGACAAGGCGGGAAGTGCTAAGCACACTTATGATGATATATGATCCGTTGGGCCTCATTGGTCACTTCCTCATGTTCCTCAAGATACTTTTGCAGGACTTATGGCGAACCGGGATTCACTGGGACAAGAAAGTTGAAGGCGAAGCTGCAAAGAAATGGTTGAGATGGACTGGATTATTGCCGGAACTAGAAAAGCTAATGATCAGAAGGTGCTATCGTAGCATAACATCGTCGCCATGCGTGCAATTGCACGTCTTTACCGATGCAAGTCAAAGTGGAATGGCTGCAGTTGCTTACCTGCGCTTTGAGGAAAGCGGTGTGGTGGAGTGCGCACTGGTTGGGTCCAAAACGCGGGTGGCCCCGCTTAAACTCCTATCTATACCGCGACTGGAGCTTCAAGCGGCTGTGATAGGAGCACGCTTCGCGGACCACATCGCGAAGGCACATCGATTGAGGATCGACAAGAGAGTGTTCTGGACTGATTCGAGGAACGTGGTGAGCTGGATAAAGTCGGACCATAGGCGGTACAGCCCCTTTGTCGCCTTTCGGGTGAGTGAACTGTCCGAAATCACAGACGCTAACGAATGGCGTTGGCTTTCTACCAAGGTTAACGTAGCAGATGACGGAACGAAATGGCAAGGCGACCCGGATTTAACCTCATTGTTGCAACGTCGCAACTAAATAGCTTTTATGCGCGAATTTATTTTAAAGACTTTTATTTAGCAATAATAACGTTTATAACCACTGTAGGGCTGTAGGTGGTGTAGGCTTTAAAAAACGTCTTCTTTCGCGGCGATTACTTTTGCTACTACCTCAGTAATATTTCGTCAACCAGCTGATCGGGCGCCGGTTGTCCCTGAACCTTATGACCTGGGTTGCCCTTTTCTCTGATTCGTTCGCCCCGCGTCCATTTGTTGCTTCGCTCCCACGCAGTTGTTATCTCTTTCCACTCAGGAGTGGCCAGCGCCATCTAGCGATCGGTAGCACGACTCTTTGCATATCGATCGCACATCAAGATCGAATCGACCACCAGATGACAGCTGGTAAACAACAACCGAAGCTTTCTGAATTGTGCCAACACTCATCCAGCAGATGGTTCCGAGGACCAGAGTTCCTGTGGGAAGTGGAAGAAAACTGGCCAATAAATAAGGACGATCCAGGTGAGTCGTCGGAGGAACTACGGAAGAGCTTACTACACCATGCCATCGTTAGAAACGTAGTCGATTTCGCCCGGTTCTCACGATGGAAGAAGCTGTTAAGAACAGTGGGTTTCGTTCATCGATACGTTGGAAACCTACGGCGTCGAGCGAGACGGGAAAAGAAGGATGCGGGGCCACTGACGCAGGAAGAATTGTTGGCTGCTGAACGTACCCTGTACATATGGGCACAACTGGACGGGTTTGCTGCCGACATCAAGCGGATGAAGAGCGGTGCGAAGGAGAAACACCCTTGGAAGAATCTGCTCAAACGAGATAGCGTGCTGTACAAACTATCACCTGAAATCGACGAAAGAGGTATATTACGAATGCGGGGGCGACTAACTAATTGTACTTTGCTAGGTGATTCGCTGAGGAAACCTGTTATCTTACCTAGACGACATCCCGTCACGGACCTGGTCATCAAGGACTTCCACGAGCGATATTGCCATCAGAGTCACAGAACGGTGGTGGGTCAACTCCGTACGCGTTATCACATCCCGAAGTTGCTGGTGGAGTTCAACCGGGTTCGACGCGGTTGCCAGCATTGTAAGATAAGGGACGCCGCACCAAACCCACCGTTAATGGGCAATATTCCGCGGCAGAGAGTAGCAGTGAACCAACGAGCGTTTACCTATACCGGGCTGGATTATTTCGGGCCGATACTCGTGGTCGTGGGACGTCACTCCGAGAAGCGCTGGGGAGCGCTATTCACTTGCCTCACGACGAGAGCAGTTCATCTCGAACTGGCATTCGCACTAACAACCGCTTCGTGTATTTTAGCCATCCGGCGATTTATCGCAAGAAGAGGGTCCCCCAGAGAAATACTCAGCGACCGGGGCACTAATTTCGTCGGTGTTGCGAGAGAGCTTAACGTCGCCCTGAAGGATGTGGATGAAAATGCCCTGATGTAAAGATTTAGCGGTCCGGAACTAAAGTGGAGCTTCAACCCGCCAGCGGCACCCCATTTCGGCGGCAGTTGGGAGCGTCTCGTGCAGTCGGTGAAGAAAATTTTATGCAGCTTTGAATTACCACGGCTACCAACGGACGAGATATTAATGTCAACGCTGACGGAAGTGGAGATGATGATCAACTCTAGGCCACTTACCTACGTACCACTCGACGAGGAATCCGACAGCCCGATAACGCCGAACCACCTGCTTCTGGGAAGTTCCGACGGTAGTAAGCCAGCTGCCTGTTTCGACGATTCGCCGACAGGGATACGGACATCGTTAGGAGCACTACACGTGAACGCGGAGATATTTTGGAAGCGGTGGATCGCGGACTATCTGCCAACCCTCACCCGCAGAACAAAATGGTTTGACTCGGTGCCGCCGATCAAGGAGGGAGATGTGGTGTTGATCGTGGATGGGAACTTACCCCGGAATACCTGGCCGATGGGACGTGTGCTTGAGGTGACCCGCGCGAGGGACGGTCAGGTTAGGCGCGCGAGGGTGCAGACCACGAACGGAATATTAGAACGACCGGCGACAAAGATAGCAGTTTTGGATGTGGGGGAACGATTGAGTAGAAAGTGAACCGCGTGGTATTGACAGGAGCTAAAGAGTAAACAAACGTCAGAAGAGTGTAACGCCCAGGAGCGTCACACTGGTGGGGAGAATGTTGTGATTACGATCACGACACGTTGTTTACATGTTAGGCTAGCAGTAACGCCCTACAACTCTAGCTGTTGTAAGGTTCCAGTATTAGTACAGACGAACAGTGCCACCATCATAGCAGCAGCGGGCGCGCTGTTCGCAAATGTATAAATAGAACCGAAGGAAGCGCCTTCGGTCTTTTTAAACCGTGACCAGCGATAATAAAGCACTAATTTTGTGATCTTCGATACACCAAAAAGATCGTTACATTATTACTAAAATCGCGGGACGAAACCATTCACAACAATTCGCGTCCGCCAGCGCGGTCGACTCGGGATTAACAATCAGTAGTGGGACGCCGTTTACATAAACAATTTGGCCTTCCATAGCACACACACAACAATGCACACAACAGTAGAAAAACACACGAAACACTAAAAAAGAAAGAAATGAAAATACTGGCAACAAAAAACACCACAACAATTTCACTGCAGGCACGAAAAATTTGCACAACACTATAATGCGTTCAGCATCCACGCACTAACATCATCACAGCATCGCAGCTGATCGATGCGTCACTGACCGGCATTAAGTTCAATGCGCTATGCGTAGAACAAAATTTGCTTGATAGCAACGTTGTCGCGCGCTATCGCCGTAGCATCGTCTTAACACGGGCACCGCAAACACACGTGGTAAGTTACATGTCTTATAATCGAAGTTCAATTCCGTTTTCTCTTCCTTCACTTCCTTAGTAAAATACAGACCTGAGGCGAGAGCTGGCAGTAATCACTTCACACTTGTTCTGACGCTGTAGGCGATTTGTGCTATCCACGACACAAGCGCACCACACTTACCTTACATCGATCACTCTCCCCTACACACATGCAACGGTATTAGCAAATTCGGACATGTAAAACGTTGGCGGTTGGCATGGTAACGCGTAACGCGAATATCAAAAACACCCGACACACCAACAGGGAAATCATATGGCAAAACGAGCGTCAGCTGAATATGCAGCGGTGTGGCAGTAGGCGACAAAACAGCGCAGCGCGCATATCTAAGCCCCAAAAAATAGCTAGGCAGCGCGCGAGCGTGTGAACGAGACGATTGACAAGTATAAGCGTCCCAGCGAGTAATTGAAGCACGCCCAATCAAATTTTATTTGGCCTACACGCGACGTGAGATAAAAGACAAACACACACGTCATACACACGCGAAATCACGGTACGCCCTCGATCGCGCGTGTACGGACGTACGAAGCGCACCAACACATGCAAAGCGACCGACCGCAAGTTCGACTTCCGCATGGTTCTGTGGAGTCCCGCTTCATGGCATTACCGGTGTGTAATTTCGGTGTTGCATTTCATGCATTTAATAGCATTTAATTTATTATTTATTTACAAACCATCGATTGCAAAGTATTGACAACACTTTAAGCTAACATTCGGAATACTTTTTGCTAAGATATTTTGAAAAACAAGAGCTTAAATTCATTGACCAATACTTGGTATAATTAGATACATTCCGAGGCAATGCATTGCGGCGGTCGTTTGAGACGGGTGTTTGAGAATAGCAAAAAAAGCATAATTTAAATAATTTTATTAAAAAAAGGAAATGTATTTCTCTATAACTTTCCTATGTAAAATTTTTACTGCCGATAGAATGAAAAAAATTCAAATAAATATAAATAAAAGAAGACTTTTTAATTTTGAATTTTAATTTTAAATATTATTATTCAGAATTTATTTGCTGTTATAAGTTATTACATAATTGCTTTAAATCAATAAACTAAATTCTGGTATACTTGCAACTACTTCTTCCATTACCCGTCAATTTTGCCCGTTAAGCAGCGTGTTTTAATTTTAATTTTTAAAAACCAATCACTGCTTCTGTGGTCGGTGTCCCGTAACCGCATTTACCGACCTCTCTCAACAGATTAATAATATGAGTTTTGTTAGAGAATTGGACTTTTGGGCAAGTTCTGCCGGTACCTGTCCACTTGTAACTGCCAAACAAATGTTTATCTAACATCAGGTCCAGAGCGTCTTGCATGCGGTTCTTTGGATCATCGCGACGGATTTGGTCACTTAGCCACGCTGTCATTGCTGCCAAGAACTCTGCATCTGTTTCCAACCTTTCCTCCAAACTGTCCAGTTGTTCCGGTGTATTTATTATTTCGAAATTAAAGCCACTTGGAGCCTGCGATGAAGGGACTGTCCTAACGATATCGTGCACTGTTGAAACGATCGCCTGTACATTATCGCTCTTTAAAGCCTGCTTTTGCGAAATTGCAATGAGTTGCTTGTTTTCCAACCTGAGCTGCTTTACGTCCCCTCTAAGCTGTTTTACGTCCTCCCTGAGTTGTTTTAGCTCCTGCAACACCGCTTCCATTGTATTGTTACTGGTGAAAGAAGAAACTCTGGCTGGACCTTTGCGTTGACTCTGTACTATGTTTACGGTTGGCTGTGGTGGTTCTGGCAAATCTGAGCAATACTGTGGATGTTGGAGTCCTGACGTTGAAGGCTGCTGGAGTGTTGTCGTTAAAGTTGGGACTATTTTTTCGGTGTATTGTTTGCTACCGACCGAAGACATTTAGTTTTCAGGCTCTAAAGTTGAATGCTGCTGGAGTTCTGTTGTCGAAGTTGGGACCAAATCCGCAATGTCCAAAGACGGCAATTGGATATTGGCTACAACGTGAACACCGGTGTCGATGATATCCATTTCTTGGATGGAGGATGGAGGTGCGTACTTCATCCTGTCTTAATATACTCAAATTTTAGGCTTAATAACTTACCTGTACCACATATAGGAATGGGTATATTTTTACATCTCCCTTTATGCATCTTACTTACGTACACCTATTGGATTTTCCCTGTTTGGTTCTAGTGTCAGGTACTAAACATAAAACATGTTCTAGCTGACACCCGTGTTAATGGGCCAACATATGCATATTTATCCGTATTTTCAAGATTTCCTTGTGAAGCTCAAATTATCTTAGCTTACGACCTGTTTCATATTATGCAATTTGTTTTGTCACTTAAAAACAATATCAATCAGTCACATTTTAAAACTTCACGTTTTAACTGATTGCATCGTTCATCGTACTTTCCTTAAATTACACAAAAACGCATATACGAAAGAAAACTTCGGAATAAGTTAATAAGTTTTTCAGTGTTGCTTCATATACGGCTTGGAGTTGCTTGAGATCCGATTACTGTTCACAATAAACACATTTTTTTAAACGAATGTTATTATTAAAACTGCTTAACAAATTGAATGTAATTATAAATGAATCCGGAACATAAACCATTCAGGTAGAGTATGTCACACATAATAAATTTGTTCAAGGACTGTGATAAAAGTTGTATTCTAAACTTTATAGTACGCAATACTGTTATTCTTTTACAAATTTTGTGTATTAGACTCAAAGTTTTTAATCGATTTTTTATCAAAGCTTAGCCATATTGTCAAATGTGTTTAAGGTGGACATGCACCTTCCACAACTTACTCAAAGTAATATTTTTGTATATAACAGTGCACAGGTGTACATTTTGAACGTAACGTTGTACAGAAGTTGTTAAAAAAGGTAAAATGTTGTGCATATGAGAACTAACAGGTAGTTTGTACGGTATGCAAAGAATATTTTTTACCTTTAATAACTTTGCACAAACGGTCTAAAGGTTTTACATTCGGTTCTTTGAATCATCGTGACCGACTGTTGAAACTACGAGCACCACATTACGCAAGCGTGGTCGTCCTAAAGAAAGCTTTCCATGAAGCAGCATACAAGAATTTTATGCTGTTATTTTGTGCAGCAACATTCAACATGAAGCAGCATGTTACAAGAATTTTATGCTGTTATTTTGTGCAGCAACATTCTTATCATCTTCCGTATATGACAGCGAATGGGAACTTACAAAATAAATGCTGGATCAGTTCGTCAATGATTTTCCCACTATTTATGGAGAAAGAAGTATTTCAAGCAATGTTCACAATATTCAGTATGTTTACGAGGACGTCGTAAGATTTGGACCTTTGAAAGAAATCTCCACGTATGCTTTCGAAACCGAACCAACACCTGAAGCGTCGGATGAAAGGAAGGAGCAAATTTTTGGAACAAATTGTTAACAGAGTGTATGAACTACATCATGAAAATGTAGCCACAGTAAACAACGAAACCAGCAATTACCCAACGATAACTACAAAAGGGCATAACATTTCGTTACACATCACTCCCAAATTCAGCTTAAGGAAAGGACCCAGGAACGATTGATTTTTATTGAAGGACAACACCATAATGAAATATTGCCAGAGCCTTTGCGTGCTTTAATTTAAGTTTTAAAAATTCTGCCACATACTGTGCTGTTGGTAGTAGCGAATCGTTACCTCCTATGGTTCTGAACAATTGCAAAACATTCGCAAACTTATTTAATTGCACCTTGCGTTCCAAGGCCTAGTGTCACCAGTCCACGATATTTGTGCAAAAATTGGTTTGCTGAACAGCAAATCGATCGCCTGATGCAGACGATTGTTGACGTCTGCGCGAGGAATTTGCTGGCGTAAAAATTGCTCTACCTTTTCCCTATACTCCGAATCTGCCTGCAGGCCGTGATCGAAATCCTCCAGCTGTGCCTCCGTTTCTAGCGGTGTAAACTCAAACTCCGGCCGCCGAACAAACCCTTCGCGCGGCTGTGTTGCCGCCAAAAATTCCTCCATCGCCTGTCTTTGGCGAGCAGTATCCCGCGTGATCGCGTCCAATCGTAAGTCGATACGTGTTTTCAAATACGCGTTCTCTTGCTCCAGGTCGCGAATCCTTTGCTGGGCTTGCCGCAGCAACTCACTACAGTCACAGCAACGTCCTCCGGGGAAAGAGGTCGGGGTATCACGAGCTAAAAAGTCGAAAATGCGTCTTAGTTTGTTTTCTTCACATTTTACTAAGCTACATTAGCAAGCACTGATATTCTTACCATGTGAGTGTTGTGGTGCACGACCCATTGTCCCCGCTTCGGAACGTGTAGACAGTACCGGGGACACTGACGAAGACGAGACATCTGGTGACAACCGGACAACAGGAACGGGGACACTGGGACACGACGAACTGACCGGAACGGCCGCATTTGATTGCGAAACGCCGGTAGCGGTTCCGGAACTACCTGTAGAACAAATTAGGAAAACACATTTCACGCCCTTTTGTCGCTTACACATTCACAACAGTACCGTTTGGCCAGACTTACCAGCATTCCCCGCATTGATGGTGTAGCTAGCAGATGGTTGCGCATGCAGCGGTGGTTGAGTGGGCGCTGCAAAGGAAAAAAAACATGCATTAATGCACATGTTACGCAATGTTACTCTGCACAACACATCACTTACATTGCGGGAGTTGCAACGAAGCAACATTCGCGTCCGCCAGCGCGGTCGACTCGGGATTAACAATCAGTAGTGGGACGCCGTTTACATAAACAATTTGGCCTTCCATAGCACACACACAACAATGCACACAACAGTAGAAAAACACACGAAACACTAAAAAAGAAAGAAATGAAAATACTGGCAACAAAAAACACCACAACAATTTCACTGCAGGCACGAAAAATTTGCACAACACTATAATGCGTTCAGCATCCACGCACTAACATCATCACAGCATCGCAGCTGATCGATGCGTCACTGACCGGCATTAAGTTCAATGCGCTATGCGTAGAACAAAATTTGCTTGATAGCAACGTTGTCGCGCGCTATCGCCGTAGCATCGTCTTAACACGGGCACCGCAAACACACGTGGTAAGTTACACGTCTTATAATCGAAGTTCAATTCCGTTTTCTCTTCCTTCACTTCCTTAGTAAAATACAGACCTGAGGCGAGAGCTGGCAGTAATCACTTCACACTTGTTCTGACGCTGTAGGCGATTTGTGCTATCCACGACACAAGCGCACCACACTTACCTTACATCGATCACTCTCCCCTACACACATGCAACGGTATTAGCAAATTCGGACATGTAAAACGTTGGCGGTTGGCATGGTAACGCGTAACGCGAATATCAAAAACACCCGACACACCAACAGGGAAATCATATGGCAAAACGAGCGTCAGCTGAATATGCAGCGGTGTGGCAGTAGGCGACAAAACAGCGCAGCGCGCATATCTAAGCCCCAAAAAATAGCTAGCCAGCGCGCGAGCGTGTGAACGAGACGATTGACAAGTATAAGCGTCCCAGCGAGCAATTGAAGCACGCCCAATCAAATTTTACTCGGATCTCTCTTTCTGGCCTACACGCGACGTGAGATAAAAGACAAACACACACGTCATACACACGCGAAATCACGGTACGCCCTCGATCGCGCGTGTACGGACGTACGAAGCGCACCAACACATGCAAAGCGACCAACCGCAAGTTCGACTTCCGCATGGTTCTGTGGAGTCCCGCTTCATGGCATTACCGGTGTGTAATTTCGGTGTTGCATTTCATGCATTTAATAGCATTTAATTTATTATTTATTTACAAACCATCGATTGCAAAGTATTGACAACACTTTAAGCTAACATTCGGAATACTTTTTGCTAAGATATTTTGAAAAACAAGAGCTTAAATTCATTGACCAATACTTGGTATAATTAGATACATTCCGAGGCAATGCATTGCGGCGGTCGTTTGAGACGGGTGTTTGAGAATAGCAAAAAAAGCATAATTTAAATAATTTTATTAAAAAAAGGAAATGTATTTCTCTATAACTTTCCTATGTAAAATTTTTACTGCCGATAGAATGAAAAAAATTCAAATAAATATAAATAAAAGAAGACTTTAATTTTGAATTTTAATTTTAAATATTATTATTCAGAATTTATTTGCTGTTATAAGTTATTACATAATTGCTTTAAATCAATAAACTAAATTCTGGTATACTTGCAACTACTTCTTCCATTACCCGTCAATTTTGCCCGTTAAGCAGCGTGTTTTAATTTTAATTTTTAAAAACCAATCACTGCTTCTGTGGTCGGTGTCCCGTAACCGCATTTACCGACCTCTCTCAACAGATTAATAATATGAGTTTTGTTAGAGAATTGGACTTTTGGGCCAGTTCTGCCGGTACCTGTCCACTTGTAACTGCCAAACAAATGTTTATCTAACATCAGGTCCAGAGCGTCTTGCATGCGGTTCTTTGGATCATCGCAACGGATTTGGTCACTTAGCCACGCTGTCATTGCTGCCAAGAACTCTGCATCTGTTTCCAACCTTTCCTCCAAACTGTCCAGTTGTTCCGGTGTATTTATTATTTCGAAATTAAAGCCACTTGGAGCCTGCGATGAAGGGACTGTCCTAACGATATCGTGCACTGTTGAAACGATCGCCTGTACATTATCGCTCTTTAAAGCCTGCTTTTGCGAAATTGCAATGAGTTGCTTGTTTTCCAACCTGAGCTGCTTTACGTCCCCTCTAAGCTGTTTTACGTCCTCCCTGCGTTGTTTTAGCTCCTGCAACACCGCTTCCATTGTATTGTTACTGGTGAAAGAAGAAACTCTGGCTGGACCTTTGCGTTGACTCTGTACTATGTTTACGGTTGGCTGTGGTGGTTCTGGCAAATCTGAGCAATACTGTGGATGTTGGAGTCCTGACGTTAAAGGCTGCTGGAGTGTTGTCGTTAAAGTTGGGACTATTTTTTCGGTGTATTGTTTGCTACCGACCGAAGACATTTAGTTTTCAGGCTCTAAAGTTGAATGCTGCTGGAGTTCTGTTGTCGAAGTTGGGACCAAATCCGCAATGTCCAAAGACGGCAATTGGATATTGGCTACAACGTGAACACCGGTGTCGATGATATCCATTTCTTGGATGGAGGATGGAGGTGCGTACTTCATCCTGTCTTAATATACTCAAATTTTAGGCTTAATAACTTACCTGTACCACATATAGGAATGGGTATATTTTTACATCTCCCTTTATGCATCTTACTTACGTACACCTATTGGATTTTCCCTGTTTGGTTCTAGTGTCAGGTACTAAACATAAAACATGTTCTAGCTGACACCCGTGTTAATGGGCCAACATATGCATATTTATCCGTATTTTCAAGATTTCCTTGTGAAGCTCAAATTATCTTAGCTTACGACCTGTTTCATATTATGCAATTTGTTTTGTCACTTAAAAACAATATCAATCAGTCACATTTTAAAACTTCACGTTTTAACTGATTGCATCGTTCATCGTACTTTCCTTAAATTACACAAAAACGCATATACGAAAGAAAACTTCGGAATAAGTTAATAAGTTTTTCAGTGTTGCTTCATATACGGCTTGGAGTTGCTTGAGATCCGATTACTGTTCACAATAAACACATTTTTTTAAACGAATGTTATTATTAAAACTGCTTAACAAATTGAATGTAATTATAAATGAATCCGGAACATAAACCATTAAGGTAGAGTATGTCACACATAATAAATTTGTTCAAGGACTGTGATAAAAGTTGTATTCTAAACTTTATAGTACGCAATACTGTTATTCTTTTACAAATTTTGTGTATTAAACTCAAAGTTTTTAATCGATTTTTTATCAAAGCTTAGCCATATTGTCAAATGTGTTTAAGGTGGACATGCACCTTCCACAACTTACTCAAAGTAATATTTTTGTATATAACAGTGCACAGGTGTACATTTTGAACGTAACGTTGTACAGAAGTTGTTAAAAAAGGTAAAATGTTGTGCATATGAGAACTAACAGGTAGTTTGTACGGTATGCAAAGAATATTTTTTACCTTTAATAACTTTGCACAAACGGTCTAAAGGTTTTACATTCGGTTCTTTGAATCATCGTGACCGACTGTTGAAACTACGAGCACCACATTACGCAAGCGTGGTCGTCCTAAAGAAAGCTTTCCATGAAGCAGCATACAAGAATTTTATGCTGTTATTTTGTGCAGCAACATTCAACATGAAGCAGCATGTTACAAGAATTTTATGCTGTTATTTTGTGCAGCAACATTCTTATCATCTTCCGTATATGACAGCGAATGGGAACTTACAAAATAAATGCTGGATCAGTTCGTCAATGATTTTCCCACTATTTATGGAGAAAGAAGTATTTCAAGCAATGTTCACAATATTCAGTATGTTTACGAGGACGTCGTAAGATTTGGACCTTTGAAAGAAATCTCCACGTATGCTTTCGAAACCGAACCAACACCTGAAGCGTCGGATGAAAGGAAGGAGCAAATTTTTGGAACAAATTGTTAACAGAGTGTATGAACTACATCATGAAAATGTAGCCACAGTAAACAACGAAACCAGCAATTACCCAACGATAACTACAAAAGGGCATAACATTTCGTTACACATCACTCCCAAATTCAGCTTAAGGAAAGGACCCAGGAACGATTGATTTTTATTGAAGGACAACACCATAATGAAATATTGCCAGAGCCTTTGCGTGCTTTAATTTAAGTTTTAAAAATTCTGCCACATACTGTGCTGTTGGTAGTAGCGAATCGTTACCTCCTATGGTTCTGAACAATTGCAAAACATTCGCAAACTTATTTAATTGCACCTTGCGTTCCAAGGCCTAGTGCCACCAGTCCACGATATTTGTGCAAAAATTGGTTTGCTGAACAGCAAATCGATCGCCTGATGCAGACGATTGTTGACGTCTGCGCGAGGAATTTGCTGGCGTAAAAATTGCTCTACCTTTTCCCTATACTCCGAATCTGCCTGCAGGCCGTGATCGAAATCCTCCAGCTGTGCCTCCGTTTCTAGCGGTGTAAACTCAAACTCCGGCCGCCGAACAAACCCTTCGCGCGGCTGTGTTGCCGCCAAAAATTCCTCCATCGCCTGTCTTTGGCGAGCAGTATCCCGCGTGATCGCGTCCAATCGTAAGTCGATACGTGTTTTCAAATACTCGTTCTCTTGCTCCAGGTCGCGAATCCTTTGCTGGGCTTGCCGCAGCAACTCACTACAGTCACAGCAACGTCCTCCGGGGAAAGAGGTCGGGGTATCACGAGCTAAAAAGTCGAAAATGCGTCTTAGTTTGTTTTCTTCACATTTTACTAAGCTACATTAGCAAGCACTGATATTTTTACCAGGTGGGTGTTGTGATGCACTGCCCATTGTCCCCGCTTCGGAACGAGTAGACAGTACCGGGGACACAGACGAAGACAAGACGGGTGGCGTCAATCGGACAACAGGAACGGGGACACTGTGACACGACGAAATGACTGGAACGGCCGCAGCTGGTTGCGAAACGCCGGTAGCGGTTCCGGAACTACCTGTAGAACAAATTAGGAAAACACATTTCACGCCCTTTTGCCGCTTACACATTCACAACAGTACCGTTTGGCCAGACTTACCAGCAGCCCCCGCATTGATGGTGTAGCTAGCAGATGGTTGCGCATGCAGCGGTGGTTGAGTGGGCACTGCAAAGGAAAAAAACATGCATTAATGCACATGTCACGCAATGTTACTCTGCACAACACTTCACTTACATTGCGGGAGTTGCAACGAAGCAACATTCGCGTCCGCCAGCGCGGTCGACTCGGGATTAACAATCAGTAGTGGGACGCCGTTTACATAAACAATTTGGCCTTCCATAGCACACACACAACAATGCACACAACAGTAGAAAAACACACGAAACACTAAAAAAGAAAGAAATGAAAATACTGGCAACAAAAAACACCACAACAATTTCACTGCAGGCACGAAAAATTTGCACAACACTATAATGCGTTCAGCATCCACGCACTAACATCATCACAGCATCGCAGCTGATCGATGCGTCACTGACCGGCATTAAGTTCAATGCGCTATGCGTAGAACAAAATGTGCTTGGTAGCAACGTTGTCGCGCGCTATCGCCGTAGCATCGTCTTAACACGGGCACCGCAAACACACGTGGTAAGTTACACGTCTTATAATCGAAGTTCAATTCCGTTTTCTCTTCCTTCACTTCCTTAGTAAAATACAGACCTGAGACGAGAGCTGGCAGTAATCACTTCACACTTGTTCTGACGCTGTAGGCGATTTGTGCTATCCACGACACAAGCGCACCACACTTACCTTACATCGATCACTCTTCCCCACACACATGCAACGGTATTAGCAACTTCGGACATGTAAAACGTTGGTGGTTGGCATGGTAACGCGTAACGCGAATATCAAAAACACCCGACACACCAACAGGAAAATCATATGGCAAAACGAGCGTCAGCTGAATATGCAGCGGTGTGGCAGTAGGCGACAAAACAGCGCAGCGCGCATATCTAAGCCCCAAAAAATAGCTAGCCAGCGCGCGAGCGTGTGAACGAGACGATTGACAAGTATAAGCGTCCCAGCGAGCAATTGAAGCACGCCCAATCAAATTTTACTCGGATCTCTCTTTCTGGCCTACACGCGACGTGAGATAAAAGACAAACACACACGTCATACACACGCGAAATCACGGTACGCCCTCGATCGCGCGTGTACGGACGTACGAAGCGCACCAACACATGCAAAGCGACCGACCGCAAGTTCGACTTCCGCATGGTTCTGTGGAGTCCCGCTTCATGGCATTACCGGTGTGTAATTTCGGTGTTGCATTTCATGCATTTAATAGCATTTAATTTATTATTTATTTACAAACCATCGATTGCAAAGTATTGACAACACTTTAAGCTAACATTCGGAATACTTTTTGCTAAGATAATTTGAAAAACAAGAGCTTAAATTCATTGACCAATACTTGGTATAATTAGATACATTCCGAGGCAATGCATTGCGGCGGTCGTTTGAGACGGGTGTTTGAGAATAGCAAAAAAAGCATAATTTAAATAATTTTATTAAAAAAAGGAAATGTATTTCTCTATAACTTTCCTATGTAAAATTTCTACTGCCGAAAGAATGAAAAAAATTCAAATAAATATAAATAAAAGAACTTTTTAATTTTTAAAGACTTTTTAATTTTGAATTTTAATTTTAAATATTATTATTCAGAATTTATTTGCTGTTATAAGTTATTACATAATTGCTTTAAATCAATAAACTAAATTCTGGTATACTTGCAACTACTTCTTCCATTACCCGTCAATTTTGCCCGTTAAGCAGCGTGTTTTAATTTTAATTTTTAAAAACCAATCACTGCTTCTGTGGTCGGTGTCCCGTAACCGCATTTACCGACCTCTCTCAACAGATTAATAATATGAGTTTTGTTAGAGAATTGGACTTTTGGGCCAGTTCTACCGGTACCTGTCCACTTGTAACTGCCAAACAAATGTTTATCTAACATCAGGTCCAGAGCGTCTTGCATGCGGTTCTTTGGATCATCGCGACGGATTTGGTCACTTAGCCACGCTGTCATTGCTGCCAAGAACTCTGCATCTGTTTCCAACCTTTCCTCCAAACTGTCCAGTTGTTCCGGTGTATTTATTATTTCGAAATTAAAGCCACTTGGAGCCTGCGATGAAGGGACTGTCCTAACGATATCGTGCACTGTTGAAACGATCGCCTGTACATTATCGCTCTTTAAAGCCTGCTTTTGCGAAATTGCAATGAGTTGCTTGTTTTCCAACCTGAGCTGCTTTACGTCCCCTCTAAGCTGTTTTACGTCCTCCCTGAGTTGTTTTAGCTCCTGCAACACCGCTTCCATTGTATTGTTACTGGTGAAAGAAGAAACTCTGGCTGGACCTTTGCGTTGACTCTGTACTATGTTTACGGTTAGCTGTGGTGGTTCTGGCAAATCTGAGCAATACTGTGGATGTTGGAGTCCTGACGTTAAAGGCTGCTGGAGTGTTGTCGTTAAAGTTGGGACTATTTTTTCGGTGTATTGTTTGCTACCGACCGAAGACATTTAGTTTTCAGGCTCTAAAGTTGAATGCTGCTGGAGTTCTGTTGTCGAAGTTGGGACCAAATCCGCAATGTCCAAAGACGGCAATTGGATATTGGCTACAACGTGAACACCGGTGTCGATGATATCCATTTCTTGGATGGAGGATGGAGGTGCGTACTTCATCCTGTCTTAATATACTCAAATTTTAGGCTTAATAACTTACCTGTACCACATATAGGAATAGGTATATTTTTACATCTCCCTTTATGCATCTTACTTACGTACACCTATTGGATTTTCCCTGTTTGGTTCTAGTGTCAGGTACTAAACATAAAACATGTTCTAGCTGACACCCGTGTTAATGGGCCAACATATGCATATTTATCCGTATTTTCAAGATTTCCTTGTGAAGCTCAAATTATCTTAGCTTACGACCTGTTTCATATTATGCAATTTGTTTTGTCACTTAAAAACAATATCAATCAGTCACATTTTAAAACTTCACGTTTTAACTGATTGCATCGTTCATCGTACTTTCCTTAAATTACACAAAAACGCATATACGAAAGAAAACTTCGGAATAAGTTAATAAGTTTTTCAGTGTTGCTTCATATACGGCTTGGAGTTGCTTGAGATCCGATTACTGTTCACAATAAACACATTTTTTTAAACGAATGTTATTATTAAAACTGCTTAACAAATTGAATGTAATTATAAATGAATCCGGAACATAAACCATTAAGGTAGAGTATGTCACACATAATAAATTTGTTCAAGGACTGTGATAAAAGTTGTATTCTAAACTTTATAGTACGCAATACTGTTATTCTTTTACAAATTTTGTGTATTAGACTCAAAGTTTTTAATCGATTTTTTATCAAAGCTTAGCCATATTGTCAAATGTGTTTAAGGTGGACATGCACCTTCCACAACTTACTCAAAGTAATATTTTTGTATATAACAGTGCACAGGTGTACATTTTGAACGTAACGTTGTACAGAAGTTGTTAAAAAAGGTAAAATGTTGTGCATATGAGAACTAACAGGTAGTTTGTACGGTATGCAAAGAATATTTTTTACCTTTAATAACTTTGCACAAACGGTCTAAAGGTTTTACATTCGGTTCTTTGAATCATCGTGACCGACTGTTGAAACTACGAGCACCACATTACGCAAGCGTGGTCGTCCTAAAGAAAGCTTTCCATGAAGCAGCATACAAGAATTTTATGCTGTTATTTTGTGCAGCAACATTCAACATGAAGCAGCATGTTACAAGAATTTTATGCTGTTATTTTGTGCAGCAACATTCTTATCATCTTCCGTATATGACAGCGAATGGGAACTTACAAAATAAATGCTGGATCAGTTCGTCAATGATTTTCCCACTATTGGGGTAGATCACGGGATAAGCCAGTTTTTTGTATGCGTTTTGACGTTTCCAGGCTTATAAGCTTACAGCTTCCCATACAAACTGCCAAGCCAGATAAGCCTGGGAATCGATGGTTAGATTGTTTTGCTTATGAAAGTGCTCGACAGCTGCTCGACAAATATCAAAACAAAGCATTTTTCTAGCAGGTTTAAACTAGGTTAGGCCATATTTCCCATAGGCTTAGGATGTTAAAAAAGGAAAAAAAATACATAAATACGCATTATTAATAAGTTTTTTTTTTTTTTTAATTTCTGGTGTTCTGGTGTTTAACAATTATTATTTTTATAAAAAAATCAGTTAAAAAAAAATTATCAAAAAAGGTAAATTATTATTTCAATTTACTTGCAGTTTTCCAGTTCACAGTTTACAAAGTCTAAACATCACTTAAATATTGCCTTGAAAATAACACGAAACATAAATTATGCTTTAAAACTGAACCGAAGTTTGCGTCCTCCGATTATTTCTCTCGATTATAATAGCATACAGAATATGAACATACCGTTTGTTGTTGCGTTGTGATGCGCAAGCTCATTTAATTTAGCTCACCCTCGTAGCTTCTATCCTTTTAAAAAATATGGTGATGTATTACTTTCTACTTCATGGAACTGTTTCGTGCATTTATACATTTTTACTGTTTGATGTCAAACTTCAACAACACGGAACCCAAACTAAGCGATCTAGAGTAACTAACATTTTGTAGTCCTTTACTTTAATTAAACCCGTTGCGGTTTACCGTTGTACATGGAATTTTATATAAAAGACCCTGGCATTCTGTTAGATTCGAGATTCACCGACTGCTTTAAAATTAAGCATGTGCTGTTAAGAATAAACAGAGATCTTAATTACCTGCACCATTTGGATTGTCAGTTTTGGATAATGGGATGCTTGAGAGTGCTATACAATTTCTTTGGCTGAAGTATGCTTCTTTGATTGGTGTCCTTCCTTAATACAGCTATAGCACGAGGGGAATGATTCGACGAAGTTTTCACACGACAGCGCAAGGTGTATGGAAATACATGTTCAACAAAACCTCAGTACTCTAAGCGTTGCCAGTTAGTTCGTTATAGCTCTTCTCTTCAAAGCCATGAACGTCCGTTCCTTATACTTCTCGATCTCTGGCTTACTCATGGTACAGCAATCATCGCTCGTAATGAGAACGTCATAACCATACTGACGGGAAGCCAGCAAATAATTCGTCCAGCTCTCATCAATCTATCAGCATTATAGGCTGCTTCGATGGTCAATCACTGTTTAAAAAAGTTTTTTTAGTGCCGCACCATGACCGTCACGATCTGGATTATATTCTTCGAGTCCGGCCGTATCAGTGTCTTCCACTTGCCATGTTCTTCATCGTTGATACAGTAAAATGCTTCGGATATATTCGCAACGTTGTTCTAAGGATCATGCTTCAAACTCGAACGTTTGTCAGTTAACACACTGAACACTCGAAAATGCGACATGCATGTGATTTCTCCTTTTATTTATACACCAGATTTAGCTACATACGGATCGCATACCAACTACAACGCCTACTTTGAACACAACTTACACAACACAACAAAACTGTGATGTTTCTTTAATCACAGTATTCAAACGAATGAGAACGAAAGCGCGAATGAGATATAATCCTTTGATTTTTTTAACATGTGGCGTGACGGGTGACGGGTTAGTTGTCAGCATCGGATTGAATTCTTGAGTTCTTCGCTCGACTCAACAATTGATAATTTTTTAAGTTGAATGTTTTTTTTAATGTTGAAATAAAGGAATTTCATCCTTTATAAATTACATAAAATTGTTTTTGACTCACGATACTTGAGGAAATTTCTTAGCTTGTATTTACGTATTCCCATAAGTATGAGTATAAAAAACGGTTTGAACATGCTTGAACCAATCTTTTGAAAGACATGTAAATACCGAGTAGGATTAATAAGCTCATAAAGGTTTTGAACCGGCTTTTCTTGTTGAGACGGCTCAATTGACTGATATATAAATAAGGTTAATTATTATAAGTATCTATGTATATAAAAAATGTAGATACAATTTTAAACTAAAATAAAAAATAAATATCCTGAAAATCTCGGTACAGAATACCTAATGTCATTCTTTATGCCAAAAATCTATGTCCGTATGTGATTGATGCAACCCGTTACCGATTCGCCGCTCGAAATCTGCTCGATTATTTGACACATACCGGCTTAAGCTTAAGCTTTCTAACTTTTGGGATGATCTACCTCATTTATGGAGAAAGAAGTATTTCAAGCAATGTTCACAATATTCAGTATGTTTACGAGGACGTCGTAAGATTTGGACCTTTGAAAGAAATCTCCACGTATGCTTTCGAAACCGAACCAACACCTGAAGCGTCGGATGAAAGGAAGGAGCAAATTTTTGGAACAAATTGTTAACAGAGTGTATGAACTACATCATGAAAATGTAGCCACAGTAAACAACGAAACCAGCAATTACCCAACGATAACTACAAAAGGGCATAACATTTCGTTACACATCACTCCCAAATTCAGCTTAAGGAAAGGACCCAGGAACGATTGATTTTTATTGAAGGACAACACCATAATGAAATATTGCCAGAGCCTTTGCGTGCTTTAATTTAAGTTTTAAAAATTCTGCCACATACTGTGCTGTTGGTAGTAGCGAATCGTTACCTCCTATGGTTCTGAACAATTGCAAAACATTCGCAAACTTATTTAATTGCACCTTGCGTTCCAAGGCCTAGTGCCACCAGTCCACGATATTTGTGCAAAAATTGGTTTGCTGAACAGCAAATCGATCGCCTGATGCAGACGATTGTTGACGTCTGCGCGAGGAATTTGCTGGCGTAAAAATTGCTCTACCTTTTCCCTATACTCCGAATCTGCCTGCAGGCCGTGATCGAAATCCTCCAGCTGTGCCTCCGTTTCTAGCGGTGTAAACTCAAACTCCGGCCGCCGAACAAACCCTTCGCGCGGCTGTGTTGCCGCCAAAAATTCCTCCATCGCCTGTCTTTGGCGAGCAGTATCCCGCGTGATCGCGTCCAATCGTAAGTCGATACGTGTTTTCAAATACGCGTTCTCTTGCTCCAGGTCGCGAATCCTTTGCTGGGCTTGCCGCAGCAACTCACTACAGTCACAGCAACGTCCTCCGGGGAAAGAGGTCGGGGTATCACGAGCTAAAAAGTCGAAAATGCGTCTTAGTTTGTTTTCTTCACATTTTACTAAGCTACATTAGCAAGCACTGATATTCTTACCATGTGAGTGTTGTGGTGCACGACCCATTGTCCCCGCTTCGGAACGTGTAGACAGTACCGGGGACACTGACGAAGACGAGACATCTGGTGACAACCGGACTGACCGGAACGGCCGCATTTGATTGCGAAACGCCGGTAGCGGTTCCGGAACTACCTGTAGAACAAATTAGGAAAACACATTTCACGCCCTTTTGCCGCTTACACATTCACAACAGTATCGTTTGGCCAGACTTACCAGCAGCCCCCGCATTGATGGTGTAGCTAGCAGATGGTTGCGCATGCAGCGGTGGTTGAGTGGGCGTTGCAAAGGAAAAAAACATGCATTAATGCACATGTTACGCAATGTTACTCTGCACAACACATCACTTACATTGCGGGAGTTGCAACGAAGCAACATTCGCGTCCGCCAGCGCGGTCGACTCGGGATTAACAATCAGTAGTGGGACGCCGTTTACATAAACAATTTGGCCTTCCATAGCACACACACAACAATGCACACAACAGTAGAAAAACACACGAAACACTAAAAAAGAAAGAAATGAAAATACTGGCAACAAAAAACACCACAACAATTTCACTGCAGGCACGAAAAATTTGCACAACACTATAATGCGTTCAGCATCCACGCACTAACATCATCACAGCATCGCAGCTGATCGATGCGTCACTGACCGGCATTAAGTTCAATGCGCTATGCGTAGAACAAAATTTGCTTGATAGCAACGTTGTCGCGCGCTATCGCCGTAGCATCGTCTTAACACGGGCACCGCAAACACACGTGGTAAGTTACATGTCTTATAATCGAAGTTCAATTCCGTTTTCTCTTCCTTCACTTCCTTAGTAAAATACAGACCTGAGGCGAGAGCTGGCAGTAATCACTTCACACTTGTTCTGACGCTGTAGGCGATTTGTGCTATCCACGACACAAGCGCACCACACTTACCTTACATCGATCACTCTCCCCTACACACATGCAACGGTATTAACAAATTCGGACATGTAAAACGTTGGCGGTTGGCATGGTAACGCGTAACGCGAATATCAAAAACACCCGACACACCAACAGGGAAATCATATGGCAAAACGAGCGTCAGCTGAATATGCAGCGGTGTGGCAGTAGGCGACAAAACAGCGCAGCGCGCATATGTAAGCCCCAAAAAATAGCTAGGCAGCGCGCGAGCGTGTGAACGAGACGATTGACAACTATAAGCGTCCCAGCGAGTAATTGAAGCACGCCCAATCAAATTTTATTTGGCATACACGCGACGTGAGATAAAAGACAAACACACACGTCATACACACGCGAAATCACGGTACGCCCTCGATCGCGCGTGTACGGACGTACGAAGCGCACCAACACATGCAAAGCGACCGACCGCAAGTTCGACTTCCGCATGGTTCTGTGGAGTCCCGCTTCATGGCATTACCGGTGTGTAATTTCGGTGTTGCATTTCATGCATTTAATAGCATTTAATTTATTATTTATTTACAAACCATCGATTGCAAAGTATTGACAACACTTTAAGCTAACATTCGGAATACTTTTTGCTAAGATATTTTGAAAAACAAGAGCTTAAATTCATTGACCAATACTTGGTATAATTAGATACATTCCGAGGCAATGCATTGCGGCGGTCGTTTGAGACGGGTGTTTGAGAATAGCAAAAAAAGCATAATTTAAATAATTTTATTAAAAAAAGGAAATGTATTTCTCTATAACTTTCCTATGTAAAATTTTTACTGCCGATAGAATGAAAAAAATTCAAATAAATATAAATAAAAGAAGACTTTTTAATTTTGAATTTTAATTTTAAATATTATTATTCAGAATTTATTTGCTGTTATAAGTTATTACATAATTGCTTTAAATCAATAAACTAAATTCTGGTATACTTGCAACTACTTCTTCCATTACCCGTCAATTTTGCCCGTTAAGCAGCGTGTTTTAATTTTAATTTTTAAAAACCAATCACTGCTTCTGTGGTCGGTGTCCCGTAACCGCATTTACCGACCTCTCTCAACAGATTAATAATATGAGTTTTGTTAGAGAATTGGACTTTTGGGCCAGTTCTACCGGTACCTGTCCACTTGTAACTGCCAAACAAATGTTTATCTAACATCAGGTCCAGAGCGTCTTGCATGCGGTTCTTTGGATCATCGCGACGGATTTGGTCACTTAGCCACGCTGTCATTGCTGCCAAGAACTCTGCATCTGTTTCCAACCTTTCCTCCAAACTGTCCAGTTGTTCCGGTGTATTTATTATTTCGAAATTAAAGCCACTTGGAGCCTGCGATGAAGGGACTGTCCTAACGATATCGTGCACTGTTGAAACGATCGCCTGTACATTATCGCTCTTTAAAGCCTGCTTTTGCGAAATTGCAATGAGTTGCTTGTTTTCCAACCTGAGCTGCTTTACGTCCCCTCTAAGCTGTTTTACGTCCTCCCTGAGTTGTTTTAGCTCCTGCAACACCGCTTCCATTGTATTGTTACTGGTGAAAGAAGAAACTCTGGCTGGACCTTTGCGTTGACTCTGTACTATGTTTACGGTTGGCTGTGGTGGTTCTGGCAAATCTGAGCAATACTGTGGATGTTGGAGTCCTGACGTTGAAGGCTGCTGGAGTGTTGTCATTAAAGTTGGGACTATTTTTTCGGTGTATTGTTTGCTACCGACCGAAGACATTTAGTTTTCAGGCTCTAAAGTTGAATGCTGCTGGAGTTCTGTTGTCGAAGTTGGGACCAAATCCGCAATGTCCAAAGACGGCAATTGGATATTGGCTACAACGTGAACACCGGTGTCGATGATATCCATTTCTTGGATGGAGGATGGAGGTGCGTACTTCATCCTGTCTTAATATAATCAAATTTTAGGCTTAATAACTTACCTGTACCACATATAGGAATGGGTATATTTTTACATCTCCCTTTATGCATCTTACTTACGTACACCTATTGGATTTTCCCTGTTTGGTTCTAGTGTCAGGTACTAAACATAAAACATGTTCTAGCTGACACCCGTGTTAATGGGCCAACATATGCATATTTATCCGTATTTTCAAGATTTCCTTGTGAAGCTCAAATTATCTTAGCTTACGACCTGTTTCATATTATGCAATTTGTTTTGTCACTTAAAAACAATATCAATCAGTCACATTTTAAAACTTCACGTTTTAACTGATTGCATCGTTCATCGTACTTTCCTTAAATTACACAAAAACGCATATACGAAAGAAAACTTCGGAATAAGTTAATAAGTTTTTCAGTGTTGCTTCATATACGGCTTGGAGTTGCTTGAGATCCGATTACTGTTCACAATAAACACATTTTTTTAAACGAATGTTATTATTAAAACTGCTTAACAAATTGAATGTAATTATAAATGAATCCGGAACATAAACCTTTAAGGTAGAGTATGTCACACATAATAAATTTGTTCAAGGACTGTGATAAAAGTTGTATTCTAAACTTTATAGTACGCAATACTGTTATTCTTTTACAAATTTTGTGTATTAGACTCAAAGTTTTTAATCGATTTTTTATCAAAGCTTAGCCATATTGTCAAATGTGTTTAAGGTGGACATGCACCTTCCACAACTTACTCAAAGTAATATTTTTGTATATAACAGTGCACAGGTGTACATTTTGAACGTAACGTTGTACAGAAGTTGTTAAAAAAGGTAAAATGTTGTGCATATGAGAACTAACAGGTAGTTTGTACGGTATGCAAAGAATATTTTTTACCTTTAATAACTTTGCACAAACGGTCTAAAGGTTTTACATTCGGTTCTTTGAATCATCGTGACCGACTGTTGAAACTACGAGCACCACATTACGCAAGCGTGGTCGTCCTAAAGAAAGCTTTCCATGAAGCAGCATACAAGAATTTTATGCTGTTATTTTGTGCAGCAACATTCAACATGAAGCAGCATGTTACAAGAATTTTATGCTGTTATTTTGTGCAGCAACATTCTTATCATCTTCCGTATATGACAGCGAATGGGAACTTACAAAATAAATGCTGGATCAGTTCGTCAATGATTTTCCCACTATTTATGGAGAAAGAAGTATTTCAAGCAATGTTCACAATATTCAGTATGTTTACGAGGACGTCGTAAGATTTGGACCTTTGAAAGAAATCTCCACGTATGCTTTCGAAACCGAACCAACACCTGAAGCGTCGGATGAAAGGAAGGAGCAAATTTTTGGAACAAATTGTTAACAGAGTGTATGAACTACATCATGAAAATGTAGCCACAGTAAACAACGAAACCAGCAATTACCCAACGATAACTACAAAAGGGCATAACATTTCGTTACACATCACTCCCAAATTCAGCTTAAGGAAAGGACCCAGGAACGATTGATTTTTATTGAAGGACAACACCATAATGAAATATTGCCAGAGCCTTTGCGTGCTTTAATTTAAGTTTTAAAAATTCTGCCACATACTGTGCTGTTGGTAGTAGCGAATCGTTACCTCCTATGGTTCTGAACAATTGCAAAACATTCGCAAACTTATTTAATTGCACCTTGCGTTCCAAGGCCTAGTGCCACCAGTCCACGATATTTGTGCAAAAATTGGTTTGCTGAACAGCAAATCGATCGCCTGATGCAGACGATTGTTGACGTCTGCGCGAGGAATTTGCTGGCGTAAAAATTGCTCTACCTTTTCCCTATACTCCGAATCTGCCTGCAGGCCGTGATCGAAATCCTCCAGCTGTGCCTCCGTTTCTAGCGGTGTAAACTCAAACTCCGGCCGCCGAACAAACCCTTCGCGCGGCTGTGTTGCCGCCAAAAATTCCTCCATCGCCTGTCTTTGGCGAGCAGTATCCCGCGTGATCGCGTCCAATCGTAAGTCGATACGTGTTTTCAAATACGCGTTCTCTTGCTCCAGGTCGCGAATCCTTTGCTGGGCTTGCCGCAGCAACTCACTACAGTCACAGCAACGTCCTCCGGGGAAAGAGGTCGGGGTATCACGAGCTAAAAAGTCGAAAATGCGTCTTAGTTTTCTTCACATTTTACTAAGCTACATTAGCAAGCACTGATATTCTTACCATGTGAGTGTTGTGGTGCACGACCCATTGTCCCCGCTTCGGAACGTGTAGACAGTACCGGGGACACTGACGAAGACGAGACATCTGGTGACAACCGGACAACAGGAACGGGGACACTGGGACACGACGAACTGACCGGAACGGCCGCATTTGATTGCGAAACGCCGGTAGCGGTTCCGGAACTACCTGTAGAACAAATTAGGAAAACACATTTCACGCCCTTTTGCCGCTTACACATTCACAACAGTATCGTTTGGCCAGACTTACCAGCAGCCCCCGCATTGATGGTGTAGCTAGCAGATGGTTGCGCATGCAGCGGTGGTTGAGTGGGCGTTGCAAAGGAAAAAAACATGCATTAATGCACATGTTACGCAATGTTACTCTGCACAACACATCACTTACATTGCGGGAGTTGCAACGAAGCAACATTCGCGTCCGCCAGCGCGGTCGACTCGGGATTAACAATCAGTAGTGGGACGCCGTTTACATAAACAATTTGGCCTTCCATAGCACACACACAACAATGCACACAACAGTAGAAAAACACACGAAACACTAAAAAAGAAAGAAATGAAAATACTGGCAACAAAAAACACCACAACAATTTCACTGCAGGCACGAAAAATTTGCACAACACTATAATGCGTTCAGCATCCACGCACTAACATCATCACAGCATCGCAGCTGATCGATGCGTCACTGACCGGCATTAAGTTCAATGCGCTATGCGTAGAACAAAATTTGCTTGATAGCAACGTTGTCGCGCGCTATCGCCGTAGCATCGTCTTAACACGGGCACCGCAAACACACGTGGTAAGTTACATGTCTTATAATCGAAGTTCAATTCCGTTTTCTCTTCCTTCACTTCCTTAGTAAAATACAGACCTGAGGCGAGAGCTGGCAGTAATCACTTCACACTTGTTCTGACGCTGTAGGCGATTTGTGCTATCCACGACACAAGCGCACCACACTTACCTTACATCGATCACTCTCCCCTACACACATGCAACGGTATTAACAAATTCGGACATGTAAAACGTTGGCGGTTGGCATGGTAACGCGTAACGCGAATATCAAAAACACCCGACACACCAACAGGGAAATCATATGGCAAAACGAGCGTCAGCTGAATATGCAGCGGTGTGGCAGTAGGCGACAAAACAGCGCAGCGCGCATATGTAAGCCCCAAAAAATAGCTAGGCAGCGCGCGAGCGTGTGAACGAGACGATTGACAAGTATAAGCGTCCCAGCGAGTAATTGAAGCACGCCCAATCAAATTTTATTTGGCATACACGCGACGTGAGATAAAAGACAAACACACACGTCATACACACGCGAAATCACGGTACGCCCTCGATCGCGCGTGTACGGACGTACGAAGCGCACCAACACATGCAAAGCGACCGACCGCAAGTTCGACTTCCGCATGGTTCTGTGGAGTCCCGCTTCATGGCATTACCGGTGTGTAATTTCGGTGTTGCATTTCATGCATTTAATAGCATTTAATTTATTATTTATTTACAAACCATCGATTGCAAAGTATTGACAACACTTTAAGCTAACATTCGGAATACTTTTTGCTAAGATATTTTGAAAAACAAGAGCTTAAATTCATTGACCAATACTTGGTATAATTAGATACATTCCGAGGCAATGCATTGCGGCGGTCGTTTGAGACGGGTGTTTGAGAATAGCAAAAAAAGCATAATTTAAATAATTTTATTAAAAAAAGGAAATGTATTTCTCTATAACTTTCCTATGTAAAATTTTTACTGCCGATAGAATGAAAAAAATTCAAATAAATATAAATAAAAGAAGACTTTTTAATTTTGAATTTTAATTTTAAATATTATTATTCAGAATTTATTTGCTGTTATAAGTTATTACATAATTGCTTTAAATCAATAAACTAAATTCTGGTATACTTGCAACTACTTCTTCCATTACCCGTCAATTTTGCCCGTTAAGCAGCGTGTTTTAATTTTAATTTTTAAAAACCAATCACTGCTTCTGTGGTCGGTGTCCCGTAACCGCATTTACCGACCTCTCTCAACAGATTAATAATATGAGTTTTGTTAGAGAATTGGACTTTTGGGCCAGTTCTACCGGTACCTGTCCACTTGTAACTGCCAAACAAATGTTTATCTAACATCAGGTCCAGAGCGTCTTGCATGCGGTTCTTTGGATCATCGCGACGGATTTGGTCACTTAGCCACGCTGTCATTGCTGCCAAGAACTCTGCATCTGTTTCCAACCTTTCCTCCAAACTGTCCAGTTGTTCCGGTGTATTTATTATTTCGAAATTAAAGCCACTTGGAGCCTGCGATGAAGGGACTGTCCTAACGATATCGTGCACTGTTGAAACGATCGCCTGTACATTATCGCTCTTTAAAGCCTGCTTTTGCGAAATTGCAATGAGTTGCTTGTTTTCCAACCTGAGCTGCTTTACGTCCCCTCTAAGCTGTTTTACGTCCTCCCTGAGTTGTTTTAGCTCCTGCAACACCGCTTCCATTGTATTGTTACTGGTGAAAGAAGAAACTCTGGCTGGACCTTTGCGTTGACTCTGTACTATGTTTACGGTTGGCTGTGGTGGTTCTGGCAAATCTGAGCAATACTGTGGATGTTGGAGTCCTGACGTTGAAGGCTGCTGGAGTGTTGTCATTAAAGTTGGGACTATTTTTTCGGTGTATTGTTTGCTACCGACCGAAGACATTTAGTTTTCAGGCTCTAAAGTTGAATGCTGCTGGAGTTCTGTTGTCGAAGTTGGGACCAAATCCGCAATGTCCAAAGACGGCAATTGGATATTGGCTACAACGTGAACACCGGTGTCGATGATATCCATTTCTTGGATGGAGGATGGAGGTGCGTTCTTCATCCTGTCTTAATATAATCAAATTTTAGGCTTAATAACTTACCTGTACCACATATAGGAATGGGTATATTTTTACATCTCCCTTTATGCATCTTACTTACGTACACCTATTGGATTTTCCCTGTTTGGTTCTAGTGTCAGGTACTAAACATAAAACATGTTCTAGCTGACACCCGTGTTAATGGGCCAACATATGCATATTTATCCGTATTTTCAAGATTTCCTTGTGAAGCTCAAATTATCTTAGCTTACGACCTGTTTCATATTATGCAATTTGTTTTGTCACTTAAAAACAATATCAATCAGTCACATTTTAAAACTTCACGTTTTAACTGATTGCATCGTTCATCGTACTTTCCTTAAATTACACAAAAACGCATATACGAAAGAAAACTTCGGAATAAGTTAATAAGTTTTTCAGTGTTGCTTCATATACGGCTTGGAGTTGCTTGAGATCCGATTACTGTTCACAATAAACACATTTTTTTAAACGAATGTTATTATTAAAACTGCTTAACAAATTGAATGTAATTATAAATGAATCCGGAACATAAACCTTTAAGGTAGAGTATGTCACACATAATAAATTTGTTCAAGGACTGTGATAAAAGTTGTATTCTAAACTTTATAGTACGCAATACTGTTATTCTTTTACAAATTTTGTGTATTAGACTCAAAGTTTTTAATCGATTTTTTATCAAAGCTTAGCCATATTGTCAAATGTGTTTAAGGTGGACATGCACCTTCCACAACTTACTCAAAGTAATATTTTTGTATATAACAGTGCACAGGTGTACATTTTGAACGTAACGTTGTACAGAAGTTGTTAAAAAAGGTAAAATGTTGTGCATATGAGAACTAACAGGTAGTTTGTACGGTATGCAAAGAATATTTTTTACCTTTAATAACTTTGCACAAACGGTCTAAAGGTTTTACATTCGGTTCTTTGAATCATCGTGACCGACTGTTGAAACTACGAGCACCACATTACGCAAGCGTGGTCGTCCTAAAGAAAGTTTTCCATGAAGCAGCATACAAGAATTTTATGCTGTTATTTTGTGCAGCAACATTCAACATGAAGCAGCATGTTACAAGAATTTTATGCTGTTATTTTGTGCAGCAACATTCTTATCATCTTCCGTATATGACAGCGAATGGGAACTTACAAAATAAATGCTGGATCAGTTCGTCAATGATTTTCCCACTATTTATGGAGAAAGAAGTATTTCAAGCAATGTTCACAATATTCAGTATGTTTACGAGGACGTCGTAAGATTTGGACCTTTGAAAGAAATCTCCACGTATGCTTTCGAAACCGAACCAACACCTGAAGCGTCGGATGAAAGGAAGGAGCAAATTTTTGGAACAAATTGTTAACAGAGTGTATGAACTACATCATGAAAATGTAGCCACAGTAAACAACGAAACCAGCAATTACCCAACGATAACTACAAAAGGGCATAACATTTCGTTACACATCACTCCCAAATTCAGCTTAAGGAAAGGACCCAGGAACGATTGATTTTTATTGAAGGACAACACCATAATGAAATATTGCCAGAGCCTTTGCGTGCTTTAATTTAAGTTTTAAAAATTCTGCCACATACTGTGCTGTTGGTAGTAGCGAATCGTTACCTCCTATGGTTCTGAACAATTGCAAAACATTCGCAAACTTATTTAATTGCACCTTGCGTTCCAAGGCCTAGTGCCACCAGTCCACGATATTTGTGCAAAAATTGGTTTGCTGAACAGCAAATCGATCGCCTGATGCAGACGATTGTTGACGTCTGCGCGAGGAATTTGCTGGCGTAAAAATTGCTCTACCTTTTCCCTATACTCCGAATCTGCCTGCAGGCCGTGATCGAAATCCTCCAGCTGTGCCTCCGTTTCTAGCGGTGTAAACTCAAACTCCGGCCGCCGAACAAACCCTTCGCGCGGCTGTGTTGCCGCCAAAAATTCCTCCATCGCCTGTCTTTGGCGAGCAGTATCCCGCGTGATCGCGTCCAATCGTAAGTCGATACGTGTTTTCAAATACGCGTTCTCTTGCTCCAGGTCGCGAATCCTTTGCTGGGCTTGCCGCAGCAACTCACTACAGTCACAGCAACGTCCTCCGGGGAAAGAGGTCGGGGTATCACGAGCTAAAAAGTCGAAAATGCGTCTTAGTTTTCTTCACATTTTACTAAGCTACATTAGCAAGCACTGATATTCTTACCATGTGAGTGTTGTGGTGCACGACCCATTGTCCCCGCTTCGGAACGTGTAGACAGTACCGGGGACACTGACGAAGACGAGACATCTGGTGACAACCGGACAACAGGAACGGGGACACTGGGACACGACGAACTGACCGGAACGGCCGCATTTGATTGCGAAACGCCGGTAGCGGTTCCGGAACTACCTGTAGAACAAATTAGGAAAACACATTTCACGCCCTTTTGCCGCTTACACATTCACAACAGTATCGTTTGGCCAGACTTACCAGCAGCCCCCGCATTGATGGTGTAGCTAGCAGATGGTTGCGCATGCAGCGGTGGTTGAGTGGGCGTTGCAAAGGAAAAAAACATGCATTAATGCACATGTTACGCAATGTTACTCTGCACAACACATCACTTACATTGCGGGAGTTGCAACGAAGCAACATTCGCGTCCGCCAGCGCGGTCGACTCGGGATTAACAATCAGTAGTGGGACGCCGTTTACATAAACAATTTGGCCTTCCATAGCACACACACAACAATGCACACAACAGTAGAAAAACACACGAAACACTAAAAAAGAAAGAAATGAAAATACTGGCAACAAAAAACACCACAACAATTTCACTGCAGGCACGAAAAATTTGCACAACACTATAATGCGTTCAGCATCCACGCACTAACATCATCACAGCATCGCAGCTGATCGATGCGTCACTGACCGGCATTAAGTTCAATGCGCTATGCGTAGAACAAAATTTGCTTGATAGCAACGTTGTCGCGCGCTATCGCCGTAGCATCGTCTTAACACGGGCACCGCAAACACACGTGGTAAGTTACATGTCTTATAATCGAAGTTCAATTCCGTTTTCTCTTCCTTCACTTCCTTAGTAAAATACAGACCTGAGGCGAGAGCTGGCAGTAATCACTTCACACTTGTTCTGACGCTGTAGGCGATTTGTGCTATCCACGACACAAGCGCACCACACTTACCTTACATCGATCACTCTCCCCTACACACATGCAACGGTATTAACAAATTCGGACATGTAAAACGTTGGCGGTTGGCATGGTAACGCGTAACGCGAATATCAAAAACACCCGACACACCAACAGGGAAATCATATGGCAAAACGAGCGTCAGCTGAATATGCAGCGGTGTGGCAGTAGGCGACAAAACAGCGCAGCGCGCATATGTAAGCCCCAAAAAATAGCTAGGCAGCGCGCGAGCGTGTGAACGAGACGATTGACAAGTATAAGCGTCCCAGCGAGTAATTGAAGCACGCCCAATCAAATTTTATTTGGCATACACGCGACGTGAGATAAAAGACAAACACACACGTCATACACACGCGAAATCACGGTACGCCCTCGATCGCGCGTGTACGGACGTACGAAGCGCACCAACACATGCAAAGCGACCGACCGCAAGTTCGACTTCCGCATGGTTCTGTGGAGTCCCGCTTCATGGCATTACCGGTGTGTAATTTCGGTGTTGCATTTCATGCATTTAATAGCATTTAATTTATTATTTATTTACAAACCATCGATTGCAAAGTATTGACAACACTTTAAGCTAACATTCGGAATACTTTTTGCTAAGATATTTTGAAAAACAAGAGCTTAAATTCATTGACCAATACTTGGTATAATTAGATACATTCCGAGGCAATGCATTGCGGCGGTCGTTTGAGACGGGTGTTTGAGAATAGCAAAAAAAGCATAATTTAAATAATTTTATTAAAAAAAGGAAATGTATTTCTCTATAACTTTCCTATGTAAAATTTTTACTGCCGATAGAATGAAAAAAATTCAAATAAATATAAATAAAAGAAGACTTTTTAATTTTGAATTTTAATTTTAAATATTATTATTCAGAATTTATTTGCTGTTATAAGTTATTACATAATTGCTTTAAATCAATAAACTAAATTCTGGTATACTTGCAACTACTTCTTCCATTACCCGTCAATTTTGCCCGTTAAGCAGCGTGTTTTAATTTTAATTTTTAAAAACCAATCACTGCTTCTGTGGTCGGTGTCCCGTAACCGCATTTACCGACCTCTCTCAACAGATTAATAATATGAGTTTTGTTAGAGAATTGGACTTTTGGGCCAGTTCTACCGGTACCTGTCCACTTGTAACTGCCAAACAAATGTTTATCTAACATCAGGTCCAGAGCGTCTTGCATGCGGTTCTTTGGATCATCGCAACGGATTTGGTCACTTAGCCACGCTGTCATTGCTGCCAAGAACTCTGCATCTGTTTCCAACCTTTCCTCCAAACTGTCCAGTTGTTCCGGTGTATTTATTATTTCGAAATTAAAGCCACTTGGAGCCTGCGATGAAGGGACTGTCCTAACGATATCGTGCACTGTTGAAACGATCGCCTGTACATTATCGCTCTTTAAAGCCTGCTTTTGCGAAATTGCAATGAGTTGCTTGTTTTCCAACCTGAGCTGCTTTACGTCCCCTCTAAGCTGTTTTACGTCCTCCCTGAGTTGTTTTAGCTCCTGCAACACCGCTTCCATTGTATTGTTACTGGTGAAAGAAGAAACTCTGGCTGGACCTTTGCGTTGACTCTGTACTATGTTTACGGTTGGCTGTGGTGGTTCTGGCAAATCTGAGCAATACTGTGGATGTTGGAGTCCTGACGTTGAAGGCTGCTGGAGTGTTGTCATTAAAGTTGGGACTATTTTTTCGGTGTATTGTTTGCTACCGACCGAAGACATTTAGTTTTCAGGCTCTAAAGTTGAATGCTGCTGGAGTTCTGTTGTCGAAGTTGGGACCAAATCCGCAATGTCCAAAGACGGCAATTGGATATTGGCTACAACGTGAACACCGGTGTCGATGATATCCATTTCTTGGATGGAGGATGGAGGTGCGTTCTTCATCCTGTCTTAATATAATCAAATTTTAGGCTTAATAACTTACCTGTACCACATATAGGAATGGGTATATTTTTACATCTCCCTTTATGCATCTTACTTACGTACACCTATTGGATTTTCCCTGTTTGGTTCTAGTGTCAGGTACTAAACATAAAACATGTTCTAGCTGACACCCGTGTTAATGGGCCAACATATGCATATTTATCCGTATTTTCAAGATTTCCTTGTGAAGCTCAAATTATCTTAGCTTACGACCTGTTTCATATTATGCAATTTGTTTTGTCACTTAAAAACAATATCAATCAGTCACATTTTAAAACTTCACGTTTTAACTGATTGCATCGTTCATCGTACTTTCCTTAAATTACACAAAAACGCATATACGAAAGAAAACTTCGGAATAAGTTAATAAGTTTTTCAGTGTTGCTTCATATACGGCTTGGAGTTGCTTGAGATCCGATTACTGTTCACAATAAACACATTTTTTTAAACGAATGTTATTATTAAAACTGCTTAACAAATTGAATGTAATTATAAATGAATCCGGAACATAAACCTTTAAGGTAGAGTATGTCACACATAATAAATTTGTTCAAGGACTGTGATAAAAGTTGTATTCTAAACTTTATAGTACGCAATACTGTTATTCTTTTACAAATTTTGTGTATTAGACTCAAAGTTTTTAATCGATTTTTTATCAAAGCTTAGCCATATTGTCAAATGTGTTTAAGGTGGACATGCACCTTCCACAACTTACTCAAAGTAATATTTTTGTATATAACAGTGCACAGGTGTACATTTTGAACGTAACGTTGTACAGAAGTTGTTAAAAAAGGTAAAATGTTGTGCATATGAGAACTAACAGGTAGTTTGTACGGTATGCAAAGAATATTTTTTACCTTTAATAACTTTGCACAAACGGTCTAAAGGTTTTACATTCGGTTCTTTGAATCATCGTGACCGACTGTTGAAACTACGAGCACCACATTACGCAAGCGTGGTCGTCCTAAAGAAAGCTTTCCATGAAGCAGCATACAAGAATTTTATGCTGTTATTTTGTGCAGCAACATTCAACATGAAGCAGCATGTTACAAGAATTTTATGCTGTTATTGTGTGCAGCAACATTCTTATCATCTTCCGTATATGACAGCGAATGGGAACTTACAAAATAAATGCTGGATCAGTTCGTCAATGATTTTCCCATTATTTATGGAGAAAGAAGTATTTCAAGCAATGTTCACAATATTCAGTATGTTTACGAGGACGTCGTAAGATTTGGACCTTTGAAAGAAATCTCCACGTATGCTTTCGAAACCGAACCAACACCTGAAGCGTCGGATGAAAGGAAGGAGCAAATTTTTGGAACAAATTGTTAACAGAGTGTATGAACTACATCATGAAAATGTAGCCACAGTAAACAACGAAACCAGCAATTACCCAACGATAACTACAAAAGGGCATAACATTTCGTTACACATCACTCCCAAATTCAGCTTAAGGAAAGGACCCAGGAACGATTGATTTTTATTGAAGGACAACACCATAATGAAATATTGCCAGAGCCTTTGCGTGCTTTAATTTAAGTTTTAAAAATTCTGCCACATACTGTGCTGTTGGTAGTAGCGAATCGTTACCTCCTATGGTTCTGAACAATTGCAAAACATTCGCAAACTTATTTAATTGCACCTTGCGTTCCAAGGCCTAGTGCCACCAGTCCACGATATTTGTGCAAAAATTGGTTTGCTGAACAGCAAATCGATCGCCTGATGCAGACGATTGTTGACGTCTGCGCGAGGAATTTGCTGGCGTAAAAATTGCTCTACCTTTTCCCTATACTCCGAATCTGCCTGCAGGCCGTGATCGAAATCCTCCAGCTGTGCCTCCGTTTCTAGCGGTGTAAACTCAAACTCCGGCCGCCGAACAAACCCTTCGCGCGGCTGTGTTGCCGCCAAAAATTCCTCCATCGCCTGTCTTTGGCGAGCAGTATCCCGCGTGATCGCGTCCAATCGTAAGTCGATACGTGTTTTCAAATACGCGTTCTCTTGCTCCAGGTCGCGAATCCTTTGCTGGGCTTGCCGCAGCAACTCACTACAGTCACAGCAACGTCCTCCGGGGAAAGAGGTCGGGGTATCACGAGCTAAAAAGTCGAAAATGCGTCTTAGTTTGTTTTCTTCACATTTTACTAAGCTACATTAGCAAGCACTGATATTCTTACCATGTGAGTGTTGTGGTGCACGACCCATTGTCCCCGCTTCGGAACGTGTAGACAGTACCGGGGACACTGACGAAGACGAGACATCTGGTGACAACCGGACAACAGGAACGGGGACACTGGGACACGACGAACTGACCGGAACGGCCGCATTTGATTGCGAAACGCCGGTAGCGGTTCCGGAACTACCTGTAGAACAAATTAGGAAAACACATTTCACGCCCTTTTGCCGCTTACACATTCACAACAGTATCGTTTGGCCAGACTTACCAGCAGCCCCCGCATTGATGGTGTAGCTAGCAGATGGTTGCGCATGCAGCGGTGGTTGAGTGGGCACTGCAAAGGAAAAAAACATGCATTAATGCACATGTCACGCAATGTTACTCTGCACAACACTTCACTTACATTGCGGGAGTTGCAACGAAGCAACATTCGCGTCCGCCAGCGCGGTCGACTCGGGATTAACAATCAGTAGTGGGACGCCGTTTACATAAACAATTTGGCCTTCCATAGCACACACACAACAATGCACACAACAGTAGAAAAACACACGAAACACTAAAAAAGAAAGAAATGAAAATACTGGCAACAAAAAACACCACAACAATTTCACTGCAGGCACGAAAAATTTGCACAACACTATAATGCGTTCAGCATCCACGCACTAACATCATCACAGCATCGCAGCTGATCGATGCGTCACTGACCGGCATTAAGTTCAATGCGCTATGCGTAGAACAAAATGTGCTTGATAGCAACGTTGTCGCGCGCTATCGCCGTAGCATCGTCTTAACACGGGCACCGCAAACACACGTGGTAAGTTACACGACTTATAATCGAAGTTCAATTCCGTTTTCTCTTCCTTCACTTCCTTAGTAAAATACAGACCTGAGACGAGAGCTGGCAGTAATCACTTCACACTTGTTCTGACGCTGTAGGCGATTTGTGCTATCCACGACACAAGCGCACCACACTTACCTTACATCGATCACTCTTCCCCACACACATGCAACGGTATTAGCAACTTCGGACATGTAAAACGTTGGTGGTTGGCATGGTAACGCGTAACGCGAATATCAAAAACACCCGACACACCAACAGGAAAATCATATGGCAAAACGAGCGTCAGCTGAATATGCAGCGGTGTGGCAGTAGGCGACAAAACAGCGCAGCGCGCATATCTAAGCCCCAAAAAATAGCTAGCCAGCGCGCGAGCGTGTGAACGAGACGATTGACAAGTATAAGCGTCCCAGCGAGCAATTGAAGCACGCCCAATCAAATTTTACTCGGATCTCTCTTTCTGGCCTACACGCGACGTGAGATAAAAGACAAACACACACGTCATACACACGCGAAATCACGGTACGCCCTCGATCGCGCGTGTACGGACGTACGAAGCGCACCAACACATGCAAAGCGACCGACCGCAAGTTCGACTTCCGCATGGTTCTGTGGAGTCCCGCTTCATGGCATTACCGGTGTGTAATTTCGGTGTTGCATTTCATGCATTTAATAGCATTTAATTTATTATTTATTTACAAACCATCGATTGCAAAGTATTGACAACACTTTAAGCTAACATTCGGAATACTTTTTGCTAAGATAATTTGAAAAACAAGAGCTTAAATTCATTGACCAATACTTGGTATAATTAGATACATTCCGAGGCAATGCATTGCGGCGGTCGTTTGAGACGGGTGTTTGAGAATAGCAAAAAAAGCATAATTTAAATAATTTTATTAAAAAAAGAAAATGTATTTCTCTATAACTTTCCTATGTAAAATTTCTACTGCCGAAAGAATGAAAAAAACATGGGCTGTTTGGTTTGTTTTCACTGTCGCTGTATTCCCATGCGTAGGCATCAGGTATGTATGGCCTGCGTAAACTACTCCTATAACAGCAAGCAAACGACGATACCGTATATGTCGCATCAAACTTCGTATCACTCTTTTCGGCAAATTTCCTCCTATTAAATCCCAAAATCTGTTGATTTTAGTAAACAGCATCAAACGCCTACTACAATATAGCAGCTTCTTGTGGTGACCCGCTGCATTCAACCGAGCCAGTGTATGGCCTTTTCCAATCAACACAAGATGTTTAGGCTGACAGGGCAATTGGGATAAATTTGCTCGTTCACCAACGATGTTGTCTTTCGAATTCAGGAACGGGGTAAGTCTTCTCAATAGCGACTGTGTTTTGATGCAACTTTCTTTTTTTAGATTCCGAATCACTTCTGGGCAAGATTCACGTAGATAGATTGATGAATCTGTCGCAAGACCATGTGGAGACCAACTGATGCCAAGTGCCTTCATGACTTCCCTTGAAGCGAGGCACATCCTGGATTTGGTTCCAAGCCTTCGGGACACGTCTTCACAATTTGAAAATCGATGTGGCAGTCCATAACCGCCCTTTCGCATCAACTCGGTCACCTCAACTTGTAACACGGTAGCCTCTTCTACCGCATGCACTTCAGGCTGGGCAACGTTGAGCGACGCAACATGCGCATGAGTGTCTGGCATGGATGCTTCTGGACGTTCCGATGCCACAACTTTAGCTTCCGCTGAGTCTGAAAAACAATGCAAAAGGATATGATGTTTCTCACCACAAAGTTTGCACCTGGACGACGTAGCACAGTTTCTTGCTAAATGACCCGTCTGTAAGCAGTTGTTGCAAACCATCTTCACCTTAGCAATCTGAATGCGCTCAGATAGTGGAAGCTGGCAATGCATGAAGCAACTGCTCAGGGCATGCTCATTCTGGCAATATGGGCACCATTCTGATTTGCTCGCAATGGATGAGCAGGAAGAAAAGTGCTGCGATACGTGTCGTACAACACTCGGGTGAGTAGTTTCACTTTCAGCATGGTGATTAATTGAAACAAAATTTTTCGTTTTTAGTAAAGTAGCTGTGGGTTTCCTTACTTGGAAACACGAGGCACAAGCCGGTGCAGCGCAAGTCTTTAGCAGCAGCAAACCTTGCAGCTTGGCTCGTATGGACATTATGGTGTCCTCCATCATTGCGCGCAAATGGCTCTCCAGTGCGCGTCCCTGGGAAGTAACTCCATTTTCTATCTGCTGCTGCACACGGTCGTATTCATCGGATAACTTTTCCATTTCAGCAACATAGAAGATCACTTGCAGCTCATCTCGAACAGGAGCAGAACTCTCGACGAATGCAGCTATGTGTTGAATCCTCTCCGCCAATGCCATTCTTCGAGAATGAATTTCAGCAGTTGCAGCCATGATACCGACGCGCAAGTCCGATGCAATGGCCGATCACAAATGATGGCACAAATTTGCAGGAAGCAATTTCACAAGCGAACCAGCTCACTCCACAACACGATCCTTTACAAACGATCAGCAATCAATGTTCACATTCAAATACGCGACACTGTATACAGTACGCTACAGATACAGATACAGTACGCTACACACAGTGCTGAAAACAACGAATTTTGGCGAATTGCACAAGTGTTCACACTCAACGGGTAGTGCACAACCTAGCTACACGTAGCAACGGTTAGTCCGGAAAAATAAACAATTTCACTCCGAAAGAAACGAATCCTGGTCACGGCACCAAATGTTCGCGATCGATCCCTACGTTGTGTTTAGTGATTCTTTCAAAAACCAGTGAAGTGCTTAACGATTGTTCCGGGTTGGCCGTTCGGCGTACGTGCTGCTCTATTTCGTGGTTGTTTATACAATGGTGATAATTTTTACGCATCCGAAATGGCCGTAGCCCTAACGCAGCCAAAGATTAAACTAACGCTGCCCCAGTGAAAATATTGATACATTAAACAGGTGCGCGGACAGCCAACAAAAAACGTCACAACAAAAACAAACAGTGTGTGACGTGCAAAGCGTAAACACACACTTTTTGTTATTAATTTAAAACACAAGGATGAAACCATATGTTTGAACAATATAGTGTATTTATTAACACATTTTATTAATCATAACTATGTAGTAACTAACATATGGTTGCAAAGTATGTAATAACGGAATTACAACGAGTCCTCGTGATTGATCCACATTAATTCCTACTAGCTTACTGCGGATATCGGAAACCGACACTTGTCTTATCGAAGGGAAAGGTCACTCACACTGGCTTGGAACATCATTAGCCTTGTAGAAGAACAAGTATAGTAAAACAATTCGTACTGACGAACGAAGTAATAACCATAGACGGTTATACCTTCAGTTTCTGATTGACCTACAATATTTCTTTATGATGTTGTCCTTCAATAAGAACCACTCATTCCTGGGTCCTTTCCTTAAGCTGGATTCGGGAGTGATTTGTTATTTGTTATTTATTTTAAATTCAATGGGCCTCATGTGACCCCTTTGAAGCATTTTAAGATTAGTTTTACAATTATGATGACGATTATGAGAAAACAAATTAACAGGAAGTTGACCGCACAGCACGAATACAGTTTGAAAAACGCATAACGCGACATGTCAGGTTCGTAACGATCACAAACAGCATTAAACTCTCGGCACAAAATTAAAAACGGATCAGAGGAACCGAAACGACTATGACTTTCCTCTAAGTCAAGTAACATCCTAGCACGGAGCCTTCTAGCTGGGACGTATAGATTCAGTCTGGAGAGCAGCGTCGGCGAGTCAATTCGATAGTCAAGCAGCCCAGCAATAAATAATCTCTGCGCATTACAGTTCCGCTGTTTTAGCGACTCCAGGCCAAGTAATGCGCAGCGTCCATCATAATTCACTTGGACGTTCCAGGAACGAAGTGCAAACCGCGTGAATTTACGCTGAATGGACTCTAGGCGCGCCATGGGACGCGCGGCTGTAGGCCACCACACCACAGATGCATATTCTATTACAGATCGAACTAGCGAACAGTAAATCATCTTAGCAGAGACCGGATCGTTGATGTCGCGCGCAAGTTTTTTGAGCAGGCCAATTAGCTGGTTACCCTTAGCAGCTGTATGTTCAAGCTGGTCATTGAAGCTCAACTTATCATCAAGGAGCACTCCAAGGTCTCTGATACAATTTTTGCGCTCAAGAGGGGAGTCGCTAATGGTGTACTGGTAAAGTAATGGGTTGCGTTTTCTGGGTTATGTTATGGCCGCACACTTATCGACGCTAAGCTTAAGGCCGTTCGTGAAGCACCAAGACTGGAACATTCTCAATGCCTCCTGGAGAAACAACTGGTCTGCATGGTTGTGGATAGTCAGAAACAGCTTTGCATCGTCAGCATACAATAGATGGCTTCCTGGGGGAAGCACCCATGACACGTCGTTGATGTAGATCACGAACAGTAGCGGGCCAAGATTGCTACCTTGTGGCACTCTAGAGCAAGCATTGATACGGCGCGAGGTGAGGATTCCCATCTTCACTTGGTAAGTTCGGTCGCTTAGATAGGACCGCATCCAGGCCATCATTTGTTCAGGAAGACCCAGAACTTGAAGCTTGGCAAGAAGCAACGCATGCGGAACGCTGTCAAAAGCTACTTTTAAGTCAGTATACACAGCATCGACCTGGAGACCTGCATCAATGGACCTGTGGCAGAGGCTAACAAATTCCACGAGGTTGGTGGAAGTCGAGCGCTTGGGGACAAACCCGTGTTGTGCGGCACTAATGTAGTTCAAAGCGCCAGCAAGGAGTGGTTCGTACATTAAAAGCTCGAAGACCTTAGCACAGGCACAAAGCGAAGTGATGCCACGGTAGTTGGAAGCATTCGATAAATCACCCTTTTTAAACACTGGAACTAGCCACGAAGTTTTCCAGCAGGCAGGATAGACACCCAATCGCAGCGATTCGTCAAAATTTGCAACCAATATGGGGACAACCGTTACGGCGCAGCGTTTCAAGATAGATGGCGGGATTCCGTCAGGACCCGATGCAAGCCGACGAAGCATCAATCGATGGGAGATTGGGCACCATGGCATCCATTGGAACGTTAGATAATGCGTCTTTTACCTGGCTCTGTTCAATAGCGTTCGGAAGAAAAGTGCTGGCAAAGCGCGTAGCGAAGATGTCACAGACTTCTGCTGGAGTGTTACCTTCGTAGCCATTAAAGCTGACGCTACTAGGAAATCCAGAGGATTTTCGCTTGGAATTGACGAAGCTCCAAAGTACGCGAGGGTTCCGACGGGAGCGTGTGCCCAGGCGTCGCAAGTGCGCCTGGTAGCGGATTCTATTGTAGCGGCGGTAAATCATATGAGCTACATTGTAGTTACGCCGAGGAGCACTACTCCTTCGCAAACGGTATTCACGAAAAGCAGCAGCCTTAGTCGCTTTCAGTCTCCGAAGGGTCCGGTCATTCCAGGGTGGACCACGTCTAATGCGCTTAATTGGAGTGCACTCTTTGAGAGCGTTACACATGAATAGCGTAAAATCAACGACTGCAAGGTCGAAAGAGCCGTAGTTAGAACATTTGAAGCCATCAGCGAAAGATATGACCATCGCTACAAGTCTGTTAATGTCAGTGCGTGCGTAGTCAAGGCAGGGTATTGGAGCAATAACAGCCGGGTTAGATACCGACGCACCGTCGGTAGAGTCAAGGGATACAGCAGAAGAGTGGCAGATAACGGCCATCGCGGTGTTTCGCGCGAGATAGCTGACGACACAGAAAAGTCGGGATTATAGTGGTAAATTGCGATCGCGACGGTGCAAAACAGTGACTCAATAACAGGAAACAGATCAGGAACGAGCAGAACAAATGAAAGCGTGATACACCACAGAAAACACAGAAGATTTTTAGAAACAATTACGAGCACCGCGGGAAAGCGTCTAAACAAACAGACTGTTATGACATTTGCATTCTGAAAAGGATAAGATGATATTGTATGAAGTGGACCGAATTGATCAACTTCTTTGTAAATATGTTAAAGGTTATGTATATTGCTTGAAATATATTCTGGATCGTAAATAACTTCAAATTGTTTGACAAAGACCTGGAGAAAAGAATATGTTACTGACCAATGCTCCTTGTACACAACAGACGAAAGCATTGTAATGCTACAAAAATACAGCATGAAGTGTTTATAGTGTTTTTCACTTAACGTTTCTTTGAGAACACCTGCCGATGCGTAAAATCGCGTAATGCGTAAAATCGGAAACGAGGCAAACTCAGATCCTTTCCAATATTTAAGTTCACTTAATGAACGGAACTTTCTATGTATCTCTATAGGTAACTTTATGCTTACTAACATTGCCGACATGTTATTAATATGTTGTGTTGATAACTTATTATCCATACCGAGTTTACCATTTCCCCAGCCGTTAAGCATTCGTTTCGTATTACCTAAGTCAATTAAATGCAATGAAACACCAACTATTATTTGACTGATCAAATCTAAGTTATCCAAGTTTAAAATAGGAGAATCAAATTTATGATGATCGCCATACACGCGTATTTTAAATCCTTCGTCTGTGCGCTCTGGAGCAATACATGTCGGGAATGTTACTCTTCTTCGCATATTCCGTCCTTCCGTAATGCACTTCAAGCAACCGTCACGAGCGTTGTAGTTGGCTACACCTGTTCAAAAAAGATTTAGGTAATATGAAAGTTGATGTAATGTTGTAATTGTTTTATATTACCTTTGATATATGCACGAGCTGGAGAATCAGCTATAATGGCACGTATTTGTATCGCTACTATTCTGTTTTCGATGAGTAGTCCATTCTTCATGAGAAAGTTTAGCTCATCCACGAAAGGCCAAAGAAAGTGTTCGATACTTGCCGGTTTTGACGATCCACAATATATGGCAGCTACCATAACTGGCACTTCTGGCATTCCATGAATGTTGAATAGTATTGGCCAAAATTGTTGTTTACTGCTTTTGAAAATCGGTAAACCGTCGATTGATATATTCAGCAAAAGCGTTGAATCGGGACGAATATTTGCAATGCTACAAACAAACATAATCGTATATACCAGTATGACTTATGTTTAGATTATTTACCCCAGATCAATTACCTTAGGTCGTGTAAAAAACATTTTTGGATTCCGTGGTACCAGTATTGGCCTCCTTGTATCGTTAATATTTCCAAAGAAGGGTTTCGATTGGTTTTCAGCAAGGTTCTTGCATCTTTAGGCAGCTTACAGTTACTTATTCGTCGTATTATCTCCATAACTTCCTATCGACTACAGTATTGCAATAGTTACTCATCGAAATTTCGATCCATACAAGCATCGGTCTAATCTCAGCGAGGATATACTGCATGGTAGTTTGAAGTAAACACGTAAGTCGTTAGCACAGGCTTGAACAAACTGATTGGTTGATTCGGTTGAACTGATTGATTGGTATCTTTGGTTACACAATACAATTTATTAACATAAAAACGGAATGAAATACTATTTTACAAACAACGGTTAAAACTTTTCTTAGGACGGAGACCCTCAACGTCCGATCGTTGGACTAACGTTCAGCAACCTAAAAGACCGTTCTCCTTGAGTGTGTCAACCGAACGCACCCATCACCAGTCCCAGTCACCCAGTGGCAGTCCCTGTCACCTGTGAGTGAAGATGAAGTACGGTTTTCACTCCGACGTGCTTCATCTCGGTTGACACACACTATTATGTTGACACCAACAAAACATAAATGATTGATTTTATGCATATGAAACTATAACATATTTCCTTTCTTTCGTTTCAGCTTTGATGGTTTCATAGAAACGTTTTCTGGACTAATGGACAATGCTTTTAATGGTATGAAAGATAATATATTATTTCACGATGAATACAACGTTTACAACGCTTCATTACTATTATTTTGATGGCAGCTAGAGGTATTCACATATTTGCGTCACTTTGCGTTATCACTATGATTTAGTTTTAATTGCATCCAATCTTTCAATTCCGATTCGGAACGATTTCCTCCTATCTCTCTAATTACTAACAGTATGTTCTGATACTTAGATAGGGGTATTTTTATCCCAGTTTTTCCCCTTCCTGTCCACGAAATTTGCATCAACAAACTAGAATCTATGATTATCGTAAGCGCATCGCAAGCCCGTTTGTTGAAATTCTCACTTGCGATTTGGTTTTTTAGCCATTGCACATTTCCAATCCGTTTGTCTTCCTCTTTCAATTCTATATCCAGCGATTCCAAAGCTTCGAAAGTTTCCACAAAAGAAAAGGATGCTATTGCTTTTGGCTGGCTGATTTGCTGGCTGGCGTTCTGGTCCGCTCCTTGCTGCAACATCGTGATTATGGTGTCCATTTTTTGGTTGAGCAAGTCCATTTGGATCTTCAGGTGCCCTTGTATTTTCCGCATCATTAGGTACTCTTTGGCCACCGCAGGGGGTATAGCATCGTTATTGTTTTCATCTGCTTTCTTAGAATCCATCTGTAAACAGTTTTATCCTCAATGTATTATATGCATTTACTTAAAGCGTTTCTCACTTGACATTGTAATATTGTTCCCGTTTCTTGTAAAGTTCTTAGTTGAAATGACACACGTCACTAGATGACACTGCAAACGCTTTAGTTGTCATTGTAGGCCATGAAGCTTTTTTGTAAAGCTACCCTCTGATGAATCTTATAGTAATTATTTTTGTGCTTATGTGAAACTGAGCTTCCGTGCCTCTCCGAGTATCATGTATTTTACGAAAATGGTTTACTTGTGGCGTGTTTCTGGTGTAATAAGATCTCTTGCTCGGATAAGATGTCTGTGCGCGATTCTTCGTCTGCTGCGTTGGGTTGCGGTTCCGTCATGTACGATCTATGTTTAAAAAGATGCTCATTTTACGTGTTATCAACTGGGTGGGTTGTGGCTATCGTTTAGTCTTTAGTTGATATCATGGGAAACCACATTTTTATTATATTAATATTCTTACCAGTATAAAAAAATCTAATTTCACCTAATCATTCAACAGGGGATGTCCGGTAGTATGATGGCAGAACATAATCCTCGTTTCGCTAACCAAGAGCTAAGTATTTAACAATTCAGTTCAGTTTTAATTTTTACTATTTCCTAAGAAAGCCATTACATTTGATAATTTTATCTCATTTACAGAATACAAAATCAACGAATTAACGCAACCATTTGACCTTGCACTCAATCCCCCAAGAACCTCTGGAGGGCCTTCCTGAACTCATATGTCTCTGCTGTTTTCCATCCAGCATCATCCGTTCAAGTTGCTGGAACTGGCCCGCATATCCAAGCATGGTGATACGGAGAAACATGCTTCCACTCTGTACGACGGTGACGAGACGAAAGAGAAGTTGCGAAGGAGAGCCTGTTCCAGAAATTTCGGATGCAGACACTCCGTTGCCAAGCATTTTAGTGCAAATAAAATCGATAAATCACCCTTTTTAAACACTGGAACTAGCCACGAAGTTTTCCAGCAGGCAGGATAGACACCCAATCGCAGCGATTCGTCAAAATTTGCAACCAATATGGGGACAACCGTTACGGCGCAGCGTTTCAAGATAGATGGCGGGATTCCGTCAGGACCCGATGCAAGCCGACGAAGCATCAATCGATGGGAGATTGGGCACCATGGCATCCATTGGAACGTTAGATAATGCGTCTTTTACCTGGCTCTGTTCAATAGCGTTCGGAAGAAAAGTGCTGGCAAAGCGCGTAGCGAAGATGTCACAGACTTCTGCTGGAGTGTTACCTTCGTAGCCATTAAAGCTGACGCTACTAGGAAATCCAGAGGATTTTCGCTTGGAATTGACGAAGCTCCAAAGTACGCGAGGGTTCCGACGGGAGCGTGTGCCCAGGCGCCGCAAGTGCGCCTGGTAGCGGATTCTATTGTAGCGGCGGTAAATCATATGAGCTACATTGTAGTTACGCCGAGGAGCACTACTCCTTCGCAAACGGTATTCACGAAAAGCAGCAGCCTTAGTCGCTTTCAGTCTCCGAAGGGTCCGGTCATTCCAGGGTGGACCACGTCTAATGCGATTAATTGGAGTGCACTCTTTGAGAGCGTTACACATGAATAGCGTAAAATCAACGACTGCAAGGTCTAAAGAGCCGTAGTTAGAACATTTGAAGCCATCAGCGAAAGATATGACCATCGCTACAAGTCTGTTAATGTCAGTGCGTGCGTAGTCAAGGCAGGGTATTGGAGCAATAACAGCCGGGTTAGATACCGACGCACCGTCGGTAGAGTCAAGGGATACAGCAGAAGAGTGGCAGATAACGGCCATCGCGGTGTTTCGCGCGAGATAGCTGACGACACAGAAAAGTCGGGATTATAGTGGTAAATTGCGATCGCGACGGTGCAAAACAGTGACTCAATAACAGGAAACAGATCAGGAACGAGCAGAACAAATGAAAGCGTGATACACCACAGAAAACACAGAAGATTTTTAGAAACAATTACGAGCACCGCGGGAAAGCGTCTAAACAAACAGACTGTTATGACATTTGCATTCTGAAAAGGATAAGATGATATTGTATGAAGTGGACCGAATTGATCAACTTCTTTGTAAATATGTTAAAGGTTATGTATATTGCTTGAAATATATTCTGGATCGTAAATAACTCCAAATTGTTTGACAAAGACCTGGAGAAAAGAATATGTTACTGACCAATGCTCCTTGTACACAACAGACGAAAGCATTGTAATGCTACAAAAATACAGCATGAAGTGTTTATAGTGTTTTTCACTTAACGTTTCTTTGAGAACACCTGCCGATGCGTAAAATCGCGTAATGCGTAAAATCGGAAACGAGGCAAACTCAGATCCTTTCCAATATTTAAGTTCACTTAATGAACGGAACTTTCTATGTATCTCTATAGGTAACTTTATGCTTACTAACATTGCCGACATGTTATTAATATGTTGTGTTGATAACTTATTATCCATACCGAGTTTACCATTTCCCCAGCCGTTAAGCATTCGTTTCGTATTACCTAAGTCAATTAAATGCAATGAAACACCAACTATTATTTGACTGATCAAATCTAAGTTATCCAAGTTTAAAATAGGAGAATCAAATTTATGATGATCGCCATACACGCGTATTTTAAATCCTTCGTCTGTGCGCTCTGGAGCAATACATGTCGGGAATGTTACTCTTCTTCGCATATTCCGTCCTTCCGTAATGCACTTCAAGCAACCGTCACGAGCGTTGTAGTTGGCTACACCTGTTCAAAAAAGATTTAGGTAATATGAAAGTTGATGTAATGTTGTAATTGTTTTATATTACCTTTGATATATGCACGAGCTGGAGAATCAGCTATAATGGCACGTATTTGTATCGCTACTATTCTGTTTTCGATGAGTAGTCCATTCTTCATGAGAAAGTTTAGCTCATCCACGAAAGGCCAAAGAAAGTGTTCGATACTTGCCGGTTTTGACGATCCACAATATATGGCAGCTACCATAACTGGCACTTCTGGCATTCCATGAATGTTGAATAGTATTGGCCAAAATTGTTGTTTACTGCTTTTGAAAATCGGTAAACCGTCGATTGATATATTCAGCAAAAGCGTTGAATCGGGACGAATATTTGCAATGCTACAAACAAACATAATCGTATATACCAGTATGACTTATGTTTAGATGATTTACCCCAGATCAATTACCTTAGGTCGTGTAAAAAACATTTTTGGATTCCGTGGTACCAGTATTGGCCTCCTTGTATCGTTAATATTTCCAAAGAAGGGTTTCGATTGGTTTTCAGCAAGGTTCTTGCATCTTTAGGCAGCTTACAGTTACTTATTCGTCGTATTATCTCCATAACTTCCTATCGACTACAGTATTGCAATAGTTACTCATCGAAATTTCGATCCATACAAGCATCGGTCTAATCTCAGCGAGGATATACTGCATGGTAGTTTGAAGTAAACACGTAAGTCGTTAGCACAGGCTTGAACAAACTGATTGGTTGATTCGGTTGAACTGATTGATTGGTATCTTTGGTTACACAATACAATTTATTAACATAAAAACGGAATGAAATACTATTTTACAAACAACGGTTAAAACTTTTCTTAGGACGGAGACCCTCAACGTCCGATCGTTGGACTAACGTTCAGCAACCTAAAAGACCGTTCTCCTTGAGTGTGTCAACCGAACGCACCCATCACCAGTCCCAGTCACCCAGTGGCAGTCCCTGTCACCTGTGAGTGAAGATGAAGTACGGTTTTCACTCCGACGTGCTTCATCTCGGTTGACACACACTATTATGTTGACACCAACAAAACATAAATGATTGATTTTATGCATATGAAACTATAACATATTTCCTTTCTTTCGTTTCAGCTTTGATGGTTTCATAGAAACGTTTTCTGGACTAATGGACAATGCTTTTAATGGTATGAAAGATAATATATTATTTCACGATGAATACAACGTTTACAACGCTTCATTACTATTATTTTGATGGCAGCTAGAGGTATTCACATATTTGCGTCACTTTGCGTTATCACTATGATTTAGTTTTAATTGCATCCAATCTTTCAATTCCGATTCGGAACGATTTCCTCCTATCTCTCTAATTACTACCAGTATGTTCTGATACTTAGATAGGGGTATTTTTATCCCAGTTTTTCTCCTTCCTGCCCACGAAATTTGCATCAACAAACTAGAATCTATGATTATCGTAAGCGCATCGCAAGCCCGTTTCTTGAAATTCTCACTTGCGATTTGGTTTTTTAGCCATTGCACATTTCCAATCCGTTTGTCTTCCTCTTTCAATTCTATATCCAGCGATTCCAAAGCTTCGAAAGTTTCCACAAAAGAAAAGGATGCTATTGCTTTTGGCTGGCTGATTTGCTGGCTGGCGTTCTGGTCCGCTCCTTGCTGCAACATCGTGATTATGGTGTCCATTTTTTGGTTGAGCAAGTCCATTTGGATCTTCAGGTGCCCTTGTATTTTCCGCATCATTAGGTACTCTTTGGCCACCGCAGGGGGTATAGCATCGTTATTGTTTTCATCTGCTTTCTTAGAATCCATCTGTAAACAGTTTTATCCTCAATGTATTATATGCATTTACTTAAAGCGTTTCTCACTTGACATTGTAATATTGTTCCCGTTTCTTGTAAAGTTCTTAGTTGAAATGACACACGTCACTAGATGACACTGCAAACGCTTTAGTTGTCATTGTAGGCCATGAAGCTTTTTTGTAAAGCTACCCTCTGATGAATCTTATAGTAATTATTTTTGTGCTTATGTGAAACTGAGCTTCCGTGCCTCTCCGAGTATCATGTATTTTACGAAAATGGTTTACTTGTGGCGTGTTTCTGGTGTAATAAGATCTCTTGCTCGGATAAGATGTCTGTGCGCGATTCTTCGTCTGCTGCGTTGGGTTGCGGTTCCGTCATGTACGATCTATGTTTAAAAAGATGCTCATTTTACGTGTTATCAACTGGGTGGGTTGTGGCTATCGTTTAGTCTTTAGTTGATATCATGGGAAACCACATTTTTATTATATTAATATTCTTACCAGTATAAAAAAATCTAATTTCACCTAATCATTCAACAGGGGATGTCCGGTAGTATGATGGCAGAACATAATCCTCGTTTCGCTAACCAAGAGCTAAGTATTTAACAATTCAGTTCAGTTTTAATTTTTACTATTTCCTAAGAAAGCCATTACATTTGATAATTTTATCTCATTTACAGAATACAAAATCAACGAATTAACGCAACCATTTGACCTTGCACTCAATCCCCCAAGAACCTCTGGAGGGCCTTCCTGAACTCATATGTCTCTGCTGTTTTCCATCCAGCATCATCCGTTCAAGTTGCTGGAACTGGCCCGCATATCCAAGCATGGTGATACGGAGAAACATGCTTCCACTCTGTACGACGGTGACGAGACGAAAGAGAAGTTGCGAAGGAGAGCCTGTTCCAGAAATTTCGGATGCAGACACTCCGTTGCCAAGCATTTTAGTGCAAATAAAATCGATAAATCACCCTTTTTAAACACTGGAACTAGCCACGAAGTTTTCCAGCAGGCAGGATAGACACCCAATCGCAGCGATTCGTCAAAATTTGCAACCAATATGGGGACAACCGTTACGGCGCAGCGTTTCAAGATAGATGGCGGGATTCCGTCAGGACCCGGTGCAAGCCGACGAAGCATCAATCGATGGGAGATTGGGCACCATGGCATCCATTGGAACGTTAGATAATGCGTCTTTTACCTGGCTCTGTTCAATAGCGTTCGGAAGAAAAGTGCTGGCAAAGCGCGTTGCGAAGATGTCACAGACTTCTGCTGGAGTGTTACCTTCGTAGCCATTAAAACTGACGCTACTAGGAAATCCAGAGGATTTTCGCTTGGAATTGACGAAGCTCCAAAGTACGCGAGGGTTCCGACGGGAGCGTGTGCCCAGGCGCCGCAAGTGCGCCTGGTAGCGGATTCTATTGTAGCGGCGGTAAATCATATGAGCTACATTGTAGTTACGCCGAGGAGCACTACTCCTTCGCAAACGGTATTCACGAAAAGCAGCAGCCTTAGTCGCTTTCAGTCTCCGAAGGGTCCGGTCATTCCAGGGTGGACCACGTCTAATGCGCTTAATTGGAGTGCACTCTTTGAGAGCGTTACACATGAATAGCGTAAAATCAACGACTGCAAGGTCGAAAGAGCCGTAGTTAGAACATTTGAAGCCATCAGCGAAAGATATGACCATCGCTACAAGTCTGTTAATGTCAGTGCGTGCGTAGTCAAGGCAGGGTATTGGAGCAATAACAGCCGGGTTAGATACCGACGCACCGTCGGTAGAGTCAAGGGATACAGCAGAAGAGTGGCAGATAACGGCCATCGCGGTGTTTCGCGCGAGATAGCTGACGACACAGAATAGTCGGGATTATAGTGGTAAATTGCGATCGCGACGGTGCAAAACAGTGACTCAATAACAGGAAACAGATCAGGAACGAGCAGAACAAATGAAAGCGTGATACACCACAGAAAACACAGAAGATTTTTAGAAACAATTACGAGCACCGCGGGAAAGCGTCTAAACAAACAGACTGTTATGACATTTGCATTCTGAAAAGGATAAGATGATATTGTATGAAGTGGACCGAATTGATCAACTTCTTTGTAAATATGTTAAAGGTTATGTATATTGCTTGAAATATATTCTGGATCGTAAATAACTCCAAATTGTTTGACAAAGACCTGGAGAAAAGAATATGTTACTGACCAATGCTCCTTGTACACAATAGACGAAAGCATTGTAATGCTACAAAAATACAGCATGAAGTGTTTATAGTGTTTTTCACTTAACGTTTCTTTGAGAACACCTGCCGATGCGTAAAATCGCGTAATGCGTAAAATCGGAAACGAGGCAAACTCAGATCCTTTCCAATATTTAAGTTCACTTAATGAACGGAACTTTCTATGTATCTCTATAGGTAACTTTATGCTTACTAACATTGCCGACATGTTATTAATATGTTGTGTTGATAACTTTTTATCCATACCGAGTTTACCATTTCCCCAGCCGTTAAGCATTCGTTTCGTATTACCTAAGTCAATTAAATGCAATGAAACACCAACTATTATTTGACTGATCAAATCTAAGTTATCCAAGTTTAAAATAGGAGAATCAAATTTATGATGATCGCCATACACGCGTATTTTAAATCCTTCATCTGTGCGCTCTGGAGCAATACATGTCGGGAATGTTACTCTTCTTCGCATATTCCGTCCTTCCGTAATGCACTTCAAGCAACCGTCACGAGCGTTGTAGTTGGCTACACCTGTTCAAAAAAGATTTAGGTAATATGAAAGTTGATGTAATGTTGTAATTGTTTTATATTACCTTTGATATATGCACGAGCTGGAGAATCAGCTATAATGGCACGTATTTGTATCGCTACTATTCTGTTTTTGATGAGTAGTCCATTCTTCATGAGAAAGTTTAGCTCATCCACGAAAGGCCAAAGAAAGTGTTCGATACTTGCCGGTTTTGACGATCCACAATATATGGCAGCTACCATAACTGGCACTTCTGGCATTCCATGAATGTTGAATAGTATTGGCCAAAATTGTTGTTTACTGCTTTTGAAAATCGGTAAACCGTCGATTGATATATTCAGCAAAAGCGTTGAATCGGGACGAATATTTGCAATGCTACAAACAAACATAATCGTATATACCAGTATGACTTATGTTTAGATTATTTACCCCAGATCAATTACCTTAGGTCGTGTAAAAAACATTTTTGGATTCCGTGGTACCAGTATTGGCCTCCTTGTATCGTTAATATTTCCAAAGAAGGGTTTCGATTGGTTTTCAGCAAGGTTCTTGCATCTTTAGGCAGCTTACAGTTACTTATTCGTCGTATTATCTCCATAACTTCCTATCGACTACAGTATTGCAATAGTTACTCATCGAAATTTCGATCCATACAAGCATCGGTCTAATCTCAGCGAGGATATACTGCATGGTAGTTTGAAGTAAACACGTAAGTCGTTAGCACAGGCTTGAACAAACTGATTGGTTGATTCGGTTGAACTGATTGATTGGTATCTTTGGTTACACAATACAATTTATTAACATAAAAACGGAATGAAATACTATTTTACAAACAACGGTTAAAACTTTTCTTAGGACGGAGACCCTCAACGTCCGATCGTTGGACTAACGTTCAGCAACCTAAAAGACCGTTCTCCTTGAGTGTGTCAACCGAACGCACCCATCACCAGTCCCAGTCACCCAGTGGCAGTCCCTGTCACCTGTGAGTGAAGATGAAGTACGGTTTTCACTCCGACGTGCTTCATCTCGGTTGACACACACTATTATGTTGACACCAACAAAACATAAATGATTGATTTTATGCATATGAAACTATAACATATTTCCTTTCTTTCGTTTCAGCTTTGATGGTTTCATAGAAACGTTTTCTGGACTAATGGACAATGCTTTTAATGGTATGAAAGATAATATATTATTTCACGATGAATACAACGTTTACAACGCTTCATTACTATTATTTTGATGGCAGCTAGAGGTATTCACATATTTGCGTCACTTTGCGTTATCACTATGATTTAGTTTTAATTGCATCCAATCTTTCAATTCCGATTCGGAACGATTTCCTCCTATCTCTCTAATTACTAACAGTATGTTCTGATACTTAGATAGGGGTATTTTTATCCCAGTTTTTCCCCTTCCTGTCCACGAAATTTGCATCAACAAACTAGAATCTATGATTATCGTAAGCGCATCGCAAGCCCGTTTGTTGAAATTCTCACTTGCGATTTGGTTTTTTAGCCATTGCACATTTCCAATCCGTTTGTCTTCCTCTTTCAATTCTATATCCAGCGATTCCAAAGCTTCGAAAGTTTCCACAAAAGAAAAGGATGCTATTGCTTTTGGCTGGCTGATTTGCTGGCTGGCGTTCTGGTCCGCTCCTTGCTGCAACATCGTGATTATGGTGTCCATTTTTTGGTTGAGCAAGTCCATTTGGATCTTCAGGTGCCCTTGTATTTTCCGCATCATTAGGTACTCTTTGGCCACCGCAGGGGGTATAGCATCGTTATTGTTTTCATCTGCTTTCTTAGAATCCATCTGTAAACAGTTTTATCCTCAATGTATTATATGCATTTACTTAAAGCGTTTCTCACTTGACATTGTAATATTGTTCCCGTTTCTTGTAAAGTTCTTAGTTGAAATGACACACGTCACTAGATGACACTGCAAACGCTTTAGTTGTCATTGTAGGCCATGAAGCTTTTTTGTAAAGCTACCCTCTGATGAATCTTATAGTAATTATTTTTGTGCTTATGTGAAACTGAGCTTCCGTGCCTCTCCGAGTATCATGTATTTTACGAAAATGGTTTACTTGTGGCGTGTTTCTGGTGTAATAAGATCTCTTGCTCGGATAAGATGTCTGTGCGCGATTCTTCGTCTGCTGCGTTGGGTTGCGGTTCCGTCATGTACGATCTATGTTTAAAAAGATGCTCATTTTACGTGTTATCAACTGGGTGGGTTGTGGCTATCGTTTAGTCTTTAGTTGATATCATGGGAAACCACATTTTTATTATATTAATATTCTTACCAGTATAAAAAAATCTAATTTCACCTAATCATTCAACAGGGGATGTCCGGTAGTATGATGGCAGAACATAATCCTCGTTTCGCTAACCAAGAGCTAAGTATTTAACAATTCAGTTCAGTTTTAATTTTTACTATTTCCTAAGAAAGCCATTACATTTGATAATTTTATCTCATTTACAGAATACAAAATCAACGAATTAACGCAACCATTTGACCTTGCACTCAATCCCCCAAGAACCTCTGGAGGGCCTTCCTGAACTCATATGTCTCTGCTGTTTTCCATCCAGCATCATCCGTTCAAGTTGCTGGAACTGGCCCGCATATCCAAGCATGGTGATACGGAGAAACATGCTTCCACTCTGTACGACGGTGACGAGACGAAAGAGAAGTTGCGAAGGAGAGCCTGTTCCAGAAATTTCGGATGCAGACACTCCGTTGCCAAGCATTTTAGTGCAAATAAAATCGATAAATCACCCTTTTTAAACACTGGAACTAGCCACGAAGTTTTCCAGCAGGCAGGATAGACACCCAATCGCAGCGATTCGTCAAAATTTGCAACCAATATGGGGACAACCGTTACGGCGCAGCGTTTCAAGATAGATGGCGGGATTCCGTCAGGACCCGGTGCAAGCCGACGAAGCATCAATCGATGGGAGATTGGGCACCATGGCATCCATTGGAACGTTAGATAATGCGTCTTTTACCTGGCTCTGTTCAATAGCGTTCGGAAGAAAAGTGCTGGCAAAGCGCGTAGCGAAGATGTCACAGACTTCTGCTGGAGTGTTACCTTCGTAGCCATTAAAGCTGACGCTACTAGGAAATCCAGAGGATTTTCGCTTGGAATTGACGAAGCTCCAAAGTACGCGAGGGTTCCGACGGGAGCGTGTGCCCAGGCGCCGCAAGTGCGCCTGGTAGCGGATTCTATTGTAGCGGCGGTAAATCATATGAGCTACATTGTAGTTACGCCGAGGAGCACTACTCCTTCGCAAACGGTATTCACGAAAAGCAGCAGCCTTAGTCGCTTTCAGTCTCCGAAGGGTCCGGTCATTCCAGGGTGGACCACGTCTAATGCGCTTAATTGGAGTGCACTCTTTGAGAGCGTTACACATGAATAGCGTAAAATCAACGACTGCAAGGTCGAAAGAGCCGTAGTTAGAACATTTGAAGCCATCAGCGAAAGATATGACCATCGCTACAAGTCTGTTAATGTCAGTGCGTGCGTAGTCAAGGCAGGGTATTGGAGCAATAACAGCCGGGTTAGATACCGACGCACCGTCGGTAGAGTCAAGGGATACAGCAGAAGAGTGGCAGATAACGGCCATCGCGGTGTTTCGCGCGAGATAGCTGACGACACAGAATAGTCGGGATTATAGTGGTAAATTGCGATCGCGACGGTGCAAAACAGTGACTCAATAACAGGAAACAGATCAGGAACGAGCAGAACAAATGAAAGCGTGATACACCACAGAAAACACAGAAGATTTTTAGAAACAATTACGAGCACCGCGGGAAAGCGTCTAAACAAACAGACTGTTATGACATTTGCATTCTGAAAAGGATAAGATGATATTGTATGAAGTGGACCGAATTGATCAACTTCTTTGTAAATATGTTAAAGGTTATGTATATTGCTTGAAATATATTCTGGATCGTAAATAACTCCAAATTGTTTGACAAAGACCTGGAGAAAAGAATATGTTACTGACCAATGCTCCTTGTACACAACAGACGAAAGCATTGTAATGCTACAAAAATACAGCATGAAGTGTTTATAGTGTTTTTCACTTAACGTTTCTTTGAGAACACCTGCCGATGCGTAAAATCGCGTAATGCGTAAAATCGGAAACGAGGCAAACTCAGATCCTTTCCAATATTTAAGTTCACTTAATGAACGGAACTTTCTATGTATCTCTATAGGTAACTTTATGCTTACTAACATTGCCGACATGTTATTAATATGTTGTGTTGATAACTTATTATCCATACCGAGTTTACCATTTCCCCAGCCGTTAAGCATTCGTTTCGTATTACCTAAGTCAATTAAATGCAATGAAACACCAACTATTATTTGACTGATCAAATCTAAGTTATCCAAGTTTAAAATAGGAGAATCAAATTTATGATGATCGCCATACACGCGTATTTTAAATCCTTCATCTGTGCGCTCTGGAGCAATACATGTCGGGAATGTTACTCTTCTTCGCATATTCCGTCCTTCCGTAATGCACTTCAAGCAACCGTCACGAGCGTTGTAGTTGGCTACACCTGTTCAAAAAAGATTTAGGTAATATGAAAGTTGATGTAATGTTGTAATTGTTTTATATAACCTTTGATATATGCACGAGCTGGAGAATCAGCTATAATGGCACGTATTTGTATCGCTACTATTCTGTTTTTGATGAGTAGTCCATTCTTCATGAGAAAGTTTAGCTCATCCACGAAAGGCCAAAGAAAGTGTTCGATACTTGCCGGTTTTGACGATCCACAATATATGGCAGCTACCATAACTGGCACTTCTGGCATTCCATGAATGTTGAATAGTATTGGCCAAAATTGTTGTTTACTGCTTTTGAAAATCGGTAAACCGTCGATTGATATATTCAGCAAAAGCGTTGAATCGGGACGAATATTTGCAATGCTACAAACAAACATAATCGTATATACCAGTATGACTTATGTTTAGATTATTTACCCCAGATCAATTACCTTAGGTCGTGTAAAAAACATTTTTGGATTCCGTGGTACCAGTATTGGCCTCCTTGTATCGTTAATATTTCCAAAGAAGGGTTTCGATTGGTTTTCAGCAAGGTTCTTGCATCTTTAGGCAGCTTACAGTTACTTATTCGTCGTATTATCTCCATAACTTCCTATCGACTACAGTATTGCAATAGTTACTCATCGAAATTTCGATCCATACAAGCATCGGTCTAATCTCAGCGAGGATATACTGCATGGTAGTTTGAAGTAAACACGTAAGTCGTTAGCACAGGCTTGAACAAACTGATTGGTTGATTCGGTTGAACTGATTGATTGGTATCTTTGGTTACACAATACAATTTATTAACATAAAAACGGAATGAAATACTATTTTACAAACAACGGTTAAAACTTTTCTTAGGACGGAGACCCTCAACGTCCGATCGTTGGACTAACGTTCAGCAACCTAAAAGACCGTTCTCCTTGAGTGTGTCAACCGAACGCACCCATCACCAGTCCCAGTCACCCAGTGGCAGTCCCTGTCACCTGTGAGTGAAGATGAAGTACGGTTTTCACTCCGACGTGCTTCATCTCGGTTGACACACACTATTATGTTGACACCAACAAAACATAAATGATTGATTTTATGCATATGAAACTATAACATATTTCCTTTCTTTCGTTTCAGCTTTGATGGTTTCATAGAAACGTTTTCTGGACTAATGGACAATGCTTTTAATGGTATGAAAGATAATATATTATTTCACGATGAATACAACGTTTACAACGCTTCATTACTATTATTTTGATGGCAGCTAGAGGTATTCACATATTTGCGTCACTTTGCGTTATCACTATGATTTAGTTTTAATTGCATCCAATCTTTCAATTCCGATTCGGAACGATTTCCTCCTATCTCTCTAATTACTAACAGTATGTTCTGATACTTAGATAGAGGTATTTTTATCCCAGTTTTTCCCCTTCCTGTCCATGAAATTTGCATCAACAAACTAGAATCTATGATTATCGTAAGCGCATCGCAAGCCCGTTTCTTGAAATTCTCACTTGCGATTTGGTTTTTTAGCCATTGCACATTTCCAATCCGTTTGTCTTCCTCTTTCAATTCTATATCCAGCGATTCCAAAGCTTCGAAAGTTTCCACAAAAGAAAAGGATGCTATTGCTTTTGGCTGGCTGATTTGCTGGCTGGCGTTCTGGTCCGCTCCTTGCTGCAACATCGTGATTATGGTGTCCATTTTTTGGTTGAGCAAGTCCATTTGGATCTTCAGGTGCCCTTGTATTTTCCGCATCATTAGGTACTCTTTGGCCACCGCAGGGGGTATAGCATCGTTATTGTTTTCATCTGCTTTCTTAGAATCCATCTGTAAACAGTTTTATCCTCAATGTATTATATGCATTTACTTAAAGCGTTTCTCACTTGACATTGTAATATTGTTCCCGTTTCTTGTAAAGTTCTTAGTTGAAATGACACACGTCACTAGATGACACTGCAAACGCTTTAGTTGTCATTGTAGGCCATGAAGCTTTTTTGTAAAGCTACCCTCTGATGAATCTTATAGTAATTATTTTTGTGCTTATGTGAAACTGAGCTTCCGTGCCTCTCCGAGTATCATGTATTTTACGAAAATGGTTTACTTGTGGCGTGTTTCTGGTGTAATAAGATCTCTTGCTCGGATAAGATGTCTGTGCGCGATTCTTCGTCTGCTGCGTTGGGTTGCGGTTCCGTCATGTACGATCTATGTTTAAAAAGATGCTCATTTTACGTGTTATCAACTGGGTGGGTTGTGGCTATCGTTTAGTCTTTAGTTGATATCATGGGAAACCACATTTTTATTATATTAATATTCTTACCAGTATAAAAAAATCTAATTTCACCTAATCATTCAACAGGGGATGTCCGGTAGTATGATGGCAGAACATAATCCTCGTTTCGCTAACCAAGAGCTAAGTATTTAACAATTCAGTTCAGTTTTAATTTTTACTATTTCCTAAGAAAGCCATTACATTTGATAATTTTATCTCATTTACAGAATACAAAATCAACGAATTAACGCAACCATTTGACCTTGCACTCAATCCCCCAAGAACCTCTGGAGGGCCTTCCTGAACTCATATGTCTCTGCTGTTTTCCATCCAGCATCATCCGTTCAAGTTGTTGGAACTGGCCCGCATATCCAAGCATGGTGATACGGAGAAACATGCTTCCACTCTGTACGACGGTGACGAGACGAAAGAGAAGTTGCGAAGGAGAGCCTGTTCCAGAAATTTCGGATGCAGACACTCCGTTGCCAAGCATTTTAGTGCAAATAAAATCGATAAATCGCCCTTTTTAAACACTGGAACTAGCCACGAAGTTTTTTAGCAGGCAGGATAGACACCCAATCGCAGCGATTCGTCAAAATTTGCAACCAATATGGGGACAACCGTTACGGCGCAGCGTTTCAAGATAGATGGCGGGATTCCGTCAGGACCCGGTGCAAGCCGACGAAGCATCAATCGATGGGAGATTGGGCACCATGGCATCCATTGGAACGTTAGATAATGCGTCTTTTACCTGGCTCTGTTCAATAGCGTTCGGAAGAAAAGTGCTGGCAAAGCGCGTAGCGAAGATGTCACAGACTTCTGCTGGAGTGTTACCTTCGTAGCCATTAAAGCTGACGCTACTAGGAAATCCAGAGGATTTTCGCTTGGAATTGACGAAGCTCCAAAGTACGCGAGGGTTCCGACGGGAGCGTGTGCCCAGGCGCCGCAAGTGCGCCTGGTAGCGGATTCTATTGTAGCGGCGGTAAATCATATGAGCTACATTGTAGTTACGCCGAGGAGCACTACTCCTTCGCAAACGGTATTCACGAAAAGCAGCAGCCTTAGTCGCTTTCAGTCTCCGAAGGGTCCGGTCATTCCAGGGTGGACCACGTCTAATGCGCTTAATTGGAGTGCACTCTTTGAGAGCGTTACACATGAATAGCGTAAAATCAACGACTGCAAGGTCGAAAGAGCCGTAGTTAGAACATTTGAAGCCATCAGCGAAAGATATGACCATCGCTACAAGTCTGTTAATGTCAGTGCGTGCGTAGTCAAGGCAGGGTATTGGAGCAATAACAGCCGGGTTAGATACCGACGCACCGTCGGTAGAGTCGAGGGATACAGCAGAAGAGTGGCAGATAACGGCCATCGCGGTGTTTCGCGCGAGATAGCTGACGACACAGAAAAGTCGGGATTATAGTGGTAAATTGCGATCGCGACGGTGCAAAACAGTGACTCAATAACAGGAAACAGATCAGGAACGAGCAGAACAAATGAAAGCGTGATACACCACAGAAAACACAGAAGATTTTTAGAAACAATTACGAGCACCGCGGGAAAGCGTCTAAACAAACAGACTGTTATGACATTTGCATTCTGAAAAGGATAAGATGATATTGTATGAAGTGGACCGAATTGATCAACTTCTTTGTAAATATGTTAAAGGTTATGTATATTGCTTGAAATATATTCTGGATCGTAAATAACTCCAAATTGTTTGACAAAGACCTGGAGAAAAGAATATGTTACTGACCAATGCTCCTTGTACACAACAGACGAAAGCATTGTAATGCTACAAAAATACAGCATGAAGTGTTTATAGTGTTTTTCACTTAACGTTTCTTTGAGAACACCTGCCGATGCGTAAAATCGCGTAATGCGTAAAATCGGAAACGAGGCAAACTCAGATCCTTTCCAATATTTAAGTTCACTTAATGAACGGAACTTTCTATGTATCTCTATAGGTAACTTTATGCTTACTAACATTGCCGACATGTTATTAATATGTTGTGTTGATAACTTATTATCCATACCGAGTTTACCATTTCCCCAGCCGTTAAGCATTCGTTTCGTATTACCTAAGTCAATTAAATGCAATGAAACACCAACTATTATTTGACTGATCAAATCTAAGTTATCCAAGTTTAAAATAGGAGAATCAAATTTATGATGATCGCCATACACGCGTATTTTAAATCCTTCATCTGTGCGCTCTGGAGCAATACATGTCGGGAATGTTACTCTTCTTCGCATATTCCGTCCTTCCGTAATGCACTTCAAGCAACCGTCACGAGCGTTGTAGTTGGCTACACCTGTTCAAAAAAGATTTAGGTAATATGAAAGTTGATGTAATGTTGTAATTGTTTTATATTACCTTTGATATATGCACGAGCTGGAGAATCAGCTATAATGGCACGTATTTGTATCGCTACTATTCTGTTTTTGATGAGTAGTCCATTCTTCATGAGAAAGTTTAGCTCATCCACGAAAGGCCAAAGAAAGTGTTCGATACTTGCCGGTTTTGACGATCCACAATATATGGCAGCTACCATAACTGGCACTTCTGGCATTCCATGAATGTTGAATAGTATTGGCCAAAATTGTTGTTTACTGCTTTTGAAAATCGGTAAACCGTCGATTGATATATTCAGCAAAAGCGTTGAATCGGGACGAATATTTGCAATGCTACAAACAAACATAATCGTATATACCAGTATGACTTATGTTTAGATTATTTACCCCAGATCAATTACCTTAGGTCGTGTAAAAAACATTTTTGGATTCCGTGGTACCAGTATTGGCCTCCTTGTATCGTTAATATTTCCAAAGAAGGGTTTCGATTGGTTTTCAGCAAGGTTCTTGCATCTTTAGGCAGCTTACAGTTACTTATTCGTCGTATTATCTCCATAACTTCCTATCGACTACAGTATTGCAATAGTTACTCATCGAAATTTCGATCCATACAAGCATCGGTCTAATCTCAGCGAGGATATACTGCATGGTAGTTTGAAGTAAACACGTAAGTCGTTAGCACAGGCTTGAACAAACTGATTGGTTGATTCGGTTGAACTGATTGATTGGTATCTTTGGTTACACAATACAATTTATTAACATAAAAACGGAATGAAATACTATTTTACAAACAACGGTTAAAACTTTTCTTAGGACGGAGACCCTCAACGTCCGATCGTTGGACTAACGTTCAGCAACCTAAAAGACCGTTCTCCTTGAGTGTGTCAACCGAACGCACCCATCACCAGTCCCAGTCACCCAGTGGCAGTCCCTGTCACATGTGAGTGAAGATGAAGTACGGTTTTCACTCCGACGTGCTTCATCTCGGTTGACACACACTATTATGTTGACACCAACAAAACATAAATGATTGATTTTATGCATATGAAACTATAACATATTTCCTTTCTTTCGTTTCAGCTTTGATGGTTTCATAGAAACGTTTTCTGGACTAATGGACAATGCTTTTAATGGTATGAAAGATAATATATTATTTCACGATGAATACAACGTTTACAACGCTTCGTTACTATTATTTTGATGGCAGCTAGAGGTATTCACATATTTGCGTCACTTTGCGTTATCACTATGATTTAGTTTTAATTGCATCCAATCTTTCAATTCCGATTCGGAACGATTTCCTCCTATCTCTCTAATTACTAACAGTATGTTCTGATACTTAGATAGGGGTATTTTTATCCCAGTTTTTCCCCTTCCTGTCCACGAAATTTGCATCAACAAACTAGAATCTATGATTATCGTAAGCGCATCGCAAGCCCGTTTGTTGAAATTCTCACTTGCGATTTGGTTTTTTAGCCATTGCACATTTCCAATCCGTTTGTCTTCCTCTTTCAATTCTATATCCAGCGATTCCAAAGCTTCGAAAGTTTCCACAAAAGAAAAGGATGCTATTGCTTTTGGCTGGCTGATTTGCTGGCTGGCGTTCTGGTCCGCTCCTTGCTGCAACATCGTGATTATGGTGTCCATTTTTTGGTTGAGCAAGTCCATTTGGATCTTCAGGTGCCCTTGTATTTTCCGCATCATTAGGTACTCTTTGGCCACCGCAGGGGGTATAGCATCGTTATTGTTTTCATCTGCTTTCTTAGAATCCATCTGTAAACAGTTTTATCCTCAATGTATTATATGCATTTACTTAAAGCGTTTCTCACTTGACATTGTAATATTGTTCCCGTTTCTTGTAAAGTTCTTAGTTGAAATGACACACGTCACTAGATGACACTGCAAACGCTTTAGTTGTCATTGTAGGCCATGAAGCTTTTTTGTAAAGCTACCCTCTGATGAATCTTATAGTAATTATTTTTGTGCTTATGTGAAACTGAGCTTCCGTGCCTCTCCGAGTATCATGTATTTTACGAAAATGGTTTACTTGTGGCGTGTTTCTGGTGTAATAAGATCTCTTGCTCGGATAAGATGTCTGTGCGCGATTCTTCGTCTGCTGCGTTGGGTTGCGGTTCCGTCATGTACGATCTATGTTTAAAAAGATGCTCATTTTACGTGTTATCAACTGGGTGGGTTGTGGCTATCGTTTAGTCTTTAGTTGATATCATGGGAAACCACATTTTTATTATATTAATATTCTTACCAGTATAAAAAAATCTAATTTCACCTAATCATTCAACAGGGGATGTCCGGTAGTATGATGGCAGAACATAATCCTCGTTTCGCTAACCAAGAGCTAAGTATTTAACAATTCAGTTCAGTTTTAATTTTTACTATTTCCTAAGAAAGCCATTACATTTGATAATTTTATCTCATTTACAGAATACAAAATCAACGAATTAACGCAACCATTTGACCTTGCACTCAATCCCCCAAGAACCTCTGGAGGGCCTTCCTGAACTCATATGTCTCTGCTGTTTTCCATCCAGCATCATCCGTTCAAGTTGCTGGAACTGGACCGCATATCCAAGCATGGTGATACGGAGAAACATGCTTCCACTCTGTACGACGGTGACGAGACGAAAGAGAAGTTGCGAAGGAGAGCCTGTTCCAGAAATTTCGGATGCAGACACTCCGTTGCCAAGCATTTTAGTGCAAATAAAATCGATAAATCGCCCTTTTTAAACACTGGAACTAGCCACGAAGTTTTTTAGCAGGCAGGATAGACACCCAATCGCAGCGATTCGTCAAAATTTGCAACCAATATGGGGACAACCGTTACGGCGCAGCGTTTCAAGATAGATGGCGGGATTCCGTCAGGACCCGGTGCAAGCCGACGAAGCATCAATCGATGGGAGATTGGGCACCATGGCATCCATTGGAACGTTAGATAATGCGTCTTTTACCTGGCTCTGTTCAATAGCGTTCGGAAGAAAAGTGCTGGCAAAGCGCGTAGCGAAGATGTCACAGACTTCTGCTGGAGTGTTACCTTCGTAGCCATTAAAGCTGACGCTACTAGGAAATCCAGAGGATTTTCGCTTGGAATTGACGAAGCTCCAAAGTACGCGAGGGTTCCGACGGGAGCGTGTGCCCAGGCGCCGCAAGTGCGCCTGGTAGCGGATTCTATTGTAGCGGCGGTAAATCATATGAGCTACATTGTAGTTACGCCGAGGAGCACTACTCCTTCGCAAACGGTATTCACGAAAAGCAGCAGCCTTAGTCGCTTTCAGTCTCCGAAGGGTCCGGTCATTCCAGGGTGGACCACGTCTAATGCGCTTAATTGGAGTGCACTCTTTGAGAGCGTTACACATGAATAGCGTAAAATCAACGACTGCAAGGTCGAAAGAGCCGTAGTTAGAACATTTGAAGCCATCAGCGAAAGATATGACCATCGCTACAAGTCTGTTAATGTCAGTGCGTGCGTAGTCAAGGCAGGGTATTGGAGCAATAACAGCCGGGTTAGATACCGACGCACCGTCGGTAGAGTCAAGGGATACAGCAGAAGAGTGGCAGATAACGGCCATCGCGGTGTTTCGCGCGAGATAGCTGACGACACAGAAAAGTCGGGATTATAGTGGTAAATTGCGATCGCGACGGTGCAAAACAGTGACTCAATAACAGGAAACAGATCAGGAACGAGCAGAACAAATGAAAGCGTGATACACCACAGAAAACACAGAAGATTTTTAGAAACAATTACGAGCACCGCGGGAAAGCGTCTAAACAAACAGACTGTTATGACATTTGCATTCTGAAAAGGATAAGATGATATTGTATGAAGTGGACCGAATTGATCAACTTCTTTGTAAATATGTTAAAGGTTATGTATATTGCTTGAAATATATTCTGGATCGTAAATAACTCCAAATTGTTTGACAAAGACCTGGAGAAAAGAATATGTTACTGACCAATGCTCCTTGTACACAACAGACGAAAGCATTGTAATGCTACAAAAATACAGCATGAAGTGTTTATAGTGTTTTTCACTTAACGTTTCTTTGAGAACACCTGCCGATGCGTAAAATCGCGTAATGCGTAAAATCGGAAACGAGGCAAACTCAGATCCTTTCCAATATTTAAGTTCACTTAATGAACGGAACTTTCTATGTATCTCTATAGGTAACTTTATGCTTACTAACATTGCCGACATGTTATTAATATGTTGTGTTGATAACTTATTATCCATACCGAGTTTACCATTTCCCCAGCCGTTAAGCATTCGTTTCGTATTACCTAAGTCAATTAAATGCAATGAAACACCAACTATTATTTGACTGATCAAATCTAAGTTATCCAAGTTTAAAATAGGAGAATCAAATTTATGATGATCGCCATACACGCGTATTTTAAATCCTTCATCTGTGCGCTCTGGAGCAATACATGTCGGGAATGTTACTCTTCTTCGCATATTCCGTCCTTCCGTAATGCACTTCAAGCAACCGTCACGAGCGTTGTAGTTGGCTACACCTGTTCAAAAAAGATTTAGGTAATATGAAAGTTGATGTAATGTTGTAATTGTTTTATATTACCTTTGATATATGCACGAGCTGGAGAATCAGCTATAATGGCACGTATTTGTATCGCTACTATTCTGTTTTTGATGAGTAGTCCATTCTTCATGAGAAAGTTTAGCTCATCCACGAAAGGCCAAAGAAAGTGTTCGATACTTGCCGGTTTTGACGATCCACAATATATGGCAGCTACCATAACTGGCACTTCTGGCATTCCATGAATGTTGAATAGTATTGGCCAAAATTGTTGTTTACTGCTTTTGAAAATCGGTAAACCGTCGATTGATATATTCAGCAAAAGCGTTGAATCGGGACGAATATTTGCAATGCTACAAACAAACATAATCGTATATACCAGTATGACTTATGTTTAGATTATTTACCCCAGATCAATTACCTTAGGTCGTGTAAAAAACATTTTTGGATTCCGTGGTACCAGTATTGGCCTCCTTGTATCGTTAATATTTCCAAAGAAGGGTTTCGATTGGTTTTCAGCAAGGTTCTTGCATCTTTAGGCAGCTTACAGTTACTTATTCGTCGTATTATCTCCATAACTTCCTATCGACTACAGTATTGCAATAGTTACTCATCGAAATTTCGATCCATACAAGCATCGGTCTAATCTCAGCGAGGATATACTGCATGGTAGTTTGAAGTAAACACGTAAGTCGTTAGCACAGGCTTGAACAAACTGATTGGTTGATTCGGTTGAACTGATTGATTGGTATCTTTGGTTACACAATACAATTTATTAACATAAAAACGGAATGAAATACTATTTTACAAACAACGGTTAAAACTTTTCTTAGGACGGAGACCCTCAACGTCCGATCGTTGGACTAACGTTCAGCAACCTAAAAGACCGTTCTCCTTGAGTGTGTCAACCGAACGCACCCATCACCAGTCCCAGTCACCCAGTGGCAGTCCCTGTCACCTGTGAGTGAAGATGAAGTACGGTTTTCACTCCGACGTGCTTCATCTCGGTTGACACACACTATTATGTTGACACCAACAAAACATAAATGATTGATTTTATGCATATGAAACTATAACATATTTCCTTTCTTTCGTTTCAGCTTTGATGGTTTCATAGAAACGTTTTCTGGACTAATGGACAATGCTTTTAATGGTATGAAAGATAATATATTATTTCACGATGAATACAACGTTTACAACGCTTCATTACTATTATTTTGATGGCAGCTAGAGGTATTCACATATTTGCGTCACTTTGCGTTATCACTATGATTTAGTTTTAATTGCATCCAATCTTTCAATTCCGATTCGGAACGATTTCCTCCTATCTCTCTAATTACTAACAGTATGTTCTGATACTTAGATAGAGGTATTTTTATCCCAGTTTTTCCCCTTCCTGTCCACGAAATTTGCATCAACAAACTAGAATCTATGATTATCGTAAGCGCATCGCAAGCCCGTTTGTTGAAATTCTCACTTGCGATTTGGTTTTTTAGCCATTGCACATTTCCAATCCGTTTGTCTTCCTCTTTCAATTCTATATCCAGCGATTCCAAAGCTTCGAAAGTTTCCACAAAAGAAAAGGATGCTATTGCTTTTGGCTGGCTGATTTGCTGGCTGGCGTTCTGGTCCGCTCCTTGCTGCAACATCGTGATTATGGTGTCCATTTTTTGGTTGAGCAAGTCCATTTGGATCTTCAGGTGCCCTTGTATTTTCCGCATCATTAGGTACTCTTTGGCCACCGCAGGGGGTATAGCATCGTTATTGTTTTCATCTGCTTTCTTAGAATCCATCTGTAAACAGTTTTATCCTCAATGTATTATATGCATTTACTTAAAGCGTTTCTCACTTGACATTGTAATATTGTTCCCGTTTCTTGTAAAGTTCTTAGTTGAAATGACACACGTCACTAGATGACACTGCAAACGCTTTAGTTGTCATTGTAGGCCATGAAGCTTTTTTGTAAAGCTACCCTCTGATGAATCTTATAGTAATTATTTTTGTGCTTATGTGAAACTGAGCTTCCGTGCCTCTCCGAGTATCATGTATTTTACGAAAATGGTTTACTTGTGGCGTGTTTCTGGTGTAATAAGATCTCTTGCTCGGATAAGATGTCTGTGCGCGATTCTTCGTCTGCTGCGTTGGGTTGCGGTTCCGTCATGTACGATCTATGTTTAAAAAGATGCTCATTTTACGTGTTATCAACTGGGTGGGTTGTGGCTATCGTTTAGTCTTTAGTTGATATCATGGGAAACCACATTTTTATTATATTAATATTCTTACCAGTATAAAAAAATCTAATTTCACCTAATCATTCAACAGGGGATGTCCGGTAGTATGATGGCAGAACATAATCCTCGTTTCGCTAACCAAGAGCTAAGTATTTAACAATTCAGTTCAGTTTTAATTTTTACTATTTCCTAAGAAAGCCATTACATTTGATAATTTTATCTCATTTACAGAATACAAAATCAACGAATTAACGCAACCATTTGACCTTGCACTCAATCCCCCAAGAACCTCTGGAGGGCCTTCCTGAACTCATATGTCTCTGCTGTTTTCCATCCAGCATCATCCGTTCAAGTTGCTGGAACTGGACCGCATATCCAAGCATGGTGATACGGAGAAACATGCTTCCACTCTGTACGACGGTGACGAGACGAAAGAGAAGTTGCGAAGGAGAGCCTGTTCCAGAAATTTCGGATGCAGACACTCCGTTGCCAAGCATTTTAGGGCAAATAAAATCGATAAATCGCCCTTTTTAAACACTGGAACTAGCCACGAAGTTTTTTAGCAGGCAGGATAGACACCCAATCGCAGCGATTCGTCAAAATTTGCAACCAATATGGGGACAACCGTTACGGCGCAGCGTTTCAAGATAGATGGCGGGATTCCGTCAGGACCCGGTGCAAGCCGACGAAGCATCAATCGATGGGAGATTGGGCACCATGGCATCCATTGGAACGTTAGATAATGCGTCTTTTACCTGGCTCTGTTCAATAGCGTTCGGAAGAAAAGTGCTGGCAAAGCGCGTAGCGAAGATGTCACAGACTTCTGCTGGAGTGTTACCTTCGTAGCCATTAAAGCTGACGCTACTAGGAAATCCAGAGGATTTTCGCTTGGAATTGACGAAGCTCCAAAGTACGCGAGGGTTCCGACGGGAGCGTGTGCCCAGGCGCCGCAAGTGCGCCTGGTAGCGGATTCTATTGTAGCGGCGGTAAATCATATGAGCTACATTGTAGTTACGCCGAGGAGCACTACTCCTTCGCAAACGGTATTCACGAAAAGCAGCAGCCTTAGTCGCTTTCAGTCTCCGAAGGGTCCGGTCATTCCAGGGTGGACCACGTCTAATGCGCTTAATTGGAGTGCACTCTTTGAGAGCGTTACACATGAATAGCGTAAAATCAACGACTGCAAGGTCGAAAGAGCCGTAGTTAGAACATTTGAAGCCATCAGCGAAAGATATGACCATCGCTACAAGTCTGTTAATGTCAGTGCGTGCGTAGTCAAGGCAGGGTATTGGAGCAATAACAGCCGGGTTAGATACCGACGCACCGTCGGTAGAGTCAAGGGATACAGCAGAAGAGTGGCAGATAACGGCCATCGCGGTGTTTCGCGCGAGATAGCTGACGACACAGAAAAGTCGGGATTATAGTGGTAAATTGCGATCGCGACGGTGCAAAACAGTGACTCAATAACAGGAAACAGATCAGGAACGAGCAGAACAAATGAAAGCGTGATACACCACAGAAAACACAGAAGATTTTTAGAAACAATTACGAGCACCGCGGGAAAGCGTCTAAACAAACAGACTGTTATGACATTTGCATTCTGAAAAGGATAAGATGATATTGTATGAAGTGGACCGAATTGATCAACTTCTTTGTAAATATGTTAAAGGTTATGTATATTGCTTGAAATATATTCTGGATCGTAAATAACTCCAAATTGTTTGACAAAGACCTGGAGAAAAGAATATGTTACTGACCAATGCTCCTTGTACACAACAGACGAAAGCATTGTAATGCTACAAAAATACAGCATGAAGTGTTTATAGTGTTTTTCACTTAACGTTTCTTTGAGAACACCTGCCGATGCGTAAAATCGCGTAATGCGTAAAATCGGAAACGAGGCAAACTCAGATCCTTTCCAATATTTAAGTTCACTTAATGAACGGAACTTTCTATGTATCTCTATAGGTAACTTTATGCTTACTAACATTGCCGACATGTTATTAATATGTTGTGTTGATAACTTATTATCCATACCGAGTTTACCATTTCCCCAGCCGTTAAGCATTCGTTTCGTATTACCTAAGTCAATTAAATGCAATGAAACACCAACTATTATTTGACTGATCAAATCTAAGTTATCCAAGTTTAAAATAGGAGAATCAAATTTATGATGATCGCCATACACGCGTATTTTAAATCCTTCATCTGTGCGCTCTGGAGCAATACATGTCGGGAATGTTACTCTTCTTCGCATATTCCGTCCTTCCGTAATGCACTTCAAGCAACCGTCACGAGCGTTGTAGTTGGCTACACCTGTTCAAAAAAGATTTAGGTAATATGAAAGTTGATGTAATGTTGTAATTGTTTTATATTACCTTTGATATATGCACGAGCTGGAGAATCAGCTATAATGGCACGTATTTGTATCGCTACTATTCTGTTTTTGATGAGTAGTCCATTCTTCATGAGAAAGTTTAGCTCATCCACGAAAGGCCAAAGAAAGTGTTCGATACTTGCCGGTTTTGACGATCCACAATATATGGCAGCTACCATAACTGGCACTTCTGGCATTCCATGAATGTTGAATAGTATTGGCCAAAATTGTTGTTTACTGCTTTTGAAAATCGGTAAACCGTCGATTGATATATTCAGCAAAAGCGTTGAATCGGGACGAATATTTGCAATGCTACAAACAAACATAATCGTATATACCAGTATGACTTATGTTTAGATGATTTACCCCAGATCAATTACCTTAGGTCGTGTAAAAAACATTTTTGGATTCCGTGGTACCAGTATTGGCCTCCTTGTATCGTTAATATTTCCAAAGAAGGGTTTCGATTGGTTTTCAGCAAGGTTCTTGCATCTTTAGGCAGCTTACAGTTACTTATTCGTCGTATTATCTCCATAACTTCCTATCGACTACAGTATTGCAATAGTTACTCATCGAAATTTCGATCCATACAAGCATCGGTCTAATCTCAGCGAGGATATACTGCATGGTAGTTTGAAGTAAACACGTAAGTCGTTAGCACAGGCTTGAACAAACTGATTGGTTGATTCGGTTGAACTGATTGATTGGTATCTTTGGTTACACAATACAATTTATTAACATAAAAACGGAATGAAATACTATTTTACAAACAACGGTTAAAACTTTTCTTAGGACGGAGACCCTCAACGTCCGATCGTTGGACTAACGTTCAGCAACCTAAAAGACCGTTCTCCTTGAGTGTGTCAACCGAACGCACCCATCACCAGTCCCAGTCACCCAGTGGCAGTCCCTGTCACCTGTGAGTGAAGATGAAGTACGGTTTTCACTCCGACGTGCTTCATCTCGGTTGACACACACTATTATGTTGACACCAACAAAACATAAATGATTGATTTTATGCATATGAAACTATAACATATTTCCTTTCTTTCGTTTCAGCTTTGATGGTTTCATAGAAACGTTTTCTGGACTAATGGACAATGCTTTTAATGGTATGAAAGATAATATATTATTTCACGATGAATACAACGTTTACAACGCTTCATTACTATTATTTTGATGGCAGCTAGAGGTATTCACATATTTGCGTCACTTTGCGTTATCACTATGATTTAGTTTTAATTGCATCCAATCTTTCAATTCCGATTCGGAACGATTTCCTCCTATCTCTCTAATTACTAACAGTATGTTCTGATACTTAGATAGAGGTATTTTTATCCCAGTTTTTCCCCTTCCTGTCCATGAAATTTGCATCAACAAACTAGAATCTATGATTATCGTAAGCGCATCGCAAGCCCGTTTCTTGAAATTCTCACTTGCGATTTGGTTTTTTAGCCATTGCACATTTCCAATCCGTTTGTCTTCCTCTTTCAATTCTATATCCAGCGATTCCAAAGCTTCGAAAGTTTCCACAAAAGAAAAGGATGCTATTGCTTTTGGCTGGCTGATTTGCTGGCTGGCGTTCTGGTCCGCTCCTTGCTGCAACATCGTGATTATGGTGTCCATTTTTTGGTTGAGCAAGTCCATTTGGATCTTCAGGTGCCCTTGTATTTTCCGCATCATTAGGTACTCTTTGGCCACCGCAGGGGGTATAGCATCGTTATTGTTTTCATCTGCTTTCTTAGAATCCATCTGTAAACAGTTTTATCCTCAATGTATTATATGCATTTACTTAAAGCGTTTCTCACTTGACATTGTAATATTGTTCCCGTTTCTTGTAAAGTTCTTAGTTGAAATGACACACGTCACTAGATGACACTGCAAACGCTTTAGTTGTCATTGTAGGCCATGAAGCTTTTTTGTAAAGCTACCCTCTGATGAATCTTATAGTAATTATTTTTGTGCTTATGTGAAACTGAGCTTCCGTGCCTCTCCGAGTATCATGTATTTTACGAAAATGGTTTACTTGTGGCGTGTTTCTGGTGTAATAAGATCTCTTGCTCGGATAAGATGTCTGTGCGCGATTCTTCGTCTGCTGCGTTGGGTTGCGGTTCCGTCATGTACGATCTATGTTTAAAAAGATGCTCATTTTACGTGTTATCAACTGGGTGGGTTGTGGCTATCGTTTAGTCTTTAGTTGATATCATGGGAAACCACATTTTTATTATATTAATATTCTTACCAGTATAAAAAAATCTAATTTCACCTAATCATTCAACAGGGGATGTCCGGTAGTATGATGGCAGAACATAATCCTCGTTTCGCTAACCAAGAGCTAAGTATTTAACAATTCAGTTCAGTTTTAATTTTTACTATTTCCTAAGAAAGCCATTACATTTGATAATTTTATCTCATTTACAGAATACAAAATCAACGAATTAACGCAACCATTTGACCTTGCACTCAATCCCCCAAGAACCTCTGGAGGGCCTTCCTGAACTCATATGTCTCTGCTGTTTTCCATCCAGCATCATCCGTTCAAGTTGCTGGAACTGGCCCGCATATCCAAGCATGGTGATACGGAGAAACATGCTTCCACTCTGTACGACGGTGACGAGACGAAAGAGAAGTTGCGAAGGAGAGCCTGTTCCAGAAATTTCGGATGCAGACACTCCGTTGCCAAGCATTTTAGTGCAAATAAAATCGATAAATCACCCTTTTTAAACACTGGAACTAGCCACGAAGTTTTCCAGCAGGCAGGATAGACACCCAATCGCAGCGATTCGTCAAAATTTGCAACCAATATGGGGACAACCGTTACGGCGCAGCGTTTCAAGATAGATGGCGGGATTCCGTCAGGACCCGGTGCAAGCCGACGAAGCATCAATCGATGGGAGATTGGGCACCATGGCATCCATTGGAACGTTAGATAATGCGTCTTTTACCTGGCTCTGTTCAATAGCGTTCGGAAGAAAAGTGCTGGCAAAGCGCGTTGCGAAGATGTCACAGACTTCTGCTGGAGTGTTACCTTCGTAGCCATTAAAGCTGACGCTACTAGGAAATCCAGAGGATTTTCGCTTGGAATTGACGAAGCTCCAAAGTACGCGAGGGTTCCGACGGGAGCGTGTGCCCAGGCGCCGCAAGTGCGCCTGGTAGCGGATTCTATTGTAGCGGCGGTAAATCATATGAGCTACATTGTAGTTACGCCGAGGAGCACTACTCCTTCGCAAACGGTATTCACGAAAAGCAGCAGCCTTAGTCGCTTTCAGTCTCCGAAGGGTCCGGTCATTCCAGGGTGGACCACGTCTAATGCGCTTAATTGGAGTGCACTCTTTGAGAGCGTTACACATGAATAGCGTAAAATCAACGACTGCAAGGTCGAAAGAGCCGTAGTTAGAACATTTGAAGCCATCAGCGAAAGATATGACCATCGCTACAAGTCTGTTAATGTCAGTGCGTGCGTAGTCAAGGCAGGGTATTGGAGCAATAACAGCCGGGTTAGATACCGACGCACCGTCGGTAGAGTCAAGGGATACAGCAGAAGAGTGGCAGATAACGGCCATCGCGGTGTTTCGCGCGAGATAGCTGACGACACAGAAAAGTCGGGATTATAGTGGTAAATTGCGATCGCGACGGTGCAAAACAGTGACTCAATAACAGGAAACAGATCAGGAACGAGCAGAACAAATGAAAGCGTGATACACCACAGAAAACACAGAAGATTTTTAGAAACAATTACGAGCACCGCGGGAAAGCGTCTAAACAAACAGACTGTTATGACATTTGCATTCTGAAAAGGATAAGATGATATTGTATGAAGTGGACCGAATTGATCAACTTCTTTGTAAATATGTTAAAGGTTATGTATATTGCTTGAAATATATTCTGGATCGTAAATAACTCCAAATTGTTTGACAAAGACCTGGAGAAAAGAATATGTTACTGACCAATGCTCCTTGTACACAACAAACGAAAGCATTGTAATGCTACAAAAATACAGCATGAAGTGTTTATAGTGTTTTTCACTTAACGTTTCTTTGAGAACACCTGCCGATGCGTAAAATCGCGTAATGCGTAAAATCGGAAACGAGGCAAACTCAGATCCTTTCCAATATTTAAGTTCACTTAATGAACGGAACTTTCTATGTATCTCTATAGGTAACTTTATGCTTACTAACATTGCCGACATGTTATTAATATGTTGTGTTGATAACTTATTATCCATACCGAGTTTACCATTTCCCCAGCCGTTAAGCATTCGTTTCGTATTACCTAAGTCAATTAAATGCAATGAAACACCAACTATTATTTGACTGATCAAATCTAAGTTATCCAAGTTTAAAATAGGAGAATCAAATTTATGATGATCGCCATACACGCGTATTTTAAATCCTTCATCTGTGCGCTCTGGAGCAATACATGTCGGGAATGTTACTCTTCTTCGCATATTCCGTCCTTCCGTAATGCACTTCAAGCAACCGTCACGAGCGTTGTAGTTGGCTACACCTGTTCAAAAAAGATTTAGGTAATATGAAAGTTGATGTAATGTTGTAATTGTTTTATATTACCTTTGATATATGCACGAGCTGGAGAATCAGCTATAATGGCACGTATTTGTATCGCTACTATTCTGTTTTTGATGAGTAGTCCATTCTTCATGAGAAAGTTTAGCTCATCCACGAAAGGCCAAAGAAAGTGTTCGATACTTGCCGGTTTTGACGATCCACAATATATGGCAGCTACCATAACTGGCACTTCTGGCATTCCATGAATGTTGAATAGTATTGGCCAAAATTGTTGTTTACTGCTTTTGAAAATCGGTAAACCGTCGATTGATATATTCAGCAAAAGCGTTGAATCGGGACGAATATTTGCAATGCTACAAACAAACATAATCGTATATACCAGTATGACTTATGTTTAGATTATTTACCCCAGATCAATTACCTTAGGTCGTGTAAAAAACATTTTTGGATTCCGTGGTACCAGTATTGGCCTCCTTGTATCGTTAATATTTCCAAAGAAGGGTTTCGATTGGTTTTCAGCAAGGTTCTTGCATCTTTAGGCAGCTTACAGTTACTTATTCGTCGTATTATCTCCATAACTTCCTATCGACTACAGTATTGCAATAGTTACTCATCGAAATTTCGATCCATACAAGCATCGGTCTAATCTCAGCGAGGATATACTGCATGGTAGTTTGAAGTAAACACGTAAGTCGTTAGCACAGGCTTGAACAAACTGATTGGTTGATTCGGTTGAACTGATTGATTGGTATCTTTGGTTACACAATACAATTTATTAACATAAAAACGGAATGAAATACTATTTTACAAACAACGGTTAAAACTTTTCTTAGGACGGAGACCCTCAACGTCCGATCGTTGGACTAACGTTCAGCAACCTAAAAGACCGTTCTCCTTGAGTGTGTCAACCGAACGCACCCATCACCAGTCCCAGTCACCCAGTGGCAGTCCCTGTCACCTGTGAGTGAAGATGAAGTACGGTTTTCACTCCGACGTGCTTCATCTCGGTTGACACACACTATTATGTTGACACCAACAAAACATAAATGATTGATTTTATGCATATGAAACTATAACATATTTCCTTTCTTTCGTTTCAGCTTTGATGGTTTCATAGAAACGTTTTCTGGACTAATGGACAATGCTTTTAATGGTATGAAAGATAATATATTATTTCACGATGAATACAACGTTTACAACGCTTCATTACTATTATTTTGATGGCAGCTAGAGGTATTCACATATTTGCGTCACTTTGCGTTATCACTATGATTTAGTTTTAATTGCATCCAATCTTTCAATTCCGATTCGGAACGATTTCCTCCTATCTCTCTAATTACTAACAGTATGTTCTGATACTTAGATAGGGGTATTTTTATCCCAGTTTTTCCCCTTCCTGTCCACGAAATTTGCATCAACAAACTAGAATCTATGATTATCGTAAGCGCATCGCAAGCCCGTTTCTTGAAATTCTCACTTGCGATTTGGTTTTTTAGCCATTGCACATTTCCAATCCGTTTGTCTTCCTCTTTCAATTCTATATCCAGCGATTCCAAAGCTTCGAAAGTTTCCACAAAAGAAAAGGATGCTATTGCTTTTGGCTGGCTGATTTGCTGGCTGGCGTTCTGGTCCGCTCCTTGCTGCAACATCGTGATTATGGTGTCCATTTTTTGGTTGAGCAAGTCCATTTGGATCTTCAGGTGCCCTTGTATTTTCCGCATCATTAGGTACTCTTTGGTCACCGCAGGGGGTATAGCATCGTTATTGTTTTCATCTGCTTTCTTAGAATCCATCTGTAAACAGTTTTATCCTCAATGTATTATATGCATTTACTTAAAGCGTTTCTCACTTGACATTGTAATATTGTTCCCGTTTCTTGTAAAGTTCTTAGTTGAAATGACACACGTCACTAGATGACACTGCAAACGCTTTAGTTGTCATTGTAGGCCATGAAGCTTTTTTGTAAAGCTACCCTCTGATGAATCTTATAGTAATTATTTTTGTGCTTATGTGAAACTGAGCTTCCGTGCCTCTCCGAGTATCATGTATTTTACGAAAATGGTTTACTTGTGGCGTGTTTCTGGTGTAATAAGATCTCTTGCTCGGATAAGATGTCTGTGTGCGATTCTTCGTCTGCTGCGTTGGGTTGCGGTTCCGTCATGTACGATCTATGTTTAAAAAGATGCTCATTTTACGTGTTATCAACTGGGTGGGTTGTGGCTATCGTTTAGTCTTTAGTTGATATCATGGGAAACCACATTTTTATTATATTAATATTCTTACCAGTATAAAAAAATCTAATTTCACCTAATCATTCAACAGGGGATGTCCGGTAGTATGATGGCAGAACATAATCCTCGTTTCGCTAACCAAGAGCTAAGTATTTAACAATTCAGTTCAGTTTTAATTTTTACTATTTCCTAAGAAAGCCATTACATTTGATAATTTTATCTCATTTACAGAATACAAAATCAACGAATTAACGCAACCATTTGACCTTGCACTCAATCCCCCAAGAACCTCTGGAGGGCCTTCCTGAACTCATATGTCTCTGCTGTTTTCCATCCAGCATCATCCGTTCAAGTTGCTGGAACTGGACCGCATATCCAAGCATGGTGATACGGAGAAACATGCTTCCACTCTGTACGACGGTGACGAGACGAAAGAGAAGTTGCGAAGGAGAGCCTGTTCCAGAAATTTCGGATGCAGACACTCCGTTGCCAAGCATTTTAGTGCAAATAAAATCGATAAATCACCCTTTTTAAACACTGGAACTAGCCACGAAGTTTTCCAGCAGGCAGGATAGACACCCAATCGCAGCGATTCGTCAAAATTTGCAACCAATATGGGGACAACCGTTACGGCGCAGCGTTTCAAGATAGATGGCGGGATTCCGTCAGGACCCGGTGCAAGCCGACGAAGCATCAATCGATGGGAGATTGGGCACCATGGCATCCATTGGAACGTTAGATAATGCGTCTTTTACCTGGCTCTGTTCAATAGCGTTCGGAAGAAAAGTGCTGGCAAAGCGCGTAGCGAAGATGTCACAGACTTCTGCTGGAGTGTTACCTTCGTAGCCATTAAAGCTGACGCTACTAGGAAATCCAGAGGATTTTCGCTTGGAATTGACGAAGCTCCAAAGTACGCGAGGGTTCCGACGGGAGCGTGTGCCCAGGCGCCGCAAGTGCGCCTGGTAGCGGATTCTATTGTAGCGGCGGTAAATCATATGAGCTACATTGTAGTTACGCCGAGGAGCACAACTCCTTCGCAAACGGTATTCACGAAAAGCAGCAGCCTTAGTCGCTTTCAGTCTCCGAAGGGTCCGGTCATTCCAGGGTGGACCACGTCTAATGCGCTTAATTGGAGTGCACTCTTTGAGAGCGTTACACATGAATAGCGTAAAATCAACGACTGCAAGGTCGAAAGAGCCGTAGTTAGAACATTTGAAGCCATCAGCGAAAGATATGACCATCGCTACAAGTCTGTTAATGTCAGTGCGTGCGTAGTCTAGGCAGGGTATTGGAGCAATAACAGCCGGGTTAGATACCGACGCACCGTCGGTAGAGTCAAGGGATACAGCAGAAGAGTGGCAGATAACGGCCATCGCGGTGTTTCGCGCGAGATAGCTGACGACACAGAAAAGTCGGGATTATAGTGGTAAATTGCGATCGCGACGGTGCAAAACAGTGACTCAATAACAGGAAACAGATCATGAACGAGCAGAACAAATGAAAGCGTGATACACCACAGAAAACACAGAAGATTTTTAGAAACAATTACGAGCACCGCGGGAAAGCGTCTAAACAAACAGACTGTTATGACATTTGCATTCTGAAAAGGATAAGATGATATTGTATGAAGTGGACCGAATTGATCAACTTCTTTGTAAATATGTTAAAGGTTATGTATATTGCTTGAAATATATTCTGGATCGTAAATAACTCCAAATTGTTTGACAAAGACCTGGAGAAAAGAATATGTTACTGACCAATGCTCCTTGTACACAACAAACGAAAGCATTGTAATGCTACAAAAATACAGCATGAAGTGTTTATAGTGTTTTTCACTTAACGTTTCTTTGAGAACACCTGCCGATGCGTAAAATCGCGTAATGCGTAAAATCGGAAACGAGGCAAACTCAGATCCTTTCCAATATTTAAGTTCACTTAATGAACGGAACTTTCTATGTATCTCTATAGGTAACTTTATGCTTACTAACATTGCCGACATGTTATTAATATGTTGTGTTGATAACTTATTATCCATACCGAGTTTACCATTTCCCCAGCCGTTAAGCATTCGTTTCGTATTACCTAAGTCAATTAAATGCAATGAAACACCAACTATTATTTGACTGATCAAATCTAAGTTATCCAAGTTTAAAATAGGAGAATCAAATTTATGATGATCGCCATACACGCGTATTTTAAATCCTTCATCTGTGCGCTCTGGAGCAATACATGTCGGGAATGTTACTCTTCTTCGCATATTCCGTCCTTCCGTAATGCACTTCAAGCAACCGTCACGAGCGTTGTAGTTGGCTACACCTGTTCAAAAAAGATTTAGGTAATATGAAAGTTGATGTAATGTTGTAATTGTTTTATATTACCTTTGATATATGCACGAGCTGGAGAATCAGCTATAATGGCACGTATTTGTATCGCTACTATTCTGTTTTTGATGAGTAGTCCATTCTTCATGAGAAAGTTTAGCTCATCCACGAAAGGCCAAAGAAAGTGTTCGATACTTGCCGGTTTTGACGATCCACAATATATGGCAGCTACCATAACTGGCACTTCTGGCATTCCATGAATGTTGAATAGTATTGGCCAAAATTGTTGTTTACTGCTTTTGAAAATCGGTAAACCGTCGATTGATATATTCAGCAAAAGCGTTGAATCGGGACGAATATTTGCAATGCTACAAACAAACATAATCGTATATACCAGTATGACTTATGTTTAGATTATTTACCCCAGATCAATTACCTTAGGTCGTGTAAAAAACATTTTTGGATTCCGTGGTACCAGTATTGGCCTCCTTGTATCGTTAATATTTCCAAAGAAGGGTTTCGATTGGTTTTCAGCAAGGTTCTTGCATCTTTAGGCAGCTTACAGTTACTTATTCGTCGTATTATCTCCATAACTTCCTATCGACTACAGTATTGCAATAGTTACTCATCGAAATTTCGATCCATACAAGCATCGGTCTAATCTCAGCGAGGATATACTGCATGGTAGTTTGAAGTAAACACGTAAGTCGTTAGCACAGGCTTGAACAAACTGATTGGTTGATTCGGTTGAACTGATTGATTGGTATCTTTGGTTACACAATACAATTTATTAACATAAAAACGGAATGAAATACTATTTTACAAACAACGGTTAAAACTTTTCTTAGGACGGAGACCCTCAACGTCCGATCGTTGGACTAACGTTCAGCAACCTAAAAGACCGTTCTCCTTGAGTGTGTCAACCGAACGCACCCATCACCAGTCCCAGTCACCCAGTGGCAGTCCCTGTCACCTGTGAGTGAAGATGAAGTACGGTTTTCACTCCGACGTGCTTCATCTCGGTTGACACACACTATTATGTTGACACCAACAAAACATAAATGATTGATTTTATGCATATGAAACTATAACATATTTCCTTTCTTTCGTTTCAGCTTTGATGGTTTCATAGAAACGTTTTCTGGACTAATGGACAATGCTTTTAATGGTATGAAAGATAATATATTATTTCACGATGAATACAACGTTTACAACGCTTCATTACTATTATTTTGATGGCAGCTAGAGGTATTCACATATTTGCGTCACTTTGCGTTATCACTATGATTTAGTTTTAATTGCATCCAATCTTTCAATTCCGATTCGGAACGATTTCCTCCTATCTCTCTAATTACTAACAGTATGTTCTGATACTTAGATAGGGGTATTTTTATCCCAGTTTTTCCCCTTCCTGTCCACGAAATTTGCATCAACAAACTAGAATCTATGATTATCGTAAGCGCATCGCAAGCCCGTTTCTTGAAATTCTCACTTGCGATTTGGTTTTTTAGCCATTGCACATTTCCAATCCGTTTGTCTTCCTCTTTCAATTCTATATCCAGCGATTCCAAAGCTTCGAAAGTTTCCACAAAAGAAAAGGATGCTATTGCTTTTGGCTGGCTGATTTGCTGGCTGGCGTTCTGGTTCGCTCCTTGCTGCAACATCGTGATTATGGTGTCCATTTTTTGGTTGAGCAAGTCCATTTGGATCTTCAGGTGCCCTTGTATTTTCCGCATCATTAGGTACTCTTTGGCCACCGCAGGGGGTATAGCATCGTTATTGTTTTCATCTGCTTTCTTAGAATCCATCTGTAAACAGTTTTATCCTCAATGTATTATATGCATTTACTTAAAGCGTTTCTCACTTGACATTGTAATATTGTTCCCGTTTCTTGTAAAGTTCTTAGTTGAAATGACACACGTCACTAGATGACACTGCAAACGCTTTAGTTGTCATTGTAGGCCATGAAGCTTTTTTGTAAAGCTACCCTCTGATGAATCTTATAGTAATTATTTTTGTGCTTATGTGAAACTGAGCTTCCGTGCCTCTCCGAGTATCATGTATTTTACGAAAATGGTTTACTTGTGGCGTGTTTCTGGTGTAATAAGATCTCTTGCTCGGATAAGATGTCTGTGCGCGATTCTTCGTCTGCTGCGTTGGGTTGCGGTTCCGTCATGTACGATCTATGTTTAAAAAGATGCTCATTTTACGTGTTATCAACTGGGTGGGTTGTGGCTATCGTTTAGTCTTTAGTTGATATCATGGGAAACCACATTTTTATTATATTAATATTCTTACCAGTATAAAAAAATCTAATTTCACCTAATCATTCAACAGGGGATGTCCGGTAGTATGATGGCAGAACATAATCCTCGTTTCGCTAACCAAGAGCTAAGTATTTAACAATTCAGTTCAGTTTTAATTTTTACTATTTCCTAAGAAAGCCATTACATTTGATAGTTTTATCTCATTTACAGAATACAAAATCAACGAATTAACGCAACCATTTGACCTTGCACTCAATCCCCCAAGAACCTCTGGAGGGCCTTCCTGAACTCATATGTCTCTGCTGTTTTCCATCCAGCATCATCCGTTCAAGTTGCTGGAACTGGCCCGCATATCCAAGCATGGTGATACGGAGAAACATGCTTCCACTCTGTACGACGGTGACGAGACGAAAGAGAAGTTGCGAAGGAGAGCCTGTTCCAGAAATTTCGGATGCAGACACTCCGTTGCCAAGCATTTTAGGGCAAATAAAATCGATAAATCGCCCTTTTTAAACACTGGAACTAGCCACGAAGTTTTTTAGCAGGCAGGATAGACACCCAATCGCAGCGATTCGTCAAAATTTGCAACCAATATGGGGACAACCGTTACGGCGCAGCGTTTCAAGATAGATGGCGGGATTCCGTCAGGACCCGGTGCAAGCCGACGAAGCATCAATCGATGGGAGATTGGGCACCATGGCATCCATTGGAACGTTAGATAATGCGTCTTTTACCTGGCTCTGTTCAATAGCGTTCGGAAGAAAAGTGCTGGCAAAGCGCGTAGCGAAGATGTCACAGACTTCTGCTGGAGTGTTACCTTCGTAGCCATTAAAGCTGACGCTACTAGGAAATCCAGAGGATTTTCGCTTGGAATTGACGAAGCTCCAAAGTACGCGAGGGTTCCGACGGGAGCGTGTGCCCAGGCGCCGCAAGTGCGCCTGGTAGCGGATTCTATTGTAGCGGCGGTAAATCATATGAGCTACATTGTAGTTACGCCGAGGAGCACAACTCCTTCGCAAACGGTATTCACGAAAAGCAGCAGCCTTAGTCGCTTTCAGTCTCCGAAGGGTCCGGTCATTCCAGGGTGGACCACGTCTAATGCGCTTAATTGGAGTGCACTCTTTGAGAGCGTTACACATGAATAGCGTAAAATCAACGACTGCAAGGTCGAAAGAGCCGTAGTTAGAACATTTGAAGCCATCAGCGAAAGATATGACCATCGCTACAAGTCTGTTAATGTCAGTGCGTGCGTAGTCTAGGCAGGGTATTGGAGCAATAACAGCCGGGTTAGATACCGACGCACCGTCGGTAGAGTCAAGGGATACAGCAGAAGAGTGGCAGATAACGGCCATCGCGGTGTTTCGCGCGAGATAGCTGACGACACAGAAAAGTCGGGATTATAGTGGTAAATTGCGATCGCGACGGTGCAAAACAGTGACTCAATAACAGGAAACAGATCATGAACGAGCAGAACAAATGAAAGCGTGATACACCACAGAAAACACAGAAGATTTTTAGAAACAATTACGAGCACCGCGGGAAAGCGTCTAAACAAACAGACTGTTATGACATTTGCATTCTGAAAAGGATAAGATGATATTGTATGAAGTGGACCGAATTGATCAACTTCTTTGTAAATATGTTAAAGGTTATGTATATTGCTTGAAATATATTCTGGATCGTAAATAACTCCAAATTGTTTGACAAAGACCTGGAGAAAAGAATATGTTACTGACCAATGCTCCTTGTACACAACAAACGAAAGCATTGTAATGCTACAAAAATACAGCATGAAGTGTTTATAGTGTTTTTCACTTAACGTTTCTTTGAGAACACCTGCCGATGCGTAAAATCGCGTAATGCGTAAAATCGGAAACGAGGCAAACTCAGATCCTTTCCAATATTTAAGTTCACTTAATGAACGGAACTTTCTATGTATCTCTATAGGTAACTTTATGCTTACTAACATTGCCGACATGTTATTAATATGTTGTGTTGATAACTTATTATCCATACCGAGTTTACCATTTCCCCAGCCGTTAAGCATTCGTTTCGTATTACCTAAGTCAATTAAATGCAATGAAACACCAACTATTATTTGACTGATCAAATCTAAGTTATCCAAGTTTAAAATAGGAGAATCAAATTTATGATGATCGCCATACACGCGTATTTTAAATCCTTCATCTGTGCGCTCTGGAGCAATACATGTCGGGAATGTTACTCTTCTTCGCATATTCCGTCCTTCCGTAATGCACTTCAAGCAACCGTCACGAGCGTTGTAGTTGGCTACACCTGTTCAAAAAAGATTTAGGTAATATGAAAGTTGATGTAATGTTGTAATTGTTTTATATTACCTTTGATATATGCACGAGCTGGAGAATCAGCTATAATGGCACGTATTTGTATCGCTACTATTCTGTTTTTGATGAGTAGTCCATTCTTCATGAGAAAGTTTAGCTCATCCACGAAAGGCCAAAGAAAGTGTTCGATACTTGCCGGTTTTGACGATCCACAATATATGGCAGCTACCATAACTGGCACTTCTGGCATTCCATGAATGTTGAATAGTATTGGCCAAAATTGTTGTTTACTGCTTTTGAAAATCGGTAAACCGTCGATTGATATATTCAGCAAAAGCGTTGAATCGGGACGAATATTTGCAATGCTACAAACAAACATAATCGTATATACCAGTATGACTTATGTTTAGATTATTTACCCCAGATCAATTACCTTAGGTCGTGTAAAAAACATTTTTGGATTCCGTGGTACCAGTATTGGCCTCCTTGTATCGTTAATATTTCCAAAGAAGGGTTTCGATTGGTTTTCAGCAAGGTTCTTGCATCTTTAGGCAGCTTACAGTTACTTATTCGTCGTATTATCTCCATAACTTCCTATCGACTACAGTATTGCAATAGTTACTCATCGAAATTTCGATCCATACAAGCATCGGTCTAATCTCAGCGAGGATATACTGCATGGTAGTTTGAAGTAAACACGTAAGTCGTTAGCACAGGCTTGAACAAACTGATTGGTTGATTCGGTTGAACTGATTGATTGGTATCTTTGGTTACACAATACAATTTATTAACATAAAAACGGAATGAAATACTATTTTACAAACAACGGTTAAAACTTTTCTTAGGACGGAGACCCTCAACGTCCGATCGTTGGACTAACGTTCAGCAACCTAAAAGACCGTTCTCCTTGAGTGTGTCAACCGAACGCACCCATCACCAGTCCCAGTCACCCAGTGGCAGTCCCTGTCACCTGTGAGTGAAGATGAAGTACGGTTTTCACTCCGACGTGCTTCATCTCGGTTGACACACACTATTATGTTGACACCAACAAAACATAAATGATTGATTTTATGCATATGAAACTATAACATATTTCCTTTCTTTCGTTTCAGCTTTGATGGTTTCATAGAAACGTTTTCTGGACTAATGGACAATGCTTTTAATGGTATGAAAGATAATATATTATTTCACGATGAATACAACGTTTACAACGCTTCATTACTATTATTTTGATGGCAGCTAGAGGTATTCACATATTTGCGTCACTTTGCGTTATCACTATGATTTAGTTTTAATTGCATCCAATCTTTCAATTCCGATTCGGAACGATTTCCTCCTATCTCTCTAATTACTAACAGTATGTTCTGATACTTAGATAGGGGTATTTTTATCCCAGTTTTTCCCCTTCCTGTCCACGAAATTTGCATCAACAAACTAGAATCTATGATTATCGTAAGCGCATCGCAAGCCCGTTTCTTGAAATTCTCACTTGCGATTTGGTTTTTTAGCCATTGCACATTTCCAATCCGTTTGTCTTCCTCTTTCAATTCTATATCCAGCGATTCCAAAGCTTCGAAAGTTTCCACAAAAGAAAAGGATGCTATTGCTTTTGGCTGGCTGATTTGCTGGCTGGCGTTCTGGTTCGCTCCTTGCTGCAACATCGTGATTATGGTGTCCATTTTTTGGTTGAGCAAGTCCATTTGGATCTTCAGGTGCCCTTGTATTTTCCGCATCATTAGGTACTCTTTGGCCACCGCAGGGGGTATAGCATCGTTATTGTTTTCATCTGCTTTCTTAGAATCCATCTGTAAACAGTTTTATCCTCAATGTATTATATGCATTTACTTAAAGCGTTTCTCACTTGACATTGTAATATTGTTCCCGTTTCTTGTAAAGTTCTTAGTTGAAATGACACACGTCACTAGATGACACTGCAAACGCTTTAGTTGTCATTGTAGGCCATGAAGCTTTTTTGTAAAGCTACCCTCTGATGAATCTTATAGTAATTATTTTTGTGCTTATGTGAAACTGAGCTTCCGTGCCTCTCCGAGTATCATGTATTTTACGAAAATGGTTTACTTGTGGCGTGTTTCTGGTGTAATAAGATCTCTTGCTCGGATAAGATGTCTGTGCGCGATTCTTCGTCTGCTGCGTTGGGTTGCGGTTCCGTCATGTACGATCTATGTTTAAAAAGATGCTCATTTTACGTGTTATCAACTGGGTGGGTTGTGGCTATCGTTTAGTCTTTAGTTGATATCATGGGAAACCACATTTTTATTATATTAATATTCTTACCAGTATAAAAAAATCTAATTTCACCTAATCATTCAACAGGGGATGTCCGGTAGTATGATGGCAGAACATAATCCTCGTTTCGCTAACCAAGAGCTAAGTATTTAACAATTCAGTTCAGTTTTAATTTTTACTATTTCCTAAGAAAGCCATTACATTTGATAGTTTTATCTCATTTACAGAATACAAAATCAACGAATTAACGCAACCATTTGACCTTGCACTCAATCCCCCAAGAACCTCTGGAGGGCCTTCCTGAACTCATATGTCTCTGCTGTTTTCCATCCAGCATCATCCGTTCAAGTTGCTGGAACTGGCCCGCATATCCAAGCATGGTGATACGGAGAAACATGCTTCCACTCTGTACGACGGTGACGAGACGAAAGAGAAGTTGCGAAGGAGAGCCTGTTCCAGAAATTTCGGATGCAGACACTCCGTTGCCAAGCATTTTAGTGCAAATATAATTAAAAAGTAAGTATTTATCGTTTGAGTTTTACTTGATACCAAATTATTTCCCTATTGTTTATTGCAAATTAAATCGATTCGTCTTATTCTATTTACAGAACACGGAATGCACCGATCGATCGATGTAATTCAACGGATGAATTCATCGATGCTGATTTCAAAAGGTAAATATGATAACATAAAAAATCATTTCAAGTGCGTTCAAGAAGAGTGAATAGAAAATATTTTGTCTCCTTCCTGCAATGTTTGTTGCATTTTATTATTGCAATCAGTTTGCTAACTGTAAAATTCCTCACAATGCTGTACGCTTGATTAGAGCGCTTATCGTTATAACGATTATTGATAATTAATTACATACTTAGTGCTTATATAAGATCTTTTTTTCTATTCAAGTGCAATTATCATGGCAGATGAAGGAGGACAATCCAACCAAAATCTAGGAGAAACGAAATACGTCCTGTAATGCGATATTTCTCTCAGTTCACGCTTTGAGGAAATGGTACTCAACGAGGCGCTGTCTGATGCAATGCGATGCTGTCGACAAGAAAATTCAACGAGAGCGAATTGAAGTCGTTCGGATTTAGTTTGTGAGTTGTTGTGTTAATTGTAGCATTGATTAGGTTTATGTTTTAAAGTTTCAATTCTAAATTGTGAAAAAAATGTAAAACTGAAATATCGAGAAATAAATACAATTAACCTTTTTTATTATCGAACTGATAATTCAAAATTAATCAGCTGGGCGAAAGAAAACGAAAATCACTACTACATGCACAAACCGAGCGATCTCACTCACACATGCATACTCCCGGGCTGCAATCGCTCACTCTCTCTCACACCCTCAGAAGCTCGTAGCAGAACGTCCTCATTTTCTCCTCAGCCTATACAAAAACGTCCTCATATTTGTATGGGCCTGTGCCCGGTGACACAAAATTAGAACTTTGCCTTTGGGTTCTAGCACTTGTTTGCCTAGTGGGAGTCAACGTGTTAAAGAGCAACGTTTAATGCACGTTTATTCCAGTTCATGCAGTTGCTTTCATGCAGTTCTTCTAGTGTTAATGGTCATCCAAGCTGCCAAATGACAGCGCTAATAAAAGTAAACCAACAACCGTTTAGCGTTCAGCTATATATTGAAAATTATGAAAAAACGTAAATTCTCCGTCGGATTAGTTTTTTTCTGCATTCGCCGGTATTGCTGTAAAAGAAAAGAAAAAGGTATGTTAATTGAGTTTGAGTTTGAGTATGAGTTTTACATCAGATAAAATCAGATAAAATAAAAGAGGTTTATTACCTATATATATGTTCCGTGTAGGGAAAATGTCTCGGGAACCAACATCGGAAAATCGTGCATATACGCTGCTGGCGCTGAAGACCAAATTTCCGGGCTGACGATAAAAACCCACCGGAAAACCGAACCGTCACAATCCAATACTCCAGCATCCACCATCGTTGCAGCTCCGGAACCACTGACTTCTGCGAAACAAAAATCGAACGCTCTTCCTTTGTTGTATCGACCAGCACCTATTGTTTTGAGAACTGAAAGGCTGTACCGAACTTTGGATAAACCTTCCAGTACGATCTCGTTTCCGGAATCACGTAATACATCGTCATCGACTGCTATTGGCACCGCAGTGTCAACGGCAATAACAACAGCACCGGCACTGCTCTCTTCTGGAAAGAAACAAATAAACAAACGTTCAGAAATTTTTAAACCAGGAACGCTCTACCGACCACAAATAATGAATAATAATACTACATCAGCTCAGATCGTGACTCTGAAACCATTTAGTACACCACCATCAACCATCGCTCTTGCACCATCTATCCCAGTACCAAAGAGTGCGGAAAGTGAAGATAAAATTCTTTAATCTTTAATCTTTAATCTTTAATCTTTAATCATTTATTAATAACATTAATTTGCCTTTAATGGCTCAACAATGTACCCTAATTCAAAACTAAAACTAAAGACAACAAGTAAGTTCAAAATCAGACAAGGACTATCGAAAAACTCAAAGCGGAAGCAATGGGAACAGGAAAAAAGAACAACAAAAAGGAACAGATAGACATTAACATTGGGAACGAGCACGAGAACGGAAGGAAGCTAAGGAAGAGTTGAAGTCAAAATGGTCAGAAAAATGATTGAACCATCTGAAAGTCGAGAGGAGAGGATCGTTAAAGCAATACAAAGTGTGACGGGTTTCAACAGACAAAGGATCACGACGACGGAGAGCACGGGAGGGAACATAGAAACAAATAGAAGAGAGAAGATCAGGAGCATCCGTAGAGCCGAGCAGCAATCCACCCACAACACAAGCTTGCGCTAAATGACGTCTTTGAATTAATGATTCAATGCCTAAAAGCCGACAACGCATATCATATGTGCGTATGGATTTAGTTCTGTAATAGCGTAGAAACACCATCCTCGAAAAATAACGCTATACGCTCTCGATTCTAGAATAACCTTCAATGCTACAAGGACTCCAAACCGCGCTAGCATATTCCAGAAAAGAGCGAACCAGACTGCAATATAACGTCCGCAGGCAGAATGGATCACTAAAATCAGAAGTAGCACGCAGTATGAAGCCTAATGTCCTGTTTGCTCTACACAAGACCTCATTGAGTTGCAATTTGAAGTTCACAACAACAACGCATCGTCAACCATTTCCATACTTACATCGCGCAAGGAAAGGCAAATTAAATTACTAGGTGTATAATCCAAAGCACGTGTAATACGAATTGAATCACTGATCGGATCCTCAAACATACTAGAAAAGTGGTCAGCAAACAGCTCACAGATGTCAGCTGGGCAAGAAGCAGTAAGAGAATTGAGACGCATTACTTTGGGCAAAGCATTACAGTTTCTACGAGATTTAATGAACTGCCAGAAGGAACGGGGATGAGAGTGGAAACGTAACTGAATTCTACGTAAATAAGAATCATAACGCGCTCGATTATATAAACGATAAGCCGAGGCTGCAAATTTAAATAGACGCAGGGTATAGAAGGAAGGGGATCGGCGGTAAGCACGAAGATATTTTCTCCTGTCTTTTTTCAGATGTCGCAGAGTGTTGTCTGACCACGGAGGTTTAGGAGTGGGATGAAGTGTAGGACAACAGGATTGAAGGGCAGATGAAACAAGGGCATTGAAAAACAGCACAGCCTCGTTGACTGATGTACATTGACAAAAAAAAGACCAGTCAGCACGAGAAAGGATAGAGTTGAGTTTACCATAATCCGTACGACGAAAGTTAAGACGACTAACATTAGACATAACAGAGCGCATGGACCGGTGGTCACTTGTAGAGTGGGATTCCGTAAAAGATACTTCGATAGGCGGATGATGTGTGTCAGAAGGCACAAGCGATGAAGTGGCACGATAAACAGAGCAGCAGGCAGCAGCAGGTAGATTAGCTAGTACCAGGTCTAAGCAGCGGTTCAGCGGGTTGCATATACCGCTGAGTTGAAACAGATCATGCAGATTAATCATATCGAGGAAGCATGATGATGACGACGTCGAAGAAGCACTCATAATGGGGTTGTAATGTGGGAAGCGAGGTAAAGATGAACCGATGTTAGTGTCGCCAGCGTCAGGCATCCAGGACAGAGATGATTGGTTGAAGTCCCCAAATAGTGGGGTAGATCACGGGAAAAGCCAGTTTTTTGTATGCGTTTTGACGTTTCCAGGCTTATAAGCTTACAGCTTCCCAAACAAACTGCCAAGCCAGATAAGCCTGGGAATCGATGGTTAGATTGTTTTGCTTATGAAAGTGCTCGACAGCTGCTCGACAAATATCAAAACAAAGCATTTTTCTAGCAGGTTTAAACTAGGTTAGGCCATATTTCCCATAGGCTTAGGATGTTAAAAAAGGAAAAAAAATTACATAAATACGCATAATTAATAAGTTTTTTTTTTAATTTCTGGTGTTCTGGTGTTTAACAATTATTATTTTTTTAAAAAAATCAGTTAAAAAAAAATTTATCAAAAAAGGTAAATTATTATTTCAATTTACTTGCAGTTTTCCAGTTCACAGTTTATAAAGTCTAAACATCACTTAAATATTGCCTTGAAAAAATAACACGAAACATAAATTATGCTTTAAAACTGAACCGAAGTTTGCGTCCTCCGATTATTTCTCTCGATTATAATAGCATACAGATGAACATACCATTTGTTGTTGCGTTGTGATGCGCAAGCTCATTTAATTTAGCTCACCCTCGTAGCTTCTATCCTTTTAAAAAATATGGTGATGTATTACTTTCTACTTTATGGAACTGTTTCGTGCATTGATACATTTTTACCGTTTGATGTCAAACTTCAACAACACGGAACCCAAACTAAGCGATCTAGAGTAACTAACATTTTGTAGTCCTTTACTTTAATTAAACCCGTTGCGGTTCACCGTTGTACATGGAATTTTATATAAAAGGCCCTGGCATTCTGTTAGATTCGAGATTCACCGACTGCTTTAAAATTAAGCATGTGCTGTTAAGAACAAACAGAGATCTTAATTACCTGCAACATTTGGAATGTCAGTTTTGGAAAATGGGATGCTTGAGAGTGCTATACAATTTCTTTGGCTGAAGTATGCTTCTTTGATTGGTATCCTTCTTTAATACAGTTAGAGCACGAGGGGAATGATTCGAAGAAGTTTTCACACGACAGCGCAAGGTGTATGGAAATACATGTTCAACGAAACCTCCGTACTCTAAGCGTTGCCAGTTAGTTCGTTATAGCTCTTCTCTTCAAAGCCATGAACGTCCGTTCCTTATACTTCTCGATCTCTGGCTTACTCATGGTACAGCAATCATCGCTCGTAATGAGAACGTCATAACCATACTGACGGGAAGCCAGCAAATAATTCGTCCAGCTCTTATCAATCTATCAGCATTATAGGCTGCTTCGATGGTCAATCACTGTTTAAAAAAGTTTTTTTAGTGCCGCACCATGACCGTCATGATCTGGATTATATTCTTCGAGTCCGGCCGTATCAGTGTCTTCCACTTGCCATGTTCTTCATCGTTGATACAGTAAAATGCTTCGGATATATTCGCAACGTCGTTCTAAGGATCATGCTTCAAACTCGAACGTTTGTCAGTTAACACACTAAACACTCGAAAATGCGACATGCATGTGATTTCTCCTTTTATTTATACACCAGATTTAGCTACATACGGATCGCATACCAACTACACCGCCTGCTTTGAACACAACTTACACAACACAACAAAACTGTGATGTTTCTTTAATCACAGTATTTAAACGAATGAGAACGAAAGAGCGAATTAGATATAATTCTTTGATTTTTTTTTAACATGTGGCGTGATGGGTGACGGGTTAGTTGTCAGCATCGGATTGAATTCTTGAGTTTTTCGCTCGACTCAACAATTGATAGTTTTTTAAGTTGAATGTTTTTTTTTAATGTTGAAATAAAGGAATTTCATCCTTTATAAATCACATAAAATTGTTTTTGACTCACGATACTTGAGGAAATTTCTTAGCTTGTATTTACGTATTCTCATAAGTATGAGTATAAAAAACGGTTTGAACATGCTTGAACCAATCTTTTGAAAGACATGTAAATACCGAGTAGGATTAATATGCTCATAAAGGTTTTTGAACCGGCTTTTCTTGTTGAGACGGCTCAATTGACTGAGATATAAATAAGGTTAATTATTATAAGTATCTATGTATATAAAAAATGTAGATACAGTTTTAAACTAAAATAAAAAAATTAATATCCTGAAAATCTCGGTACAGAATACCTAATGTCATTCTTTATGTCAAAAATCTATGTCCATATGTGATTGATGCAACCCGTTACCGATTCGCCGCTCGAAATCTGCTCGATTATTTGACACATACCGGCTTAAGCTTAAGCTTTCTAACTTTTGGGATGATCTACCTCATTAGTGGAAAGCATCGTTTTCATCCATAAGAACATGTTTTCAGAAGTGACATGTGGCTTCACATTAGTGAAATATAACCATGCCTTAGCAGTTCGGATGTTGAAGGCTGGGGATTTGCTTGATCCAGGCAAGTTTCCATGGTTGCGCTCCTTAATCGTATCTCCTGAGAGCGTTAAGTGCGATTCCAATGCATCACTTTGGGGCTGGTGCACGAATGTTCTACGTGAGAATGTGCTCGTGGTCGTAGTTTGTGGTTTTGACGTGATTGCAGATGAGTTTGTGTGATCCCGATGCGTAAGTGATGAAACAGGTAACTCAGAGGATACAGATTTCTTCGTGTTGGTGAGAGTACCTACGGCAGACTGTAGTTCACTTTCAATTCTCGTTCTTAGTGCAGAGAGTGATGTTTCGAGTGAGATGAGAATATCAGCTTTCATTCTCTCGAGCAATGCAGCTAACTTTTGCACATCCAAAAAATGTGATCACTGCGGCTGAGCTCTCTAGTGAAATCCCGTGACAAGCCGGTGCAATGAGTATGATGCACGGAACCACAATAGCCACTGCAGGAGACGATGGAATCGTTTTCGGTTGGAGCATTGCATGACGCGCACAACATTTTCTTAACAGCGTTTGCGCACAAAGTGTAGTAGTATGAGTGGTAGTGAAGCGTCTGAGTAGTTTGTGAACAGTGATTGATGGCCGTGTAACGAATGAAGCGCCCGCAAAAGAAACGCCGCTCATACTAGTTCTGGGTATCGTAGGAGTAATCAATTGATGACCAATTGAAAAGAGCCAATAGCCAAAGGTAAAACAAGCCACACGGTTCAAATTAAGCCTCAAATATACACCAAAAATACGCAACTTTATGGGAGCTAGCACTGGATGCAACAGTCCGGTATGACAGGTCAACACTCAATCGATGGAATATCGAGAATCCAAGAAATGTCGGGAGTGATGTTGAAGTCAATGTCCCTTGTACGGTTCCAATTTATTTAGTATTTGAATTTCTAACGATTGAAATATTTGTTTATGATCCACTTTAAATCAATATGTCAAATTCTTTCGAACTTCGAAAAGTGCGATCATCCATGACAGGTAGGTCGAAGAGAGAGAAAGGCCGAATATAAAGTTCAGATGAACAAGAGACATGGTACGGAGTACATGTAGTTCGCTCAAGTAATAAAGCAATAAAGAACACAACGTAGGGCAAAAATAAAGAAAGTCTTATTTTCTGCAAACAAGTGTTTCGGAACAAAGGAAACTAAATTACTAAACATCCCGTGTTTGGTCTGAGCTAAGCTACTGCACGGATCACAAAAGAAAATCGGCAAATGCAAAGGAACAAGAAACAAGAACAAAACGTTCATCTTCTGTGACTGTTTAAAGCTATTGGTGAAGATGCCGGATTCCCGGTCACAAACGAAGATGTGGAAACATTTTTTAAAACTAAATTATACGATGCGAAAAGCAGTTTAAATAATAACAGAGGCGTGATTAAAAGCTCCGCCAAAATTACTCACAAACGTGTGAACAAAGTTCCTAAACGATTTTTGTTGTTTTTGTAATCAAACTTGATAATTTTTTTTTCTTCAAGGTTAATGAAACCTGCGTTTATAAAACAAGAGGTTTTTCATTACTCATGTTATGTATTATTAAGTACTGAAGAAATTGAATTACACGCAATAACAATCTGTGAATCTGTGTGTCTATGAACAATCTGTGAATCTTGTCCCTGCCACGCGTTGAAGCAGAATTAAAAAGTTTTCATCAATTTCAAATATCAAAATTGTCTAAGTTTTCCAATGGGGATCGCCAAGACTTATGATGGTCCACACATACTCTACTACGAAACCCTGCGTCCGTCCGCAGGGGAGCATCGATCGTATCAAAAATCATTTTTTTACGATCGGCTAAGTATTCGCCAACAGCAGAACACTTCAAACAACCGTGATATCCGTTGTAGCTCGTTGTTGCTGAAAAAGAAAACGAAAAACCCATTAACAGTCTATCTTATTATTACTGTATTATAAATAGTGCATTAAAGTAGTAAAACATTTTAAAAAATCTTACCCTTTAAAAGAGCTCGAGGACCACTAAATGTAGCTACCATCATCACCGGCAGCTTTGGCAACTCTACCACTCTCACTAATATTGGCCACAGCTCGGTTGGCCCACTATGGTGCAGTGGTAGCCCGTCAATTGAAACGTCCAGTGAAAAAGGTGTCACTCCGGGATTGACGTTCCTGTAATAAAATCACATACGAAAGCGAAAGTGAGTTTTCTATATTATGCACAAAATGGATCATGAAATACTTACTGCAAATGCTGGGCCAGGACCGGCTTAAGTCCTCCATACCAAAAATCACCACCAGGGATGGGAGTTATAATCCTCCCAACCCCAGTGGCTGTCTTCACAAGCGTCCGCGCATCTTTGGGAAGATCTAATTTAAGCTTCTTCCGTAGGATCGCCAGCATCATGTTGACCGTCGAACGGGGGAGCTGATGCGATACAGCAAGGTATCTCAGACAGTCAATTAAAAACATGTCATCGAATATGTCGAACGCATCGTCCCAACCGACCGCGTCTTCTTCAAAATCGGCACGGTCGTCCCCGTCCGAATGAATGTCCTCCTGGTCGGTATCTATACTAATGTTAGTAGAGCTAGTAGAGGTGGTTAGTTAGAACCACCACCATGATTAAAATTACAATAATTTAAAAAATCATAATTGTCCCCTCCGCCGTGGTCTGCGTCGCTGGTTCCTAGTAGTGATCCTTCTTTTGCTGCGCTGATGCCAGGCATGGGTGATGCTGCGATTAAATCTAAAAAGAGAACATGAAATATTCAATCTCGTTACACTACTGTCTTATATATAGTAGAAAATAACATATGACCACGCGTACACGTTTTTTATTCCGTTCATTCCACGCTTGCACTCGCGATTACACTATCAGGGTGTGGCAGATAAGATACGACTACATAAGTTTCACAGAGCGTAGGTTTTTGAAGTTATGTTTGCACTGTCCACTACATTACAGCCATCTTAATTCCATCAGAGCATTTAAGTACAGTTTTTGCATTAGCATATTAAATTATCGCAGATTAATTAAAACTATTTATTATTAATCGGTCAAATTAAACTCACAATTCCATTAATTTTGTTCCACACAAAATTAATTAACACACTTTGAAATTAACACACTTTTTGGAATTATAACCACGACGGAGCCATTTATGGATTTCCTTGTGTTGTTTTGGATTTTCACTCTTGCGTGCATTCCGGCCTTTTTTAAAATGGGATTTGGAACCGGACCTCCTATGTAAGAAAGCTGCAACCGCTGCACCACCTACGTAACATTATACTATCACATAGTTGTGTTTTTTCAATTTTGGAACTGTAATTTTGAGGTCTTGGCATGCTATTTCTGACATGTCGAACTCAATGGTAGCACGATAGCTCAGCCCTATCTACGAGATTACAGCACAGACGGAAATTGGTGATGCTATCGTTTGAAGACAAGCGGCATTACCATCTACATCAGTGGTCTCCAACCTATGGTCCGCGGACCACTTGTGATCCGTGGCACTAGTAAAAATGAACCGCGAAAGAAATTCTTTGGTCCTTGAATCGAACGCTATCACTTTAAATGCCATGCCAAGCAAATTCGTTTGTTGTGTTTAATTCACAGCGATACATATATGTATCCTACTGAACAATTAATCGTAAGCTAATTTGACACTTTCATCAATGTTTTGTTATTTTTATTGGTAGTCCAAGCATATAGCCTGCACATGAGGGCTGCGATAAAATATGTTGAATCAAAGTGATCCGCGGTACTTAAAAGGTAGGAGAGCACTGATCTACATCAAAGGAGCCACCTCCCGATAGTTTTTTACTTTGAATTTTGAATAATGTTTTATCTAAAGTTGATTTAGAGTTGATTTTCGAAGGTTTTTGAAGTTATGTTTGCACTGTCCACTACATTAAAGTTGAGTTGAGTTGAATATTATTTGTTCGCATATCTTGTTATTTGGTCACGCACAAGTAATGTTGGTCTTGGCTTACCAAGCATAATGACCAAATATTTGTTTTCAAAATTTCCTACAGTCACCTATAGGACACACGGACCAGTTAATAATTCAGTCACAACTGAAACGTGCTAAACACTTTTCAAAAACACAAACGCACTTTTCACACAATATTCGCACACTTGACACAGTTGATGTATTATTTTTTGGTATAAAAACATAGAACTACACTATTCATTACTTACCAATATCCGGAAGAGGAACGAAATTGAACAATCCACTACTTCCTGTACGGCGCAGCCGCTCCGTTGTCTCGTAGAAATTGCGGTCCAGCTCTTCCATTGCATGGCGATATTTCGTATAGAAATAGCCATTCATTTTCGGCATTTTCGGCATTTCTGGATTCATTTTAATCACTAGTCACTATAATTACACAACATATTTATCAAATTTAACCCACTATCATGTACATATTTCACTTTTTAAGTCTATATTTCACAAAACTTTTAGGAAAACACTTGAACGTACCGGTATGCGTTGAATCGTGTAAAAAGTTATTTTTCTGTGTCTACTACACAAGCAAATAATTCTTCTATTCTGCATCTGTCGCGTTAAAATCGTTTCCGCACTTACACCAAACCGAAATCATTCGTTACCATCGAAGCACACAACTTCTTCTTTCATTTTTCAGATCTTTGCTTATATTGATTCGATCGTGTAGCAAAAAAGAAAAAAAAACAAGAAAAACAACAGAATGTGCTCGGAGCGTTCGGACCGCTAATTTTACACCAACACATCAACAAAAGTACTCTTCGAGGAACCCGAATGCCCGAAATCACTCAATTAGAGCGAGAGGAAACGATGAAAAAAAGAGAGGTCAACATGAAATCATCGGTTTTTGTCACTTGGGTAAGATCGATTGCAGATCGATTTCAGAGTGAAATTTGAGTTACTTTTGTCAGGTGGGATCGGAGACTTGCAAACTGGGATGTGAGTTCATCACAAATGATCGCTCGTGAGCAATCGTTCGCCGTAAACCATGCCTTTGTGTCAAACGTCCTCAGTCTCTCTTTTCCCTCAAAAAGTAACACAAAGGTCTCCATTGCCTCCTTGAGGGTTTCCTCACGTTTAGTCACTCAACCTGTCATTGGGGTAGATCACGGTCTAAGCCAGTTTTTTTGTATGCGTTTTGACGTTTCCAGGATTATCCGCTTACAGCTCGCCATACAAATGGCAAGCCAAGTTAGGCCTAGGAAAGAAGGATTAGATTGGTTTCTCAATGAAAGTACCCAAGTACCCAAAACCCAAACTCGACAAATGTCAAAACAAAGAATTTTGCTAGCTGGTCTGACCCAGGTTAGGCCATGTTTCCCGTGTGCGAAAAATGTAAACAATTTTTTTAACGAAAACAACTGAAAAAGGATTATTTTAATAATCAGACTTGTATATTATTTCAAATACATTGAAATTAAAATTAAATTACTAAACTTAAATCGATTTTTCTCAAATTTTAGTTTCACAAAAATGATCCCTTGTGTCATTCTTTATGTCAAAATCCTATGTCCTTTACGAATCTGTACAGAATGATTCAGCCCGGTACCTGGATTATTTGACAGATACATGCTTAAAGCTTAAGCTTTCTAAATTTTGGGATGATCTACCCCATTCTTGGCGGCCATGCTGGATCTCTTTTCGACGGTGACAACATGCAGTGTGTGACAAATAAAATGTATTAAATGAATTTGTATATTTTGCGTCTAGAGTGTTTTTGTTTGAATATTGTTTGAAATGTTATCCATTAAATGTGAATTGAGTGTACAAAAAAATATTATCATTTTTATTTGTTAAAGATAGTTAGTTCATGAATAGTTTTTCAGTAGTAGAGTATCAATTGCAAAACAAAGTTACACACTACTCTTGTCAACAACTGTTCAGTTAGGACATGATTATGTTGACATAATTAGATAGCATTACCATTGAAGAAAAAAAATATTAAACGATAGTTCGGCATGTAAGTGCAGTTAAATAAGAATTAATGTGTGTTTCAGGGTTTTCAACCATATTGATTTGAAAAAATGTTGAACTTTTAGAAACAACACCCAGTTTATGGAAATTTTGCAGTCGCCCCATTGGGTGGGGGTGTTGACGAGAGTATTAGCAATGGGCTTACTGCGGCGTAGGAGGGTTTCGGCTTTAATCCGTCAGTGATGGATGAGGCCGTTATTTATTCAAAGAAATGAGGCAGGAAACCGGCTTCTTTCTACTTTAATGGAAGAAGAATTCGTCGGAGCCACATTAATTTTTTTTGCGAATGAACAAAATGGATTTCGATTTACTTTTGTGCCTCGTGGAACCCAGTATCAGCAAACTTGATACAAATATGCGACAATCAATAACTGCCTAGGAGCGTCTGCTGATAACGCTCAGATATCTAGCAACTGGTGACAGTTATACAAGTTTGGAGTATTTGTTTCGGGTAAGTTAACGATCATTGTAAATTATTAAGCAATAGCTATTGTAGCATTACCTATTTACAGGTGTCTAAACGGTCCATCGGCCGCATTGTTCCGGAAGTTTGCATAGCCATTGTTCAATCGCTTCGAGATTATGTACGGGTAAGAACACGAATACTTTATATTTATTTTAGGTAGATATAAGTGAAACGTATTTTATTTATTTGTTGGAATCATGGTTGTTGACAAGTGCTACTATTTGGTCGTACGTAGACTTTCTTTTGCTTTGCTCCATCGTTTGTAATAGGCCCATAATATTTTTTCCGTATTGCAAGACATCTGCATCGCACATAGTTTGCTCATATACTACATGCAAAATTTCACTAAACAATTGATCACGTTTTTCTGGTGAGAAATGTTTCACAATGTCGCATATGGGTTGTCCAAATTTTATTGCTTGCGGGTCCTGATGCTGTACAGTGTGGTTAGCTAATACTCTTAAAACATAAATTGTTTCGGTATCGCTGCTTAAATAACTGACCATTTGTGTTCGTCCATTCCGGGTTAATGCTGGGCTGACTGTAGCGCTCATTGTCCTTGTTGCCGGTCTTTGTACTGAAGGAAGTTGTTGCATAGTACGCTGGGACAAGTGCTCTACATTGGTTTCGTGTTCAGATATTGGTAGCATAGTCGGTTGAGCCATGTGTGCAACAACGGTTGCATCTTCGACTGTTGGTTGCATTGTAAGACGGTACTGGGAGGATGATGAAACCCCTGAATCCTCCGAAAGTTTATCTATTTCAATAAAAGGCTGGTCGGTTGCAGGAACGTTCGACGGAATAGAAGGTAATATCTCGGTTGGATTCGCAGTTACTTGTGTGGTAGAAACAGAGTTTGAGACTGTTGTGAATATCTTCGGCATCAGCTGCAATACAAACCAAGATCTGTCATTAAATTTTCGAAATTAAAATAAAAACATTCATTTGATTGCTTTTTGTTGTAATAATGCTATGTTAGTCTGATTACAAATTGAAATTATTATTGTACTATTTCAGTTACTATTTACAAGCACGGAATGGTTAAATGTGGGTCAAGGATTCCAAACTCGATACAACTTTCTTCACGCTATCGGGGCAGTTGATGGAAAACACGTTCGGATCCAGCCGCCGAACCACAGCGGAAGTGAATTCTTCAATTATAAAAGCTTTTACAGCATTGTATTGCTTGCAGTTTGCGATGCCAACAACAGCATATATGCGGACGTTGGATGCCAAGGACGAGTATTGGATGGCGGAGTGTTTAAGAATTGTTCCCTTTATCCGTTGTTAGATAATAATGCCTTCAATATTCCCGCCCCACAATTCCTGAGCACGGCTTATCCCGAAGCATTACCATTTGTTTTGCTAGGTGATAAGGCGTTCGTAATGACGGATTACCTCATTCGTCCGTTTGCAGGCATCCATGCAGCTGGATCCGTTGAACGTGTTTTTAATCAACGGCATTCTGCTGCTCGAAGCACAATTGAAAATGTGTTCGGCATAATGTCGAGCAGGTTTCGAGTGCTGGATGGTCCCATCCAGTTGGAGCCGGAGCTGGCAAGGGCGGTGGTAATGGCCACTGTTTACCTACATAATTTCATTCGCGCTCGGAACTCGGCCCAGGTAGTGGAAGGCGATGTTGTGGTTGTTCCTCGGCAAGCAGCGACATCCTCGATTGCCGATCTAGCAGGAGTTTGCATCAGAACATCTCGTCAAATTATGGCGATGCGAATGCGGTTTGCCAATTATTTTTCTAGATTTTAGTTTTTAATATCCTTGTAGCTTTAGATGTAGTTTTGTTAGTTAGGTACTAGTCCGATGTGTACATACGAGTTGTGTGATAAATTTTGTTAGATAAAATCTATTTTTATATTTTTATATCTGTTAAGTACGTAAGGTGCTCTAAGCGTAAACGCTCTAAAAATGAACAATTTATTTAATGTAGAATAGTTTCAAAAATATAGTACTCATGGTTGGTTTACAGTTCCCGACGTGTTCCATAAAACTCATGTTTCATAAGCAAACCACGAAGGTTTAAAAATAGCATTCGTAGCTGAAAATTAACAACAATTACAATGATTTAATGATAATGTCTTCTGAATTAATATGTATCAACTTACCGGAACCGGCCACTTTACTTTTAGACATTTTCGAAACATAGTGTCAGTACGTTTCACAAAGTGATTTCCACTTGTTCTGCAAACTCAAAACTGGAATGCCGGTGGCAACACAAATCTCCATTCACGCGTCTGCTTTTTTTTTGGGTATCTTTGTAAAACGGATTCTCACGATTCCACAAGATTTCACGTTGTTGAATTAAATTAATGAAAGTCAATGTGCAAACAAAACAAAATTCAGCATACAAAACTTTTAAACTATCAACTGCGTTTAAAGGATGACGAAATACTGTGGTGTTAATTATGGATTTGCTAACAAATCAGCTGCAAATTGTTCTTCAAAAAGTTTTTTTTATTTTCCGTAAACTTACTATAAAAGGTACATATTTTTGTTTTTTAGCAGTCAATCGTCATCAACATCTGCAACCTATTCTCGTTTCGCATACCACCAGCGGTAAAATACGTTTTGTTTACATTCTGAGCAGCTGACTGGTCGGATCTGTCAATAAGATTCCTCAAGAAATCTCAAAACAAATTTTGAGACTTTTGTTGATGAGCCAGGTTTACCTCAAAATCCAATTCACTCAAAATCACTCGTGAGTGACTGAGGTTTTGAGTTATGAGGGAACCCGGCGGAAAAAAATCGCTCATTTTGAGTGACAACATTCAATTTCCATGCGTTTCATGCCACTTTCACCTGTTGTCTCACTTCACATACCCACAAAATAGAATACCTCCCTAAGTGAAAAAAACCGATGGTTTTATATTGACCTCTCGTTTTTTCATCGTTTCCTCTCGCTCTAATTGGCTGGGCACACACGTACGTCCACAAGACGTCCACAAAGCACGAAGTGAAAGAGGATTCGGAAATAATTCTCTCGAGAGCAGATCAGTGGACTTGTACTTACCCGCTTACGCAGCCTTGCTGTTGTAGAGTAAAAAGGATGGATTGCATAAAGATGGGTTGTGATCGAACCGTTGTGAGAACTAGGAAGAAAAGCATTGGATTTTTTTGTGATGAAATGTTTAAACACCACAACATATTGCGAAGCGGTTCCCGATATTTTGGAACAATATTATTTTTTTTATTAACTCTTTATTTGCAATGGTTTATCTTAAACCTACATGAAAAATATAATTACATGAACAAATTTTAGACTACGCGAAATAAGCACACGAAAATGCTCGATAGTACTGTTTTTTTTTACATGTACCGGCAGAAATAGAAGGTTTAACGTCCACATCGAACTTCGTGCAAATCCGAACATAAACGCCTATCCTTTACCGTACGCGCAAGCGAGACACAATAGTCGTCCGATCGGCCCGTATGCTCCGTACGCGTCATTCTAATAGAAGCATACGTAAAATTCAGAGAGGATCTAGGATCTTACCCCCTAGTTCCTTTCATAAACATTTTCTTTGCGTTTTGAGAGCCAGATATGATGTTCATTTAGCCTAGTCTAAAATTTGTTCATGTAATTATATTTTTCATGTAGGTTTAAGATAAACCATTGCAAATAAAGAGTTAATAAAAAAAATAATATTGTTCCAAAGTATTGGGAACCGCTTCGCAATATGTTGTGGTGTTTAAACATTTCATCACAAAAAAAACCAATGTTTTTCTTCCTAGTTCTCACAACGGTTCGATCACAACCCATCTTTTTGCAATCCATCCTTTTTACTCTACAACAGCAAGGCTGCGTAAGCGGGTAAGAACAAGTCCACTGATCTGCTCTCGAGAGAATTATTTCCGAATCCTCCTTCACTTCGTGCTTTGTGGACGTCTTGTGGACGCGTCCACGGCAGGACCCAATTTTTTTGAATTTTTGTATGACTTCGTGGATTTTGGACGTCCAGTGGACGTACGTGTGTGCCCAGCCAAAGAAAGAAAGGGACCCTATAATCGTGTGATATATTCTAGCAGTGGTATGTAAATTTGGAACAAAATTCAAGGATAATTTTAAATTTATGAATAAAAATGTGTATTTTTTAATTTTAGCTTTGGAAAACAATAATACCGCACGGAGTTATACGAAGTTGGTAAGTATGTGCGTGTTTTTAGCGGTGCGGCATTCGCTCGCAATTGGAAGCACTTTATGTGTATGTGTGTTTTTTTTTTTTGACGAGGAGTTTAAAATCTTCAAAAGACACCACTAGGGGCGACATGGGATTTTTACCCAGTAAAAAATCTCCTTGGACCCTATGCACCCTCCCACGGGATCACTTCGCGGTATAACTTCGTGAGAGGGGCAGTGCTGTGGCACTCACTCTGTCTTTGGTAACGCGCTAGCAACATACACTATCAGACACTTACTGACGCTCACTGCACAGACATATCACATAACACTTAACACTCAGGCGCGACCAATTGCCTGGTCGTCTTTCCACTGCCTTTGTAGCTCCACCAGAATCAGACGCATCGTTGTGGCTGCGGCTTCCCACAGATCTCCGCTCTGTAGCATCAACTACATCAGGTTCGACTTGCATACCTCCGTTCCGCATTTGTCGTTCAACTGCTGACGCTGCTCGGCGAATCTTGGACAGCGGAACATGACGTGTTCCGTCATCGACCACACACGCTGAACACCGAGGTGAGGAGCGATGTCATCTGCAAAACCGGTGAGCTGTGCTTCTGGGGGCAGTGCAAGGGTTAACACGCCATCATACATGACGTTCCAAAGGGTGGGACCAAGAACTGATCCCTGTGGTACGCCTGCTGTGATGCTTACTATCCTTACGCCTGCATCCGTGTCGTACTGCAACACGCGTCCGTTGAGGTAGCTCCTCGGCACCCGGCACAGATACGGGGGAACACTCATGCCCTGCTGCGTGACCGCAATCGCCTCCCAGCTGGCGCTATTAAAAGCGTTTTTGACGTCGATGGTGATGACCGTGCAGTAACGAGCGCCACACTTCTTTCACCGATACGCCGCATAGCCGTTCTCCAGCACTGCCAGTATCGCGTCAACTGTCGATCTGTTTTTCTGGAAGCCAAACTGCCGCTCCGAAAGACCATCTTGGCCTTCCGTATACGTAGTCAGGCGGTCCAGAATTGGCATCTCCTGTACCTTTGCCAGGTTATCGACCAGTCCTAAAGGTCTTAGGGCTGAAGGACCGCCCGGGGGCTTACCTGGCTTTGGTATAAGCACCAGTCTTTGCCGCTTCCATATCGACGGAAATTGGCCAGACGACAGTGTGCTTTGGAGAATGACCTGGAACACCGATGGATACGCCTGCATGGCAGCCTTTAGAGCCTCGTTAGGAATGCCGTCCGGACCGGGGGCCTTTCCTGGCTTGAGGCGTGCAGCAAACCTCAGGATTTCGTCTATTGTTACCGGCACAGGTTCGGACTCTGGGTTGCTGAAAATAGGGCTCAGCACCGGAGCGCCATGAGTCGGGAACAGCTGCTCAATGATGCCCTTAAGCTTTACGGGGCATCTTTCAACCGGCTCGTGCTTCCTCCCTTTCCCCATCAGCACCTTGAAGGCGGTCCCCCACGGTTTCCGAGCGACGGTGGCGCAGAGCTCGAGGAAATGCCGCCTTTTGCTCGCCTTGATCATCCTCTTCAGGTCCGACCTAGCCGTAACGTAGTTGGCCCTCAGTTGCTCCTTAGTTGCAGGACACCTCTCGCGTTGTAGTTTTCTGCGCATCGCTATGCATTCGTATGATGGAAGTATTCCACCAGCAAGCTGGGGGTCTTGCATGGCTCTGCGCTTTCCTCCTGGGCATCGTGGCGTTGCGTGCCCTGGACAAAGCTGCCACTAGAGCCTGTGCGTCACGTGTTTCTCCGAAATCGCCGAAGTTTAACGCCGCCAGGAACAGTTCCTCGTCGAACAGATGAGTTTTCCAACCACGGATATTCGGTGTGGGAAAGTGTACTGGACCGCGCTTTCTGTTGATGCAGTACCGGATCACACGATGGTCGCTGATAGTGTACGCTTCGCTCACTCGCCAGTTCAGGTCGTGCGTCAGGACGGGACTGCAGAACGTTACGTCAATAATCGACGTCCTGTCGTTTCTGCTAAACGTGGGAGTAGAGCCAACCTTGCCTTATACCTCGTCCAATTGAGCGAAGCTCTCGGGCACCGCGTCTCTCCTGCTGTTCGTCCGTACACTTCCCCATTCCACTGCCCAGGCGTTAAAATCTCCAGCGATGACAACCGGGGTTCGCCCACGAAGCTCCGCAACTATGTTGTCCAGCATTGTGGTGAACTTCTCCAGGTCCCACCTCGGGGGTGCATATCAGCTGCAGATGGACACTCCGTTAACCACGGCGATGACGAAACCCTCGAACACACAGGACACAACATCCTGGATTGGGGAGTCCCACAGCCCAGATTGCAGCCATTCCAGTTTTGTCCGCTACCCAGTTGATGCTTCCGCCTATCGGTGCTTTGTACGGCTCTGATAGGATGACGATATCGCCCTTCTCTTCTGCCACCAGCTGGCACAACAGGTCTTGTGCAGCCTCACAGTGGTTTAAATTAATTTGAACTACTTCCATGCCTGTTGTGCTGCCTGGCAATACCGTCCTCCTTGGTGGGCATTTTTGCCCGGGGCGCATAACAGGCATATCGCAGGTTTGGTACAGGAACGAGCCAGGTGGCCAGCCAGCCAGGCCAAACACTTTCTGTTTGGCGGGAGAATCCGAACCCGGCACATGGACCAGTTAACCTCTAGCTCTCTTTCAGCCGCTACCATCGAGGATTGCTTGATGGGCAGCTTAATATATGCGGTCTGCGTCCCGTTAAACGCTGGCTTCATTCTTATGTTGAGCTTGGCACTGCCCAGCTCGGAACGACCTCGCAACGTGTTTTCAATCTGCTCTGCCGTTGTCACCTCGTCTATGTCGCGAATTTCGATCGTCGCGAGGTTTCCGCGAAGAGAAACGTGACGAGCTTCACCCACTGTTGTTTGCAAGGGATCTTTGAAATCTCCTCCACTGACATTCTCATCCTACTTAAGCTCAAAGATCACGTTGCCTTCTTTAGTGCGCCTGATTTTGGATACCTGTTTCCCCAGTGGCTGCAGATTCGGATCGGTTTTGACCCTACGCAGGATGTCTGCATAAGATCCTTTTTCCTTCAAACCAATAACAATGGCTTCAGGCCTTTGTCGCATTTTGGTCATCGTTTTGTGCGGAGGTTTCGAGATCTCTGTTGGCTTCTCACTCGTGGTCTTGTTTTTCCTTTTCGCCACAGTGATCCACTCCTCGTTGGATGAGGCGGCTACACGTGGTTTAGGGTAGGCGTCGCTCTTCGCTTTCTTCTGCATTTCTCCTACTGCTTCATTTTCTGACGTACTTTCATTCCGCATCTGCTTTGGTGGTATAATCAAAGGTCCGTGATGAGGGTACACTATGCGCTGTAGATGAGTGATCGTCACTCATGTTGAAGGTGAGAGGCGTCAGACAAAGAAAAAGATAGGACAAAAACTGTTTTATTTTATTTTAACAAGTCGTTACAATTTTTACAATGTTTGTACCGTGGAATCTAAAGAGCGACTGACGCATTTTTTATCTTGTCCTATCTTTTTTTGTCCGACGCCTCTCACCTTCAACGTGAGTGACGATCACTCACTTACAGCGCATAGTGTTCCTTCATCACGGACCTTTGATTATCTTCGAATGGGCCACATAAATCTATGCCAGTATTGTAGAACGTGTAGGATTCATTGACTCTTTCTGCCGGAAGTTGTCGCATTTTTTGAGCTTATAGACTTGGCCTGGCTCTTACGCATATGATGCATTTTCTTAATATCCCTTATACAGTCCTTCTTAGATCTCTCATCCAGTACCTTTCCCGAAATGCGTTCATGACTATGTTAAGACCTGCGTGGTAATGATGTTCGTGTTAATGTCGAATGATCACTCTCGCAAATGGGTGGGCTTTCGGTATTAAGATTGGGTTTTTGAATGCAAAATCAATAACATTTTCGAGTCTACCTTTTATATGTATTAATCCAATGGTGATTTTTGCATTTAGATGCTGAAACTCTTCCTTTGCATTGATGTGCCCATCATCCTTGAAATCTTGCATTTCATTAGGGTATACGCTAGATTGCATGATCTTGATGATGAATGTTAAACCTTTCTGACGTTCAGCTACAGAAAGCGGGCCTGTAGTTCTTGCAGAGTCAGGATCAAGTTTCTTCGTAGTCTTACTATTTACCTTCATATTGTGAATCGCACGATTCACTAATGCAAAATGTTCGACGGTCTTGGTGTAAGATGAATGGTGCGGATAGTTACTAATCATATCGTTGCAAGTGGGCCCGATTGTGGCTACAAGGATAGATGCTGACGACCTTTTTTGTTCGATTTCTGCAGTAGAGTCGTATTGATATTTTGACATGTTAGCATTCCCTAGATCATTTAACAGGAATACCGGACCCGATAACTAAAACTTCAACGTATTTCCAACCAGTTTGCTAGGAACTATTCCTCGGGAAACTAAATCTGCCGGGTTTTCTCTGGTCGAGACGTATCCCCAATCGTCCTTGTTAGTAGCACTGTGATAACGATCAATTCGTCTCGCTACAAATTCCTGCCACCTATCGTTACTAGATTTGATCCAAGATAACGCCACTTGTGAGTCACTATAATAATGCTCATTTGCCACGTTACGCAACTGCATCCTTAATCTTGCGATCAGTTCTGCCAATAGTACAGCTGCAAGAAGTTTCAACCTTGGTAGGGTTATTTCCTTTACGTGGGCCACTCTGGATTTCGAACATAAAAGTTTAGTTGTTTTTGCTCCATCATCATTTTGAAACAGTACGTAAATCGCGCATCCATATGCTTTCTTCGAAGCATCTGCGAATCCATGAATCGCCAATTTACTTGGATTGCTAGATATAGCCATTCGTGGGATGTTAATCTTTTGTAGCATTGACAACTGCTCGCAGAGGGTTATCCAACTCTGATATGCTGTGTTAGGGACCTTATCATCCCAACCGATCTTTTCTCGCCATAGTTCTTGCATGATAATCTTTCCTGTTACTATGACAGGCTGCATTAAACCTATCGGATCAAACAATTGTAGGACTTCAGCGAATAACTGTCTTTTTGTAAGATATCTTTTATCATGTTTGATTTCATGAACCTTGAGTTTAAAGATGTCTTCTGAGGGAGACCAAATTACACCTAATGTTTGTATGGTGTCAAAATCGCCAAATCGAGTTTCTATCGAGAGATGGTTTCTAGATCTTGTTCAGGTATAGTTTGCAACAATTCCATATCATTTGTTGCCCATTCCCTTAGGGGAAATCCGTGGCCTGATAATGCTGATTCAATTGCTTTCTTTAGGGCCATAAGTTCTGTGCTGTTCGCCGCGCCGACCATGAGATTGTCACTTCATTGAGAGATCTGCATGCTAGGTAGGACGATGCAGCCTCTCCATAGGTTACCGTTAGCAGTCAGTCGCTCTTTAGATTCCACGGTACAAACGTTGTATTAAATTGTAACGGCTTATTAAAACAAAATAATTCATTTTGGTGACCCCGACGTGATTCTGTTAAGTGCGATACGTTGTAATACGAGTGAGCAATGAAGAAAGCTGCTAATACAGACTCCGTTTCTGTAGAAGAAGATCAAGTTGCCTCGTGGTACCGTTAGCTGCAATGTATAGAAAACGCGATGGCGTACATCGTGAAATATGCAAATGGTGTTCAGGAAGAAGCCCCACCGGCCATCGCGGAATTGGATGCCAGACACGAGGCATTAGAAATCTTCTATAAGCAAGCAAACGATATTCTACTTCTAATCGAAGGAGCGTCCACTGGTGAAAGTCGACGCATGATTATAGTGGACAACTATGTTGTAACAAAAGGCCGGTTGAAGCATCTTATCCAGATCAGCACAGAGCGGCGTCAAGAACGGGAACGTGACACTGGATCAATAGCTAACAGTTCAGTGCACCCGAATAATAGCAGCGCCGATATACTGCCTAAGCTCGAATTGCCTAAATTCAACGGCGCGCCAACACAATGGATTGCGTTCAAAACAAGGTTCGTGTTGTGAATGGTTGCGTCCCACGACGTTCGTAATAATGTAACGATATTTGTTAGCGTATCGAAAATATCACAAAATTAGTTTTTTTTGGCGGTCGCAGTTAAAAGAGAGCGAAGGTGCTTCCTTCGGTCCTATTAATACATTTGGATTGACGCGTCCGCTGCTACAATGATGGTGGCACTGTTTAGCCATCGTCCTAATACCGGAACCCTACAACGGCTAGATTTGTAGGGCGTTACTGCTAGCCTAACATCAAAACAAACGTGTCGTGATCGTAATCACGACAGTTCGAGAAACGAATCGGGCATCTGATCGACGATGCACACAAATACGCGAACCTGTCGAACGTAATGGGAGCATTCGAACCAGGAAGAAATGCTTGTGAAGCATTCGATCAATTCGTTTCGCTGCATATTCCTGCCATCTATCGTTACTAGACTTTTATGTTCGAAATCCAGAGTGGCCCCCGTAAAGGAAATAACCCTACCAAGGTTGGAACTTCTTGCAGCTGTCCTATTGGCAGAACTGATCGCAAGATTAAGGATTCAGTTGCGTAACGTGGCAAATGAGCATTATTATAGTGACTCACAAGTGGCGTTATCTTGGATCAAATCTAGTAACGATAGGTGGCAGGAATTTGTAGCGAGACGAATTGATCGTTATCACAGTGCTACTAACAAGGACGATTGGGGATACGTCTCGACCAGAGAAAACCCGGCAGATTTAGTTTCCCGAGGAATAGTTCCTAGCAAACTGGTTGGAAATACGTTGAAGTTTTGGTTATCGGGTCCGGTATTCCTGTTAAATGATCTAGGGAATGCTAACATGTCAAAATATCAATACGACTCTACTGCAGAAATCGAACAAAAAAGGTCGTCAGCATCTATCCTTGTAGCCACAATCGGGCCCACTTGCAACGATATGATTAGTAACTATCCGCACCATTATCATCTCCAAAACCGCCAAACAAAGATGCTTTTTTTCACATAAACTACCAAATATGTTAATATATTCTTGTATACACGTGTGAATAAACAAGGGTCTGCATCGCTCGTAACAAAACCTAACTTTTCGATTACATTGCATAGAGTTTCATTCCAGCATCTTCCTAACTGTTTCACGCTTAGTCGATCTCGCCACAATAGGTGTCATGGGGGGGCACCTTCGCTAAGGGCCTTCTCAGCACGCTCAGCTCGCATCTTCCACGTGATTAGCTCGCGTTCAACGCTGCTAAGGGCGGACAGAACTTGACCGCCATCCTTTTGATCGGAGCGTGGACATTATGCCGATCCTCCACGTAGAGGTGAAGTTCCTTCGCTGTCACCAAGGCTTCTTGCAGCTCTCCGCCTTTCTGTACATCGTTGCTGCTTTGATTTACGGAGCTTGTCGACTCCGTGCGACGGACCACGTTCACTCTCTGTTCCACGTTCCCTGCTGGACCTGCAGGATCATTTTCGCTAGCATTTTTCTCCTTACCTGCCGTACTTCTTACAAGTGGTTCCCCAGCATCATTTTTGTGCGGAGAGCGAGCAGTATTGCTACTCCTGCCAAAAAACTCCTTCAGGGCCGCACCCAAACTGGTGTCGTGATCACTCATCCCGTTCAGAGCTTCATGAAATCGTGTAAAGGACCCTTTTATGTCGGGCACTCACACTGGCACTCATGGTACACGAGTTGGACACGAAGTGCTTCCCGAACTTTCGCTGCCCCACTAAGCCACCTACGCACTAATACAACTAACACGCGTTACCGACGCTAACAACAAACGACAACACTTAGGACGCGCACCTTTGATGCTTAGCTACGCACCTAACAGATTGTTTATAAACATTTGCGTACCACAGCACTACGATATAATAAGTGGGCACTATACGTTGGCGACCGCTGTGGCAATTAATTGCCTCTGGCTCCGAGAGCCTCTAGTGGCTCGCCACAACCGCGGTTAGGAGGCTTTGGGCTAGCTCGAAAGCGAAGATTTTTGCCACTCTTATTCCACTCGTAAAACACGGGATAGCCACCCGAACTTAAGACTGCCACAAGCGTATGGGCTAATCTTTCACTATATCACAAACACAAGTTGATAGTAACACTATTTGCACTATTTGTGTACGCTATTCTGCAGAGCGGCAAAGTAAACGTCTGTCTTCTCCGACTTGCACCGACAGATCCAAGTGTGAATGTTTTTTTTTTTGCAAGGAGTTTTGCAAGGAGTTTTCCTTTTGTTGTCTCCGGTGTTGTTTTTGAAACAAAGAATCTGGACCTTTATGACCACGTTTATTTTTTCTTGTTCTCTTTGTACCCCTGCTGCCCTGTTCATCGATGCTATTGGCGTTACTGCTCAATTCCTGCTTTGGATACTGGTGCTCCTGCTGTTCCTCGTTGTTGGTGCCCTTGCTGCCCACTACATTGCCCGGTGTTGTTGCCTAATTCCTGCCGTTGCTAACCCCACTGCTGCGGTTATAATTTTCAACGTTAATTTTTACCGTTTACCGTAAGGATCCGTCCGTTCGCAAACGTGATTTCCATTAATGTTGCAGCCCCCTCCAATGGCGTTCGTAAACTTTGAAAGACCTCCAAGCAGATATAATAACGTTTCTTGCAATTGCAATGCGAAGCAGCAGAAACATTCAATTTTTTATGTAGCTGGGTTATGGTGATAGTGAACTAATAATCGAATAGGAATTGATCGTTTTGTCGCTCATTTAATGTTGATTATAGGACATCGAATCAAGCGTACGGCTTCTCGAAGCGGTACACCAAAAACCCCATATTGTGGGAGAAGCGTAGTCCGTATTACAAAAATAGTACCCTGCGTGGCGATGCTAGGGTAGAGGTGGCCGAGTTCTTAAACCTCAGAAAAGAGGAGGTGGAAAACCGCTGGAAGAAGCTGGTATCATGCTACCGGGTGAATAAGGCGATGACCAAAAAAACCCAGCAAAGCGGAGCAGGTAAGTGCCTGTGAGTCCCAATTTAAAGCATATGAACGTATTAATTTATGAAACATTATTTTATTGCAGCTTCTGCGGATGCCTTCCGGCCAACGTGGTTCGCCTACGAATCCATGAGGTTTTTGGATGACGCCACGAAGGATGGCCAGCATTGCAACACAGTAAGTAAACCTTTTAATTTTACAATTAAACTGTCCTGCTCGGAGTGCTTTAGCATGATGTGCTGCAGATTGGATAGTTTGGCACTGTTGTGAGAATGAACCCATCCCATTTAATGAATGTAGCCGTAAAGCACCTTTAACACTGGCCTTATAATAGGAAAACGGATTCAATGATCATTTGATTTAATTTTTTTTCTTTTATTTTGTAATGGATTGTTTATCGAGTTCGACAATTGTTGCGAACAATGGGGTAGATCACGGTCAAAGCCAGTTTTTTTGTATGCGTTTTGACGTTTCCAGGCTTATCCGCTTACAGCTCGCCATACAAATGGCAAGCCAAGTTAAGCCTAGATAGAGACGAATGCAGCCAGGAGGCCAAAGTCTCTATAATTCAAATATAATAATAAGTTAAGCCTAGGAAAGAAGGATTAGATTGGTTTATCAATGAAAGTACCCAAGTACCCAAAAGCCAAACTCGACAAATGTCAAAACAAAGAATTTTGCTAGCTGGTCTGAGCCAGGTTAGGCCATGTTTCCCGTGTGCGAAAAGGTAAACAATTTTTATTTAACGAAAACAACTAACAAAAGATTTTTTTTAATAATCAGACTTGTATATTATTTCATTGCATTGAAATTAAAATCAAATTACTAAACTTAAATCGATTTTTCTCAAATTTTAGTTTCACAAAAGTGATCCTGTTGGAAAACTGCTGGTTTTCCAACTGATTTGCAGAGAATAAGACTTTTTTTGCCGGACACGGATATAACGTGTGCCAAAAAATTGGTCTTTATTCTTCACGTGTCGTTTTCAAAAAGGTCGCAGGCGCATCCTGCGGTCGGTTTTATAATGTATCTTCTTTCTTTTTGATGTGTTGCTAATTTTTTTCCCTAGCTACCTGACAGGTCGTGGGAACATTTCTCCCACTGTTGTAGTGTTTCCAACAGATCCCTTGTGTCATTCTTTATGTCAACATGCTATGTCCTTTATGAATCTGTACAGAATGATACAGCCCGGTACCTGGATTATTTGACAGATACAGGCTTAAAGCTTAAGCTTTATAACTTTTGGGATGATCTACCCCAATGTGGGATGCTATATTCTTGCGAATGTTCAGCAATACGTTGGATGTCCTTGATGAGAAGTTTTGCAAATTTGTCATTGTTCCCGTCGATCTATCGTTTGATCTGTCGACCAACGTTAGGTGAGTGTCGTTAAGCCATGAATTCCGTTTTCTAATAAAATTGTGAAGGTATACCGTCGTCAATACGACGGTCTTCTCTGTCTCGGGTTCAAGATGGATGGGACCTTTGTAAATCCGGAACCGGTTAGCCAAAATGCCGAACGCATTTTCCACAACTACTCGAGCGCGAGAGTAGCGTGTGTTAAATATTCGCTCCATACTTCCTGCAGGATGCTCACCACCAAAAGGACGTATGCATTAATTTGTAAAAGCAAACGCCTTGTCTCCTAGCAGGAAGTATGGAACTCGAATGGTGTATGGTATCTGCAATGGTTCAGGTTCCGGGATGTTGAGGCTATTGTTTTCCAAACGCTGGAATAGGCTACTGTTTTTAAATACACCTCCGTCTGAAATGCCACCTTTTCCTCCAATATCGGCAAGCAGAAAATTATAGTCAGCATCAACTACCGCAAGTAGTACGATACTGACAAAATATTTTTAGTTATAATATTCTAAACCACTGTGGCTTGGTGCTCGAATTTGAACATGTTTCCCATCGATGGCTCCTCGATGGCATGGGGGAAATTCCACTGGTCTTCGAACTTCTTTGAAATTTCTCGCCATTGCTGTGTAGTGGACGGTAACTGAAAGAAAAACATAACATTTAAAGTTATTTTTTTATTTGAAAATTTATTTATTGAATACCAAACCACTACGCCGGTATTTTATTAATAGATACTTTGTGTTACTTGTGCCTTGTGTTTATAAACTTTTAGCAGATGATTTTACAAGTTTATTACAATCTTAAGATTAAATGTATTTGTTTTATTTGCTTTCAGTTCTACGACGACGATGACAACGACAACGACCAAGGACTACGCTTCTTCCAAACCATCCCTCCACCAAACCAAACATCCTCTCGTTCATCTTCTTCCCATACTAATCCAGAACTGTCCGCTAATAAACATAGTGATCCTGAACCATCCATTTCCTCTACTAGTCCCATAATGTCCTCTAACCCTCTCATCCTCACTACATCACTACCCAACACCCTACCACTTCCTGCTCCTGCAGTTACCATATGCCGCACAACAGAAGAGCAAGGTGTTCGTGCCACTGTTTACGGGCAGTACATAACTTTATGGGTGCTGGCTTACGATGCTTCCGAGCAGCTGGAGGCAATTAACTGCCTGGAAGAGGCAAAGCTGCTCTTTGATAAAGCGCATCCGTAATTCGCTTAATTTTTTTCCGCGCGGAAACTGAGAGCGAGTTAGAAATATAAGTAGTAAATAAATACTATGTTATAATTTAATAATATTTTTCTTGTTTCCTCATTTCAAGCGAGCTTGTTTCCTCGACTGAAAGTGAGCAACAGGAGTAATCCTTGACTGTGAATCTGAATCCATAACTCCCAAGATACAGAAGACTCTACAAAGAAACGTATATCATGCTCGGATACGTCCGGTAATCTTCTATAGTCCTGAGTCTTGAACGATGTAAGTTCCTCAAACGCCTGTGATAAAGTTATTATCTTTATTATTATAAAGGCATTATCTTTCCTTTTGATGACTTGAAATACTTTAGGAGCATTAGGAAACTAAAACCTTTTCACGGCGTGGTGCAAAAATTAACAAGCGACTCTATATTACCGTTCAAATAAATAAAAAAAACAAGCACTTACATTTACATAGGTCCGTAAATGCTCGTTGAGGACCGAACACACATCCCTCACAATCAAGCTTATTGACGATTTGGAAACCTAAAATAAATATAAGGAGCATTATTTTAATTATTAGCTTAAACAATATTAGAAAATATATTTACTTACGCGGAACACAAAATGGAGGCTGGTGAATGTCTCTCCAGTTGCCAAAAAGCGCAGAGTGATCATCAACCGTTCTTGGGCCGTAATTGATTCCTGCATATGTGTCCAACGGCAAATCCAACGGCTGGATGTTGGATTTTAGGACCAATAAGCGATAGTAAATAATCAAAATCTTCCTTCGTCATCCGCAGGAATGTCTTGATCGTCTCGTTCACCTGTTCGGCCATAATGGTATCCAACAGCCGGTTTCCAGCCTGGTCTCTACGGTGGAACAATTCTATTACCCACCATCGACGATCCCTTCGCTGTCGCCTGTTATAGGTATGGTCATTTTCGTTGGCCAATACAACACCGTCTACACTCATCTTTTATACACTTGGTCACAACCTAAAACGTTTCACGGGACAATAGGATTAATAACTGTTGATCTGTTTTGAATGCACACAATTTTTCAGAGAAATAGGAACAGTAATGCCAGAAATTGCGTTTATAAATTCGGGTTAGGATCGAGTGTAGAGCTGTCAGAAAGATTAATCGCAATTTCGCATTAATCGCAAAATTAATATTAATCTCAAAATTAATCGTGTCTAAACGTACGGTAAAGCATGCAAAGCATGCAAACAAATACAAAGAAAAAGTGATTTCATACAATGTTCATCGTGCCGCTCCTATTCTACGCTTCTTTTTTTTTGCTGTGTAGTGTGACGTATTGAAATCAGATATTTTTTGTTTACGTTTTGAACGGTAAGTGTGCTGATCAAACGGAGATAACTTTATTGACAATAACTATGGATATTTCGAAGGACTTAACATGGATTCATCAAAACTGCGGAAGGATGGAAATTTCAATCGAAAACGCAAGCGGGAATTGGAAGAATTGGACAGAATATGCGACGAGTAGCTTTCAAATGCAAATGTTTCTGGGTCGTATATTCCATGGCCGAATTTAGAACTAGGTAAATTTGTTTGTTAGATATTTTAGTTATGTTAGTTTTATACATTATAGGCAGAAAGTTAATAATTTTACATTTTTTAATGATACAGAACCTTCGGAAAATCTGGTGGATTTTAATTCTTCATTGTTTTGGGGAGATGGTGCTGATGAAAGTAGTTTTCTAGAGGATGTGGAGGATGGTGAAGGACAATGGATTGTGGACTGGACGATGATTTGAGTTTTGTGAATAATTTATCCTTAACTGATGCGCTTGTCATCTGGTCATCACATCTCCCGCTTCGCAACTAAAGCTATCCCAACTATATTAAGGAAACACTTTCAAGCACCGGTTCCAAAATCACCCCAAACTATTTTAAAGACTCCATCTCATGTGGGTAAACAAATTACACCGATAAATGGCGGGCAATTGTGGTATCGAGGAATACAGCCAGTGCTTGCTAGTTATTTTGGGTAAGTACATCGAAATGATACGATACTGGTAAGTGTTTTATGAGATTACTAATCCAAATTTTATCTTCTTTTAGAAACACAATCCTAGACATGACACAAGTTTCAATAGATGTGTCAATTGATGGTCTCCCGCTATTTACAAAGGATCGGAACAGTGTTATTCCGATTCAAATAAGAGTAGTAGAGTTGAGTTTTCTTCCGGTTTTTTGTAATCGGGATTTTTGGTGGATCATCGAAGCCGGGTAGCTTGGAAGAATTCCTTCAGCCATTAGTGACGGAAATCAATGACCTCCAGCGGAATGGTTTGAAGATCGGTGACAAAGTAGTACCATTTCATATGCGTGTCTTTATCGCAGATGCACCGATGCGTGCATTTTTAAAGGGTATGTTGTCAATCTGTAGCAATTGTATACCGGTACCTGTTTACTGATTCATTTTCCACTTTATTCTATTACAGCAACCATTAGCTACAACGGATACAATGGTTGCCTGCATTTCCTACAGCTGTGCACGCCCGTACGATCAGGAAGAGGTTTTACTGTAGTTTTTAACGAAGTAAATGCTTCTCCCCGTTCAGATGAGGATTTTAGGAACCGGGTATGTACAAGGCACCATACCGGATGGTCACCCTTGGAAAATATTGAATCATTTAATATGGTAAAGGATGTCCCTGGTTCTGATCGACTTCATTTAATTGATGAAGGATCAAGTAAAAGAATACTTGAAGGCGTAACGGAAAACAAATTCGACAGCAATTATATCATCCATATGTTTCCTCGTCAAAAAGAAGTGGTATCTGCTTTTTTGATCAAGACTCGCTTACCTTCTGAAATACCGCGCCGAATGCGGCATCTGAAGGAAATTTCTTTATGGAAGGCTACGGAGTTAAGAACCTTTTTGCATTACATTAGTGTTGTGGTGCATAAAAACTTCATGCAGATTAAAGCATACAGCCATTACTTGCTTTATTTTTGCGGTATTACCATCTTAAGTACAATGGAATACAAACACCTTTTTCCACTAGCAAAAAAGATGCTTGATAAATTTGTTAAAGATTTCAGTAAATACTATGGCTTGTCACATTTAGCAAGTAATATACACAACTTGGAGCACGTTGCTGAAGATGTTGAGCGATTGGGACCACTTGACTCATATTCAGCATATGAATTTGAGAACAATATGCGGTTTATAAAACCGTGTGTTCGATCGGGGACAAAAATTGTGGAACAGGTTGCTGGTAGGATGGCGGAACAGGGCCTTATTCGCAAAGCCATTTATCGTATTGAACGAACCTATCCATATATGAAAGAAAGGGTCGTTTTCAAGAAGCAGCTGATTTTGAGCTCAGACCACAATTTCAAAATAGTTGGTTCCTTACTAAAGATAACAAAATTATTAGGTACATAAAAGTATCAAAATGTACGCTTCTGTCATATACCATTCTTGGTTTAGAAGTAAGATCCTGGGACAAGATGTTTGACGTATATTTTCTAGATACTGAGGAATTGGAGGTTTTCAATTTAACTTCTATAGATACAAACATTTTTAAACTAGACGTAGATATTGGTTCTAGAAGGATAGAATTGCCTCCTACTTGCATTAAATGTAAATTAGTACCCGTTTTCCTTCCCAGTCGTCCTCTTTCCCAGCTCTCCGTGCAACGCTCATCTCAACCCAATTCATGTATGCTTTCTCCCCTGCTTCATACCTTCCAATGTAATGTTCCAATGTAGTATAATAGTATATCATTTGAACCATATTAGAAATGTACTATAACTATAAATGTTTTCCATGGAGTGTGTACGCTTCCTTTATAAGCTGAATACCGGGTAATAATTAATTGAATGTAAGATTTTTACACTTGCGTTGTTTTATCTTTGAGTAGCATAAAATGATAACGATTAATTTGATGGTTAAATAAAATTCAGTAAAAATGCACAGGTAATGCGTTTTATTGAGACACGTGCGCGTTTTCGTCATACAAATAGCAAATGTTATAAGAAAATTAGAATTTCGCTTTTTCTCAATACTTCGCATGGGTAAGCGGTGGGACATCACTATCATCTAAGAATACTTACACAATCATTGATTAATTTTTATTCCTATATAGCGATGGTGATGATGAGATCATAAACAACAATAAAGTGAAACATTAACTTTATTTCATAAATTCAATTAAATGCAACGCTTTTTTAATATACAATAACGAAAGTAAAATAAAAAGTAAACTAATTTCCTCATTCATTTGACCTAACAATGCTTCGCTTATGTTCGGTATGAACAACACTTTTCCTGATACGTTTTGTGTTACACGCACTTTTGGCATTATAAAGCTTACATTTAAGATATTTTTCAAACTCCGTTTTTTCTTCAAATCCTCCTACCGTCCTCAACACTTTGATGACAAACGGATATTTTACTAAACCTACTTTAGTAGGGTTTCCTATTTTGGAAGAACCGGTCCAATTACATTGTGCTAAAAAACTTCTAAAAATTATTTTTCCCAGTGCTTCGTGAGTGCTTTGTCTTGGATTCGTACTTTTAATTTTCTCCTTAAGCCAAAGTTCCATAATTCTGAAATTTTCCGGCAAAAAGATTGGCGATTGGCTTCCAACGAATCCAGTTGTTCCTTTGAGGACAATTCCGAACCATGGAACAATGGCCTCTTATTTATCAAAGATAGATTTGGAATGGATGTAGGTTTGGAATTTACATTGGGCGTTGGTTGTGCTGAATTTATTAGGCTTGCACTTTTCAAAACCATTTTCATATCTACTATTGCGATTGTTAGTTTGAAAGTCTGTTTATTATTTTCGTCGATGCACTGCTGACAAGCTGCAATTGCCTCCAGAATTTGTTTTGCTGCCATTTTATATTAGCTACAAAGAAATATATAATAATTAATTGATCTTTTTGATGATTATATGGTTACCTCGTACTTATTATAATTTAATTACAATTGACAAATAATTTACACGCACGAAACACGAGTATACAATCAATGTTGTTTTACTCGTTTCGATCTAGTTTTGATGTGCTCTTTTCTCCGTTGCAATGTCAAATATTATTGCAGGGTTAGGCCCGGGTCTATGAAAAAGTTGCGGCAGCATTTGTGCCTTGGCAACAAACTGATGTGGTCTATGAATATCATAGTTGCAACAAGCAACAGTGTTATGTCAAATTGAAAGATGTCATCTTTTCAAAATAAACAATGGCGTTTATTAGCAAATCAACAGTTGAACAATAAACACGGATGGAAAACGAGATGGAAAGTGCTTCACCCAATTTAAATAACTTTTGCACGCTTGAAGGAGGATCGTCAACTTTGATGGTATGCTTGATGGCAGAAGCAGCATTGCAGAGACCGGGAAAAACTGCTCTACTGCAAGAACGTGGCATAAAATGTGAATTTTCAACGTTGTTCCCGCAATTGCTTCGCGACCCAGTGAAATTTCATGATTATATGCGTATGGATAAAGGAACCTTTTTTTATATACTTGGTTATATAAGGAACAGCATAGATAAGGCGAAGAAAAACAATGCGTACATCAGTCCTGAGGTCCGGCTCATGATAACCTTAAGGTAAGTATATTACTTACTCTTGTATCGATGAATTCTATTCACTTTTCATTCGGGCCTTGTATTGAAGCGTATACGTATACGAACTTATACATCTGCGTGGTACAAGCAAGCATTGAAAGCTTGCGTATATTCAAAATTTTTCTTTTAGTCAATGGTTCGCAGCCCGATGCGATTTTGTAGCGGTCTTGTAAATTTTTTTCGACACAGTAAAAACGTTCATACTTTTTTCTACTTTATAGGAATCGATCCATAATTGTTTCTTTCATGCTAATTTGAAGTATGAATACAATACATTATAATACTTAAAGAATGAAACAAAAGTATTTATTCGTCTTCCATGTTTTGGAATTTTGAAATTACTTCCATTATGTTCATGCGTGCTGCAAGCTGGTATTTTTTTGGTATTTCTTTAAGAGGTTCTATAATGCTAATAGCAAAATGGTATTCGCTGTCGTTCAAATTAAACCTTTCTGTCTTATCCTTCTTTAAATTTAACAACTCATTTGTGATGGAAACAAGATCTTTTTTGGAACGTATGACCGGTTTACTTGGTCCTGCCATCTGAAGCATCCTAGCGGGAGTTGTAACATCTTCGATGTTTTCAATATCTTCGTCGGTTGACATTTCGAGGTATTCTAAAAAAAAAGTTAAGTTCAAAATTACAATTATTTAATTATTTATTTTCACTCCAATTCAATTGTTACCTTCTTCTATTGCTGGCATATTTCCCACCATTGGACGCGATCCGAATACGTCATTTAAAAAGCTTAGTTGTTCAAAGTGTTTCCACTGCTTGTGGTTGCTTGCAGCCAATCCAGTTGTTCGATTCTTTTTATTTAGTTCTCGCTTGTACTGGCTTCGCAACACGTGCCATTTCTTCTTCAACATGTCCACTGAAACATACAAAAGTGTGGGAATTATCATATTATTTATTCAAATTTATTTTTTAATTACAGATATCTTTCAACTGGATTAACCTTCAGAGCACTTTCGTCGTCGTTTCGTATCTCTCATCAAGCAATTGCTAGTATAATCTACGAAACGTGTGAAGCAATTTGGAAAACGCTGCAACCAGTACATATGCCAGTACCAACGATTGCTTCATTTATGGAAGTATCAAAAGATTTTGAAGCGAAATGGAATTTTCCTAACTGTATTGGGGCCATTGATGGAAAACACATCAGAATCAGATGCCCATCGAACTCTGGGTCAACATTTTTCAATTATAAAACTTTTTTCTCCATCTATCTGCAAGCCATTTCTGATGATAATTGTAAATTTATCACGGTGGACATCGGAGATTATGGAAGACGATCTGACAGTGGAGTATTTGCTAACTCTGCAACGTATAAGCACATCGAAAATAATACATTTAACATGCCTCCTCCTAAACCCCTGCGAGGAACTTTTTCCAATATGCCGTACGTGTTGATTGGTGATCAAGGATACCCATTAAAAACTTATTTAATGAGGCCGTATAGTAGTGGGTTGGACGAAGAAAAAGAATCATTCAACACCACATTAAGCAGAGCTAGAAAGACAGTAGAATGTGCTTTTGGAATTTTGGCCTCAAAATGGAGATGTCTTTATAGTCTCATACAAATATCACCCAAGAATGTGGATGTTATAGTAAAAACAATGTGCATTTTGCACAATATTTGCATTGATAGAAGAGTGATTTTGGACACACAGTTATGGAGCGATATTTTGACACGGTCTGTACCTAGTAATAATTTAAGGGCGAACAACCGAAGTAGTCAGTTAGCGTATGCCATTAGAGAAAACTTCAAACGTTATATAGTATCAGGCGCAACCGTTGAGTTAAACATATGAATTCAACACAAAAATATTCCGATTCAACTATATGTCTATCTAATTTGGATATAAGATACCACTACTGCCACATTTACTTTCAGAAATATTATACTGCAACAATAAACTATAAGTTACTTAAGATATTTCTTTTACATCATCACGAGTAATCTTCACGAATGTATGCATGGTTTCCCGGGGTAATGGTCCATATTTTATCTACACTGGCTTAAGGAATGGTTATGTTACACGCATACGCGGAAATTTGGAGACTGATAAATAAACTGCCATGCTACCCACTTTGACGACTACCTTGCGGACAGGGTCGCATCTTCTGGCAACTGAAGAAATGCGAAAATGTTATTTATGGAAGCAGCGCTTCTCGACAAAATATACGCACGTTGTTATAAAATTGTACACAAGCAACTACAGGCATAATACACGACCGGCATTTTTTGAGAACACAAATTTGGACAAGCAGAATACGGAACAAACTAATCCACAAAAGCTATGCCACTTTTATTAAATCATCTGTATGACCACGTTGATCTTCTAGATACTGATTGTGTGGGTTTTCCTTTCACCTTTTTAGGTGTAAGGTGGCAGATGATGTACATTTTACTACCATTTTCAGGAGCTTGTAAACACTATTCCTTTTATTCTAGTTTGTAATAAAAAAAAACGCTTGTGCACATTACAGCGACCCATTACGTTCTGTGAAACCCCCAGAAGATTATTTAAGTTAAAGCTTTCCTTTGATACGAAATGTAAAGTGTCAACTTTACCTGATTTGGAAGCCTGAATGTCTGAATGTCGTTTGGAAGCCTTAAATAGAGAAACTGCCCAAAATTAAGCCAGTTCGATCAGAATTGCTGGCAAAAGGAAAAGCGCGGGAACAAGTTATATTTGGTTTGTTTTAATCACATGCGAGTGCATTGGGAACAAATGTTTCTTTGATACCGTGGGCCAACCACATAGTTTCAATAACTATGACAATAGTAATTTTGCACAGTTTATACACTACTTGAAAATCACCACACGCTAATTATGTATAAACTTACCAGGAACATTGGTGATTTCTTGAATTTCCTGCCAAAGTTTCTTGTCCGAGTTGCGAATATGGTATTCCTTTAACTTGGTATCCCAAAACGCCGGCCGTAGTTCAATCAAGTCGATGAATAATTCCTCGTTCATTGTAAACGCACTTGCTCTATAAACAAATATATGATTATGCGTTTGTTTTTATGACTAATTTTGCCACATGAATAACATCTTACCTTAAATTTCTTTCGTGTATTCGTTTCACTTTGCTATCACTGGTATATTGCGCACATGAATACAGGCGGTTGAAAAATCGAATTCGCGGAATTTTTAGCCTTTGTACGTGTTTTGACAGCCATCCATGGGTGAAGCAATATCATATGGGCTGGGGTGAGCCAAGTTTCACCAAGGTATTTAGTTGCGGGAAGATTCGAACATGAATTTCAAACATTCGAACTGAAACAAATCGGTTTGTTCCTCTTGCAGCAAAAATCTTCATGCAGCTTGAATTTGACATTTCATCCATACGATTTGGCAACAAAAGTGCCCGCAACATTTTCATAGACCCGGCCCTAAATTACACGCCTTCGAAGCTGGTTCACGAGGCGTCGAAATGTCTGCTGGTTATGCGTCGTGATTTCATACATCACGCTACCCACTCGTTTTGAGACTTTACCGGCGACCCATTTCCAAGTATTTCGGTGGAACATTTTGGCGTAGACAGGACCCCTTTGAACGGCTCTTCTACGTGCTGCTGGTCAGGTTAGGCTTCTAACGCTGACGGTGGGCGTAGCAACTCCAACGACGTTCTAATATTTCGACCGAACATGATGTCAGCCGGCGTACGCCCGTCAAGACCTCGATGCGGTGTCGAGCGATATGATAAAAGGAAGGTTTCATGAGCTTCCTCGAGTGTTACATTATCCGTTCTGCTTTTTCGTAGGGCGCGCTTGAAGGTATCCACGAATCGTTCGGCCTGCCCGTTAGACTGCGGATGAAACGGTGCCGTGGTTACGTGCTCGATGCCATTGTGGACACAAAAATCGCTGAAAGCTTCGCTGGTGAATTGCGCCCCGTCATCGCTGACTAGCTTCAGTGGCATTCCGAAACGCGCAAACATATTCCGTAGAATTGAAACGGTAGCCATCGCCGTTATAGTTGACGTTTTAACGATTTCGGGCCACTTGGAGAGTGCGTCAACGGCGATTTGGTAGTAGAGGTCCTCTATTGGCCCGGCGTAGTCTATATGGACTCGCTCCCATGGTTTCGACGGTTTCGGGTGTGTGCTTTTTCTATGGACAGCTAGCACTTGTTCACTCGATTTTGCACCAATCATCACACTGTCCCCTTTTTTTGTGTTATACGCCGACACTCAGCTGCTAGTTCATCTAGCGTGACGTCATTACGCTCTTCCTCTCGCGCGAGAAGCCTTGTGCGGCCCAAACGACAAAGTGCTCGACTGAGAGTGAATTTCGAGTGGAATTCATGGCTTCACAAGCAGCTTCACAACGGCTTCATAGCAGAAATTGTGAAGAAGTTTTTGAGAGTGTGTGCGTGAGGGTCATCCTGTCTCGAGAGCGTTTATCCCAAGTAACAATTTTTCAACAATTAATAACAATAAACAATTAACAATAAATAACAATTAACCGTTGGCTGACATTTGCCAACGATACAATAAATATACACAAACAAAAATTAAACAATTCTCGTTTTTATTCTACATTGTTTTACTTTGGTAATCGTCCATTTTGCACCTTTAAACGCAATCTTAAATAAAAAAGCTGGAATTAAGAAGAGATAAAAATTAATTAACTTTTAATAACGTTTGTCCCTTGTCTAATCTACTTGTAGTATATTATATCTTTATTTCAATACCTTGACGTACCATTTCAATAAACCTTGTATGATTGTTAATTGGGTTGTCAAACACTCACACACACAATTGACATGTGACCCGACAGGGCCGGAAAAGACATGGACATTCACATGCAGACTATCGACAGCGACGGACACGTTACTACACTACTTATCTTTCACAATTGGCAAAACGCGGTTCAAATCAGCATTCCATTCATGCTGAATAGTCCTGTACGAGGTAGACAGCAAAAAAGATGTATAATTTAAAACTGTACAAGAAGCATAATATATATCGGTTTTGCTGTAGAATGTTGTCCGAAACGCAGAGGACGAAACAGGGGTGCTTTCAGAAGATCGTTTTCGTTGAATTTGAGTTGGACGGGTTCCAATCACCACCCGATATGTTCCGGTTTATATTAGCCTTCGTCCATTGGATACTCACAAACGGCGGAAGCTAAAACAAACACAAAAATTTGCATAATGCAAGACACAGTGGTAACATAAGTGTTCTTCAGTTTCCTCCGATATCAATTAATGAAGGTGAGGATAACAAATACATTGATGCAATCGGAAGAACCATTGGCAGCAAAACTTACCGATTTGGGACGCATCAGCAAAGCAAACACTGACAAGACGTGGAAGTACGTGATCAACGTGGAGCAATATGGTTGTTGCGAGTGAGTTTAATGAGCTTTCTCACTAGAATGATGGTTCCGATGATCATGTGTACCTGCAGTTACGGAGGACTTTTGCTGACCAAGTGTATCCCACTAAAATAGGCTCTGGAACGTAATCGGCTGGCTGAAGCGACGTGCCATCGTAATTGATAGGTTAAATTTCAATCAGTAAACCTAAATGTAGTTAACTGATGCTTGGAAAACTATTTTAATCACAACACATCGAAAACGCGTGGGCACTACAAATTGTAAACAAACTACTGTCAGAGAAATGATTGTGTACTTCTCTGACAGTAGCGCGGGCTCTGACAGTGTCGGCGATGTAACAGTAAACATTTGGCACTACGTATTTGCAGCTTTGTTGCTTGCACTAATTCCGCATTAAACCTGTTATTTAACAGTTTTTGTGGACCAGACAATAAGGTTAAAGTGAGATGATTTAAATTTAACATAGATACTACAAATTCAACTAATTTAATATCCCACAGAATTGGATAATAGAAAACAAATCGATGGAGATCCTGAATATGTTGAAGGCAAGATTGCCGCAATTGACTGTTATTAGTCAACCAGTAAATGCAGTGCCTACAACACATATTAGAGCAAATGATGTGGTTGAATCAAGATTTGCTACATCAACTATGAACGCGATACGCACATCAGAAGACATTACCGCCAACAAAACGGTTCTTTCGTCCCAGTTAGATCTTACGCCCAGTGTTGCCAACATACGACGTATTCAGGGAGAAGCTACCGATAGTACGGAAGCGGGTCCTTCCTTTCAGACATCCTTGGCTTCTAATTTTTCTGTTAAAAAACGTTTGATACGTCCGGTAGAAGCTACCGACATTGTAAAAGCGATTCCTGTGTCGATACCTGCTGCGGTTTCAAGTGTTTCTAGTAAAAGACGCTTGATAACTCCGGTAAAAGATACCTTCATTGTAAAAGCGGTTCCTTTGTCGCAGCCATCCAATGCCACTACAAGTACAAAAACAGATTTAAAAAACTTGCCATCTATGGGGCAGGAAGACTTTAAGCAACACGTTATAAAAGATTTATCAATTGTAAAGATGGCGGACAACTTGAAATAACGGAAGTATAACTGAAGTCTGAAGGTGTTCACTCTTTCGAGGCTCAAACGATAATAATAATTTATTTTCAGTCCGTGATTTCAGGCGTATGTTGAGCTGTCATTGTGACAGCTGTCAAGGCCTATATACATAAGGTGGATAAGTGGATAAGGATATATACATAAGTGGTCAAGGTTTATAATTTTGAACCATCTACAACTCGGCCAACCTGACAAATGAATTGGCCTCAATTCTCTTAATTTATATTACGGCCTGAATTCGTAACGGCAACGTGTTGCCTGGAGAGTTTTCGATATATAGAAACGAATGTGGTTGCACCCAGTGTTTTAATTTGTCTGATTCTAAGACTCCGTCGAATGGTAATTGGGTTACTTGATAACCGTCAATATCACGTACTACATAGCGATCATTTGGTAGGATTTTGTGGATAAAATACGGTCCTCTGTATTTTGCTATTAGTCTTTTATTTGAATTAGGTGCCGTATCTATATTTTTTATGACTACGTAATCTCCTATGTTGTATACTGGTGCGGGATTATTTTTCTTCAGAAATTGTTGTTCGTTTGTTTTTTGAGATTTAACGATGTTTTCAGAAGCTTGGCGACGTATGGTTTCAAAGTCTCTAGAATGTGTATCATTTTTCATTTCCAAAAATTCACTCAGTTCATCGACTAAAGGACCACGTTGTTCGACTCCGAAAAGCATAACTGAAGGTGTAAATTTAGTTGACGCATGAACTGTATTATTCTGGGCATACTCTGCTTTGGTTAATTGAAAGCTCCAATTTCCGTGGTCTAAAGAGTTGGAAAGTTTACTTTAAATTGGTCGTAAAATCTATTAACTCGCTCTACTTGCCCATTTGCTTGTGGTGAACTAGTAGCATTTAGAACATGACAAATTCCTCGTTCATTTAAAAACTTTTCAAATAGTGCAGATGTGAAACACGTGGCTCGATCACTAATAACACGACTAGGTCGACTATAATAAGCCATATATTGTGAAAGCGCATTGCAAACTTCTTGTGCATTTGTGGAAACTGTTGGGTATAATTTTACAAATTTAGTGAATGCATCAATTACTACTAATACATATTTTTTCTTTGACTGAATGCAAGGTAGGGGGCCTAAGTGGTCAATGTGTATTGTATCAAATGGAATTGCTATTTTGATTATACTATGGAGATTTCGATTATTGTTTCTTACAGGTGAAGTATAAATGATACATTTAAGGCAATTTTTAATGAAATTTTCGACCCTGGTTTTCATTAGGGGAAACCAATAGTATTTGCTTATTTGATCACAACACTTCCCAGTTCCTAAGTGTCCTATTTTCTCATGGGTATATCGAATTACATTATCTATCATTTCTCTAGGCACATAAAGCTGCAGTTTATTTGAAGGTGACTGTCGGTAAACTAAGCCATCTTGAAAAACATAGCCTTTCATAGGTCTATTCTCCAATTCGTTTTTTAGTGCTTCTATGTCTGCGTCCCGGGATTGCGTTATTTGTTGTTGGCTATCAATATCTATTTCTTTTACTATATTCACAGAAAATGATCGACTTAGAGCATCCACATGGCTCATTGCAGTTCCCGGACGATGTTGCATAGTGTAATTATAATTTTCAAGGAAAAGAGACCAACGTGCTATTTTTGCGGAAGCATTACGGTTTTTCAAAGTTTCTACGAGAGAATTGCAATCAGTGATTATTTTTATTGGAATACCATGAACATAACTGTGGAATCGTTTGAGAGCATATATGACAGATAATGTTTCTAGTTCATAACTATGTAGTTTGGACTCATCTTTAGATGTGGCTTTTGAAAAATAGGCAATGGGATGAAATTTGTTGTCTTCTTGCTTTTGCAATAATACGGATCCAAAGCCGATTGTGCTCGCATCACAGTGCAATTCTGTTTCACGAGTGGGGTCAAAAATAGAAAGAACTGGAGACTCAATTAGTTTTTGTCGAAGGGTTTCAAATGCGTTTGTACATTCTGAGTCAAAAATGAACGACTTATCTGATCGAAGTAAATTTGTAAGGGGTTTAGCAAGAATGGAAAATGAAGGTACAAAACGGCGGAAGTAGGAGAAAAGTCCAACGCATCTCTGAATTTGTTTGGTATCTTTAGGTACAGGGTAATTTTTGATCGCCAAAATATGTTTATCAGTAGGACGTATGCCATGTGAATTTGCCCTGTAACCTAAATAATCTAGTTCGTTTTGAGCGATATGGCATTTATCAAGACGCAATTCTAAACCACTTTGACGAATTTTGCGAAGAACTTCGCTTAATACTTGAATATGGGTATTAAAATCTACTGAAGCAATAATGAAATCATCTAGATAAACAACTAATTTTTCAGAATCTATGAATTCTCTAAGAATTGAGTTAATGAATCTTTGGAATTCCGATGGGGCATTTTTAAGACCAAACGGCATGTATAGGTATTCATATTGTCCGTCTGGTGTGACGAATGATGTATACTTTACAGAGTCTTCGTGCATTTTCACTTGATGGAACCCTCTTTTCAAATCCAATAAACTAAAAAAATGTTTATTGCTTAAATGTTCTAAACATGAGTCTATTAAAGGAATTGGAAAATTGTCTCTAATTGTTATTTTGTTAATTGGTCTATAGTCCACACATTTCCTAATCTCTCCGTTCTTTTTGCGTACTAGAACGAGTGCTGAAGCGTAAGGAGAATTGCTAGGGCGAATTATATTTTTATCTAGCAGGTCTTTGACTATTTCCCTAACCTGATTTCGTTCCGCGTATGATAGACGTCGTGGTTTACAGTGTATTGGTGTGTCATGAATGAGATTTATTTTCATACTATGGTCAGGAAACTTAATTTGGTCTGAAGGAATGTGAAAATAATTAGCGTCTATTGTTTTTTTAAGGGTAGCTATTTGTTCCTTTGTAAGTTTGTAATTTATATGCGGTTCTTTCCTTTCATCCATTTCAATCGCGCAAAGTTCTGCGAAGCTATTATCCAAGGGTGCAACCTCTTCTTTCATTTTTGTGCTATCATGTTTCAAAATACCGATATGTTGGAGTTGTGAAGATATGCGTGGGTCTAACGTAGGAAGGTTGGTTTTATTATTCATATTTAATAGTTGTTGTTTATTGTATTTAAATATCACTTGCGTCAGATGGACATCAAATTTAGTTAATAAATCACGACCAATTATCAATGGCCATGCCATTGAACCTTTACTGAGTATATTGAAAATATGATACTTGTTATAGTCTTTGAACTTAATGCGGCATTGCAGCTGACCGCGCATTCTTAATTGTTTGTTCCCTGATCCGAAATATTTTGAAGTGTTAATGGCACTTAAACATGATCTAGGGACCAGTGATTCATCAATGAAGCTTGCTGGACTTCCTGAATCAAAAAGACAACGCACGCATTTAATTTCATCGCTCCAACAATCTCTCAATTTAAAGGCAACACTTACCTCCTGTGTTTCTTGCAGTTTCGTAACTGCATCCGTATTAGCTGCGAAGACTGCAGTCGAAGATTTCTTCCGTTCTGGACAATCTTTGTACAGATGACTAGTTTGAAAGCATCGGAAACAGGACCCTGGTGGACGAGGGGGCTTTGGGCACTTGTCACGCAAATGACCAAAAGCCGAACAGTTGAAACAGCGGGTTTCTGAGGCAGTGACTTCTGGACTGGTGGTGGAAGCTTGTTGGGGTTTGACGCGGGTAGAAGAACCAGGTTCTTTCAGCATGCGTATTTGTTCATATTTTCCTAACATTGCTTTCAGCTCCCCTATGGTGTTGGCTGAGTAACGCATCGCACTCGTATTGCTTGCATCGCCCATGTTATCGATGATGATGGAAACTAATTCTTCTTCCGGTATAGGTCCATTCTTCGCTATTTTTCCATATCCAGAACATATCTAAATGTTGTTCCGAAGGTAGAAGCCGTCGACGCCGAAGCTGCTGGTACACACACTCTAAAGTAGGCCCCTTTCCAAATGCAGAAGTCAGTTGCGTTTTGAGCTCAGCGTAGGTCTGCATAGTAAGCGTCTTTGCAAAAATAGCTGCAGTTCCGGATAGAAGGCGACGCGTAACAATAAGCATTGTTGTATCCTTGAGCTGCAGCAGATCACATGCTTTGTCCACTTCTTGAAACCACGCTTTGATATTCTCTCTATTGTCGCCCGAAAAAGTTGTTACCATGCTGCTAATGCACTCGAACGCGTCACGCATCTTTGCAGGAGCGTTTTCACCGTTTGCAAATGATTTGTCACCAATGCTTGCTTTAATCTCTGCCATTTCTTTTTGGAGTGAAAGAATTGTTTTCTCCTGTTGAATTGGTACCGCGGCCGCCGCGTATAACTTTGGTTGTTAATTTTGAACTTCGGCACGGCTCGGCTCAGCTCGGTTTAGGTCGGCTTTCAAATCTTCCGCGGCAGGTTGTCAAATCTCCGCGCCTAACTGTCAAACAGGCGCTCCGCGGAAGGCGTTGCCGCGGAAACGCAGCTTTGTTGAACATCGACAAATCTGCGGCACAGCAGGCACCGCGGTAGATTTGACAGTCGAGCGCGGCGAGCTGGTATACAAATTCTATTTTGACAACGACAGTCATACGCGGCCGCCGCGGTACCGCGGTCCGTGTGGAGGCGACCTAACACAAGTCCTGATTTTTAAGGTTAAATGCAATACTGAACCGAGAATGATTATGAATGATTGCCTAAGGCTATTATTCAGCAGAGCTTTTCTAGTGCAGTGTTGCTGGAGGGGTGGTGGACACTGCGGAAAAATTCCGATAAATAGTTACCCAAAAATATTGGAGTTATTTAAACTTGTAGCTTGTAAACTTGCAGAAATGTTCGTTATAACGGATGCGGATGTAGAACTATTTTTTAAATGCAAGCTCAAGAATGCTTATAGCAATTTCAAAAATTACCGGAATATTCGAAAAGGGTCCTGTAAAAAACGATATACGCGTGTAAATAAAACTAAGAGCTAAGCTTGTCTATTATAATTGTCTGTAAACGTTCTTCCCGCACATTTCTTACCAGCGGGTATTGAGATACACTCGCGTCACTGTAAACTCGCTTACCTGCACAGTTCTTACCAATGGGTAACGGGGAACACTCGCGCCACACTTTCCGGAGTCTTGATCAGTTACGCTGGCATCGTACGATCGGACGAAAGAACTTCGATCGTTAGGGTGGTTCGTCAGAACTCTACTGTTGGAGACATTGAGGCCTTACCTTGGGTAGGGGGACACTCAAAGCTCTTGAAATGAGAAGACGTAAGTTTTGGTTGAGTAATATCTAGCTCAGACGGTCCAAACGATTCTGTCCGTTCTGAGCTGCGGCATCTTTATTTATACTCAATTTTACATTGTGGTTTTTACTCTATTTGTTAAACTATGTGAACGGAAATGGCCTCAATATAATTGTTTATTATTTATAGTGCAATAATTGTTCAAAGTTGGCGTTGAGTTCACGCGGGTTTGTAAGAATGCTTACTTTGCTTAACACATCACCTGAGCGTTCTTCAGCGCCTCATATTGTTTATGTTTTCATTTGCGTTGGTCACTAGCTGCGCGCAATTGCTGATTTTTGTTATTTCTTTCAGGGGTTTGCTATACGTGGGTCACTGTCCCAGACCGGGTTGTTGTTATGTTGGTATAAAATGTACTATGGTATATCGTTTGATGTGAGGTGGTCAAAATGTTTTCTGTATCCAAATGTAAGCTGTTTAGCATTTATGCTACATGTCGTTTTATTTTTTTCTTGAATACAATAGCCATGTTCTGTAATGAAAATTAGTACGCCAAATAAGAAACAGTTTATGTAGGCTTTATTAATTAATTAAATTATGATTGAATTATATTAGTACTAGAAAAGTGATAATGCTAACTAATCGGACAACAACGTGTGTAAAAGAGGGAAAAACATTTGGACACCAGAAATTGAAGGGGAAGAGACAGCAACTAACTTGCACCTTATTTGATGCAAAGGTATTTGCACTTCTCTGGTAGATGTATCAGCGTCAGTTCGATAAATGAAAATGTCGGCAGATGAAAATTCTACATTTTGACCCTCTTCAGTAAATTCAAAACTGAACAAATCAGTTACGTAACTGAACAAATCAGTTACGTATTCAAATCGCATTCCAACAATGATCAGCGACAATTCTTTGTACACGGGACTAAATTTTACAACCTCATTATTTTTTGTTAAAAACCACTCATCGCCTGACAAAGCTTTTAATGTGAAATCGGCAGCCAATCGAATCCCTTTTCCGTTGTGCACTATCCGGGGATAATCACAACTGGATGTGGCTAAACTTCGAACATCCGCTCGCTCTTCGGACCTAGCTGCAATTTGCACACCGCATTTGAAACCGGATCGTACTGAGCGTTTCAATATTCCTAAATAGTTCTCGAAGCAATATGTCGAAAAACTATCTAGCGGGCCATAGCGAAGAACATCTCGAGCAACATGTTGGAGGTTATGAATATTGCTCGTCAAATGTTTTCGACCAAAAATTGCACCAAAATCCCGCACATACGTATCTAAGAAAATAAATGCACGGTTCCAATGTCGGCGATGAAATTCCGTGGAATATATAGTTAGAGCGCAAAAATATAGCAACAAATGGTTGTACGCCCGTGAGCTCAAAATTTCCTCCATAACCACAACGCTGCCGTAGTGCAAAAATGAACGGAATTGCGTGCCTTTCCATTTGTGTATAAACACTGGATCTAATATTTTCCTATTGATTTCCGAAGGTAGCCGTAGCGACGTACAAAAATTCGTTAAAACATTCCTCTGGGAAGAAGTCAACCGAGGAAACGATAAAAACTTTCTATCCCAAATCCCATACAACCATCTCCTTGTCGCTCCTAGATCGCATAAATGCAAACAGTCACTAGTTGGTACATTTTGTACTATATCAAATTCAACCAGATCTTCTAGAGGTGTATCCCACGGCTGATGATGATCAATGCAGACTCTTGAGCGGAATCCAGCATCGGTCCTTAATGGCGCACCGACAGAATCTAACACAATCTTATGACTGTTGGGATCATATTCACCAACGCAAGTACATCTTAAGCAACCATGCACTGCGTTGTAGGACTAAGTTGCTGTAAATTTAAAAATGAAATTTGTCATGAAATATGCAAACAGAGATGCACTGAGGACAAATGTTGGTACAATAATTTTTACCTTTTATAAATGCTCTTGCCGGAGAATCCGCAATAAATGCACGGATCTTAAATCTGATGGTTGCGGCTCCGATTTGAACCCCTCTTGCGTACAGCTCGTTTGCTTCCACTACGAGGGGACGCAGAAAATCCTCAACGCTTTTTGGTTTTCCGTTGCCAGAAAACACAGCAACCATCATTTAGGTAGATCATCCCAAAAGTTAGAAAGCTTAAGCTTTAAGCCTGTATCTGCCAAATAATCCAGTTACCGGGCTGTATCATTCTGTACAGATTCGTAAAGGGATAATTTTTGTGAAACTAAAATTTGAGAAAAATCGATTTAAGTTTAGTAATTTGATTTTAATTTCAATGTATTTGAAATAATATACAAGTCTGATTATTAAAATAATCTTTTGTTAGTTGTTTTCGTTAAAAAAAATGTTTACTTTTTTCGCACACGGGAAAAATGGCCCAACCTGGCTCAGACCAGCTAGCAAAATTCTTTGTTTTGACATTTGTCGAGCTTGGGTTTTGGGTACTTTCATTGAGAAATCAATCTAATCCTTCGTTCCTATGCTTAACTTGGCTTGCCATTTGTATGGCGAGCTGAAAGCGCATAAGCCTGGAAACGTCAAAATGCATACAAAAAACTGGCTAAGAGCGTGATCTACCCCATTATTGAAGCATCCTTTACCTCTTCCACCTTCATCAAAATGGGCCAAACTTCCATTTTGACGCTTTTATGGAGAGGAAGGCCGTCAACTGAGAATTGAACCGTAAATTGCTCCGTGTTTGGTGTAGAAGATCTGTATAAATGAATGGTTTACATCATGTTTGAATGAATGGTTTACATCATGACATAAAACACTTAAAAATGATATATCTATAAAATAATAAAATTTACTTGAAATATTGTTTAAATGACTTTTCAATGCCTTTGTACCAATTTTGTACCACCAGGAATTTGCTTCATTTCCTGGCTTATAGTGGTACAAGTTTTGAGTAATGTTCGACAATCTTTGGGAAGATCCAAGTCAGTGTTGTTTCTTAAAATTTCCAAGCAAGCAATCTCTGATTGTAGAATGGTTTCCACAATTGTGATAAGATTTCCCGTAGGCAACATTTCCCTCATTTTTTATATTCCTCGCTCAGGAATATTTTCCTCGCTGTCTGTATCTACTACAAACATAGTATCATCGTCTGAAAGTACTACTAAAATTAAACAACAAATACAAATTATTATGTCATACTGGACATGGTATTTTATGCTAACGTACCGTCATGTGTATTTTGTAGACAGCTTCTTTTCCTATTTTCGGATAAAATTAACAGATTATCGGCATCATTGGTTAAGGTTGAATCTTGCAAAATAAATAAAAGACATACAAGCGCTTGCGCTATTGATTTTCGGACCAATAAAATGTGTGTTGCAACAAGAACACGAAGGAATAATAAATCAAATTTATTATTTCAGTATCACGTACTACTTGCAATACATATTATTTCCTATTTAAATAGTACAGCATGTTCCACTGCATGTATTTCGCATTGTAAAACACTACATATCATAAAACATGTGAACGCATACCATGCTTCAAATTATTTACCACGTTGTGATGAGAAACCTCGGCACGGTCCTGCCACTGCTTCGTCATATTCAGCCGAAAGCTGCTCCAACAGTTTATCGCGTTGACGATAAGCTATTCCCGTCTTTCGATTTTGTGACATTATACGATAAATTTATAGAAACAATTTGCAATTTTTTGTCACACCACTATCGTAACTGCTAATGTTTCACGTAAGAAAATAGCCAGTCATGTGTTGACAGATTCAACTTTTATGAAACGCCGATTTCAATACATTCATGAGATATGACAGCAAAACCAAATGTTCATGACAGCCCTATATCGACACAGCCGGCCACGCACACACTCTCATAATCCGGTGGTTCGAGGAAATTTCATGCAGATTTTGACAGGGAAACGCACCAAATTCATCGTTCGATGAACAAATTGTCGTTTGGGGGATTTCTGCATCCGTTTCATCCTTCAGCCCACATACTAATATTAAACACTTGAACTGATCCTCGTTCATCGATGAAAACTGGAAATCGACGCATGAACGGTTCACGCGGCAAATGAACGCTAGAATATCTTCCGAGCGCGTTTTTGCTAGCTGCATGCACTGGTATCGCTTGCTGACGATTGATTCGGCGGTTCCGAACAACGACTTCAGAATGCACACTGTTTCCTCGAATGACACGTCGCGCGGAAGACGGGGCAGGATGTAGTTGGAATAGCGAGAGTGTTCCATCGTTCCCAGCTTCCTTAGTAGCAGGCGAACTTTCGCCGCATCGTCCAGTCGGGAGGCGTCCTGCTGAAATAAATCCTCGTAACGAGCAAATCATGCTTCGAACGTTACGTTGGATTCGGCCTCGTACCGAAGCTCTGTTAGGCTGCGCGCCAAAGCTTCCATGATAAGCTCGGGCTTCTGCTGACTAAGCGACTTCTGTTGATGCTGGGATTCTGGATTACGATGGTTCGTATGCATTTGCATCATTTGCGCCATCATTTGCTGCTGCTGGGACATCTGTTGTTGCATTAACTGCAACATTTGGTAAAACGCAGCGTTTTCGGGAATCTGCGCTAATTATCCCGCTTGCTGAAAAGACGGCGTCCCAGGATGCTGCGATGATGCCGACGGTACGCTCTGCGGAGGGGCGTAGAGATGAGAAGGGCCAAAGGCCTAGCGCCTCAGGCGGATCAGTGATGATCTCCGTGCTTCCTCTTCGCTCGCGTCGGATGCACCGTTCTCGTTGGTGCTCATCTTTCGCTTTTTTGTCGGTGGCGGCGGAATTTTTAACTAACACACGAAACTATCACAGGATTAAAATTTTGTCACAGGCACAAACGCACAGTAAAACTTTATCACAAAAAAAAATAGTTCAGGTAGATCCCATCCTCGTCGCCACTTTTATGTTTCGTGTAATGTTCGTGATATCTTGTGATCAAATCAATGAAAAACCTGTGAACGCATGGATTTACGACCTTAACTATAGTTTAACGTAAAAACAGATAAGTACTCAACAGGACACGCGGGCACCGACCGATAGCACAACTCTCTTAAAATTGCACCATTGCTCTCCTTCTACTCGTGCCTTGTGACCGTTGACCTGCCGAACTGATCCTTCACCTACACATCGACACGTTGACAGCTTGACTGTCAACGACGAGCAACTGGTCTAATCAGCTCGGTCAGGTTGGATCACAACACCTTTCCTGATCCTGCGAAACTTATACATGATTGATTATCTTCATATTATTGTTGGTCCACTCGTATTTTCTCGCAGATTTCGCAGAGAACAGCTTTTGCCATACTATTTCTTGGCACGCTTCAGTAAGGGCACAGTATTCGACCTCCATGGATGATACAACTCTGACGTCTACTGACCCAGGATATAACTCCTCCAGCATAAAGAATCATAAACTCCGTGATGAATTTCCTGCTACTAACATCTCCTGCCCAATCTGCATCGCAAAACGCTTTAAGAACTTCCCAAATAGCCAGATTTGCTTAAGCAGCCAATTTGGCAAAGTTAAAGCTCGTTCTTTAAATAGGTCGTTTGCAGTAGATAACCAGCCTCCCAGCCCGCAAATGCTGTAAGTTTTTCGGGCAAGGGGCTATGAGAAAGGTGGAAAATGGCGACTGCGACGAGTTTGAAGTTCAATTGACAGGCCAAGGGAAAGAAGTGTGTGTGCAAGAGGCCAGAGAGGTCACGTCAGTCCGAATGTTTACGTTTTTTGCAGGTGCGCGGTAAAATTGTTAAGAAATTTGAAACGTTTTATTGTGACATATGTGTGTGCGCCTGAATAAAATGGAACGGTCTAAACTAGCAACTGGAACGGCAAAACGAGTTATAAAGTTTCCAAAGTGGGGAATTTATTGTGGGAACAATGTGCAAAGGAGCTGGAAGAAGAAAATCGGTCAGGAACTAGCAGTAGCGCTTGTGCGGATGCTGCAGGTACAATTTTTAGAACGCAAACAACATGAGTATGAGAAGTTATAGATGACAAATTTTATTTCCGTTCTAGATAATTTGCGACCTGATGACATTGATCAAGCACCAATGGAATATACGATAGTGGACGATGATGCACAGATTATTTTAGAAGATGATGAAGATGCTCTCGATGAGAACCTGCCGTATGAAAACGTGACAGACGAAGAAAATGATACAAGTGCATTTTCAGATAGATTACGATCCTGGGCGTTATCGTATCAGATATCACATGCTGCGTTGAACGAGTTGCTTGTATTGCTTCGGGAAAGCATCACTTTCATTCTGTCAAAAGATTCTAGGACGTTTTTAAAAACTCCTCTTAAAGTTGGACACGAAATTGTGAGTGTAGCTGGTGGGCAGTTGTGGTATCAAGGAGTACAGAAGTCGCTGAAATATTATTTCCGGTAAGTTTTGCTTACCATATAAATATTAAAAAGTTAATTAACTATTAACAGTTGTTGTACGTTACTTTACAGCCAGGAGATTCCTAATGTTAACACTTTTGAAATCAACATTAACATGGACCGATTGCCCCTCCATAACAGCGGCAAAACTGAACTTTGGCCGATTTTGATGCAGGTGCATAATGTTGAAATGGTTCCAATTATGGTCATCGGAATATATTGCGGCTTATTAAAACCGGGGAATGTAGAAGGATATTTGCGCCCATTCGTAGACGAGCTGAATATAATTTTGGATCAAGGCATCATTATCAACGGAAAGTTTATAGATATCCGAATTAGAGCTTTCATTGCTGATACTCCTGCAAGAGTTTTTATCAAAGGTAAATAAAATAAGCTATTAAAATTGTTGCTCACATAAATTGTTCACATAAATAATCACCCATAAATGGGTATCACGGATGTATGAAATGCAAAGTGATCGGTGTTTACGACAAAGAAGCAAGGAAAATGGTGTTTGAAGGAGTTGGACAAGATAGAACGGATACAGAATTCAGAAGTGGCTTATACGCTAACAGTCACCAAAAACGCCCTTCTCCGTTGTTAGACCTATTAGACATTGACATCGTGCAGGACATAATTGTAGCCGATCCACTTCATTTAATAGATTTAGGAATAACCAGGACGTTGTTAAAGGGATACGTTTTTCGATCGTTACATCCTTTTCCAAAGTGGTCGTCACTAGAAGAACAATCAATTTCAGACATATTGATGAACATAGTTTTACCATCTGAGATACACCGCAAATTAAGACCATTTTCTTACTTTAAATTTTGGAATGGATCGGAATTATCCTCGTTTTTGATGTATGCTAGTATTCCAATTAAAAAAAATAGAATATCGAAGGATGCTTTTGATCATTTCGCTTTATATTACGTTGCAGTTACAATTTTTTCATCGAAAGTTTACGAAAGACATTATAGCAATGAGGCAAAATTAATGGAAAAATTTGTGGAACAGTTTGGTTCTATTTATCACAGTTCATATATAACTACTAATATTCATAATCTTCTTCATATTTATACAGACGTTAACAGATTTGGACCACTACCTTCCATATCCGCATATCCTTTTGAAAATAGATTACAATACATTAAACATTTAATCAGAGGAGGAAGTAAATTCCTAGAGCAGGCTGTAGGCAGACTATCCGAATTAAGAGAAATAGAAAAAGTATCAAATGAGAATCCATCCATATCATATCCATTTTTAAAAATTCAGAAAGGTGTAATAATACTTCACGTAGCAGCTAAATTTCAGTTAAGGCAGGGAAACAGAGACGGATGGTTTTTAACCCGAGACCATACATTGGTAAAATTCGATGGTGTAGAAGAATCATCAAATCCATTAATATTAATTGGTCATTCGTTATTAGAGAAGCAGCCAGCATTAAGTTATCCACCTGATGCGAATATTATACACGTATACACATGAAGAATAGCGGATTTATCAACTTATTCAATAGCAGTTCCCATAACAAACATATTATGCAAAATAGTAGCCGTTTCAATAGATAACGGAAGTACATATTACTTCACTCCTCTCGTGCATACATTAACGTAACAAATACATTTCTTATTGCTTATTAACTTTGGTTTAAATGTATCTTATATTGTAAAATTTCTTTCAAAACAAAACCACTGATGCTTTGAATAACCAAAAAATGTGTAACTAAACCTAAACAAATGAGATACATTTAGATTTTTATTCCGAATGTCTGCGGCTTTGAGTTTGGAACATTCGCAAACCTGTAGCAGCGCATCTGCTTTTTCCTTGTTTAAGTTTTTTTACAAAAAAGTTTTTAATGTATTCATCCGTTAATTGGATGAATTTTATACCTCCTGCAAATTTAAACAGACCCAATACATTTTTATATTTTTCCAACTGAACCTTTGGTCCAGGGAACCCTTGCCCTGTCCAGCTGCATAAAGAAAGAAATTCTCTTTCGAAAACGAGTTCTAAAATGATGTCAATCAACGATCGACATCATGCTCCTGGCTCAGTATGAAAAGCAAGTTACTTATGACTTCTGCCATATACAGACTGTCGTTTCCTAGCTTTTCGCCGAAACTTTTCAAACCATCTTCATCACTTAGTTTGTTCATTTTAAAGGTTCTGTTTATTGCCTGGTGTTTAGTGCCTGGACCGCAACAAATTACGTTGAACATTAGGTGAATTTCACCTAATATTTTCTTAACCATTTTTGTCAAAATATCAATTTTCTCATTACTATTGTTCTGCGTTGGGATGGTTATCGTAGATGTTGTAGGTTGCATGTTTTGTCTTGTTGATTCCGGTGAAACTAGTTCACGACTGTATGTGTGGTCTAACGCTGCTGGAAGTGTGTTAGAAGAGGCTGCTGCACAACGTTTTTGTCTGCTTTGTTCCGTATTTCCTAAAATATGTTGAAAAATTTAGAACAATTATTTTCAAGTTGTCTTTGAATGCCATATTTACCGAATGTAGAAATACAACGATGATGATATTAAGTTCTCTGGTACGTTTCGTAGTAAGCTTTTAATAAATCACAACTTCAACGAAAAACACCACCGATTTAGCAGTAGACGTAGCGCACGGAATAGCTGATCCTGATATTGGGGTAGATCACGGGATAAGCCAGTTTTTTGTATGCGTTTTGACGTTTCCAGGCTTAAAAGCTTACAGCTCCCCATACAAACTGCCAAGCCAGATAAGCCAGGGAATCGATGGTTAGATTGTTTTGCTTATGAAAGTGCTCGACAGCTGCTCGACAAATATCAAAACAAAGCATTTTTCTAGCAGGTTTAAACTAGGTTAGGCCATATTTCCCATAGGCTTAGGATGTTAAAAGGGAAAAAAAATACATAAATACGCATGATTAATAAGTTTTTTTTTTTAATTTCTGGTGTTCTGGTGTTTAACAATAATTATTTTTATAAAAAAATCAGTTAAAAAAAATTTATCAAAAAAGGTAAATTATTATTTCAATTTACTTGCAGTTTTCCAGTTCACAGTTTATAAAGTCTAAACATCACTTAAATATTGCCTTGAAAAAATAACACGAAACATAAATTATGCTTTAAAACTGAACCGAAGTTTGCGTCCTCCGATTATTTCTCTCGATTATAATAGCATACAGATGAACATACCGTTTGTTGTTGCGTTGTGATGCGCAAGCTCATTTAATTTAGCTCACCCTCGTAGCTTCTATCCTTTTAAAAAATATGGTGATGTATTACTTTCTACTTTATGGAACTGTTTCGTGCATTGATACATTTTTACCGTTTGATGTCAAACTTCAACAACACGGAACCCAAACTAAGCGATCTAGAGTAACTAACATTTTGTAGTCCTTTACTTTAATTAAACCCGTTGCGGTTCACCGTTGTACATGGAATTTTATATAAAAGGCCCTGGCATTCTGTTAGATTCGAGATTCACCGACTGCTTTAAAATTAAGCATGTGCTGTTAAGAACAAACAGAGATCTTAATTACCTGCAACATTTGGAATGTCAGTTTTGGAAAATGGGATGCTTGAGAGTGCTATACAATTTCTTTGGCTGAAGTATGCTTCTTTGATTGGTATCCTTCTTTAATACAGTTAGAGCACGAGGGGAATGATTCGAAGAAGTTTTCACACGACAGCGCAAGGTGTATGGAAATACATGTTCAACGAAACCTCCGTACTCTAAGCGTTGCCAGTTAGTTCGTTATAGCTCTTCTCTTCAAAGCCATGAACGTCCGTTCCTTATACTTCTCGATCTCTGGCTTACTCATGGTACAGCAATCATCGCTCGTAATGAGAACGTCATAACCATACTGACGGGAAGCCAGCAAATAATTCGTCCAGCTCTTATCAATCTATCAGCATTATAGGCTGCTTCGATGGTCAATCACTGTTTAAAAAAGTTTTTTTAGTGCCGCACCATGACCGTCATGATCTGGATTATATTCTTCGAGTCCGGCCGTATCAGTGTCTTCCACTTGCCATGTTCTTCATCGTTGATACAGTAAAATGCTTCGGATATATTCGCAACGTCGTTCTAAGGATCATGCTTCAAACTCGAACGTTTGTCAGTTAACACACTGAACACTCGAAAATGCGACATGCATGTGATTTCTCCTTTTATTTATACACCAGTTTTAGCTACGTACGGATCGCATACCAACTACACCGCCTACTTTGAACACAACTTACACAACACAACAAAACTGTGATGTTTCTTTAATCACAGTATTTAAACGAATGAGAACGAAAGAGCGAATTAGATATAATTCTTTGATTTTTTTTAACATGTGGCGTGACGGGTGACGGGTTAGTTGTCAGCATCGGATTGAATTCTTGAGTTCTTCGCTCGACTCAACAATTGATAGTTTTTTAAGTTGAATGTTTTTTTTTTAATGTTGAAATAAAGGAATTTCATCCTTTATAAATCACATAAAATTGTTTTTGACTCACGATACTTGAGGAAATTTCTTAGCTTGTATTTACGTGTTCCCATAAGTATGAGTATAAAAAACGGTTTGAACATGCTTGAACCAATCTTTTGAAAGACATGTAATACCGAGTAGGATTAATAAGCTCATAAAGGTTTTTGAACCGGCTTTTTTTTGTTGAAACGGCTTAATTGACTGAGGTATAAATAAGGTTAATTATTATAAGTATCTATGTATATAAAAAATGTAGATACAATTTTAAACTAAAATAAAAAATAAATATCCTGAAAATCTCGGTACAGAATACCTAATGTCATTCTTTATGTCAAAAATCTATGTCCATATGTGATTGATGCAACCCGTTACCGATTCGCCACGCGAAATCTGCTCGATTATTTGACACATACCGGCTTAAGCTTAAGCTTTCTAACTTTTGGGATGATCTACCTCATTGATGGGCTCAAACCTCTTCAAGTAAAAATTTGTACAGGAACAAAAAAAAATTCTCTCCTTCTCTTCTCTCCTCCACAGCAGTATCACTGAACAAAACGCCAGAAAACAGAACTCAACATCATAGGAAGTGCTGGAAGAACAACACTCCAGGCGAATGCACAACAGAATACAATGGGCAAGTTCTCGGGAAAACGAACGACACAACGAACAAAGCAAATCAAATGGCATACTATTATTTCCAAGCAATTGTTTAAAATTTTTCGAATGTCGCATTTAATTTTTTTATTGGAAATAAACTTTTCGAAAATAAATGTTAAAACAATGATGGCTTCGCCCCTATTGACATAACCGCCGTATAGTCTGCGAATCTGCAGGCTGTCAGATTAAACGTCAAATTTTGCGAGCTGGGCTTGGAGTTCCGCGAACTTTTAAGTAACCGTCAAGCAACCTTCAAACGTCTTATATCAAAATATAGTTTTTCATCTGCATTAAGGTAGCCGGACACGCTAGCTACAAGTAGCCAGCTACATTTGACGTCTACAGCTTTCCATTGTTCTCTCGTCGCCGGCTTGTATTCCAGATAGGCGGGATACGAGCCAGCGACGCTGCTGACAGCTCAGCGACCGCAAAGGTTATACTAGTCGGGTTAACAAGTTGATGCATGTTCGGTGAGAAGATAATTCGCGGATTTGAATTTCCGCCGTTGAAACCGGCGTTTTGAAACCGAACATTGTTATGCTTTTCCAATTGTTATGAATTAAAGGAGCATTACGGCGAGTATTATAGAATGTATGTCATTTGTTAAACACAGTATACACACAAACGCTACCGATGCATTTCAAGGCCACACTACAGTTTACCTTCCAATTCTTGCACGTGTTATATGGGAAATTATTGCGTGGACGTAATTTCGTAAATAATACGCTTGGTTAGCGCATAGCACTGTTTACCTTTTAACATTGAAAGAAATTACGTGTAAAGAATTTCCCCGTTAATTGTATTTCTAATGGTAAAATCGCTAGATGAAACATAATGTAACATATTAACATAATCGCGTACTGCGGAAACTTGTATACACATCAGATTACTGTGTTCGTCTAAACAAGAATGTTTTCTTCAAAATTTAATAGATTCGAGAGTAAATAGTAATTACAACTTGTATAACTAAGTGTTAATAGTTTGTTAAAATGAAGAATTCGTTATTATTGAAGACGTCATCGGATCCATCAACTTTCACGACATAAACACACCGACATGTCGCTTGACCGACGATCGACAGCCACAGCGGCAGCGACCGCAGAAGGCCCGAAAACGTTAGCTACTTGTAGCTGCATCTACGTCAATGAACCCCGTCGAAGAACAAAGGAAAATCGCTGGCTGTCAAATGTAGCTGGCTACTTGTAGCTTCAACGAAGCGAATTGAAACGAATTGAACGACAGGCCATATCACTCATTCCAAGCGCACCGGTTGGACCGAATAGTCGCAGAAAATACAAGGTGAGAATAGGACATGGCACAACAGTTTTTTTTTGTCCAGGGAACAAGTGAAGGAAAGACGTATGTTATGTGGCCAAATTGTCGACAGAAGGATCGCCTAAACGAGCTTCTGGAAAATGAAGCAAGTGTTCCTTCCAATTTTGGGGAAAGAATTATGTGTAAAGTGAAGCGCGAATATACTTCTACATACGCCGAAACGGGCAGCATAATTCAGAATATGTGTATGGTCACAACAGATTCTAGTGAAGTGAATTTGAACTCGCAGAACAAAAATCGCAAGCAAAATTCTCGTGCAAAATTTACTATTAAATTTTCAAGCAATGCTTGCACCAGATGATAAGATTGAAGAATGTAGTTTCAATGATTCAATTGAATACTTAGAGAGCGACTATATGGAAGAAGAAACTCAAGCACCAGCAAAAGAATATGATCTTCAATCGCAAGTTTTTCACAACGTTCGAAACGACGGATTTGAAAATGCCTTCTCCACTATCATGAAGAAAATAGAATTTCTAACTAATGAAAGTGTTAATACAAATCTCGAAATCAACAATCGTTTGGATAGGCTACGCAGTATGTACTACTTCAGCCAAACTAGATATACTTACAGTCAAAACAATAGTTCCCACAACGTTGCGCCGTGTGAAAAACAACATAGGGTTCGAAATGATTACCAATGAACAAGAATTAGGTATGTTTGAAAGCAATTTAAATGATGTTAAATATTTTAATGAAATTTCTGCTTGGTTGGAAGACAATATTTTTGAAAACACTCCCGAGAACCGTATGATAGAAATTTTAGACTTGCTTTTTTCTAAACAATTTTTACCAAAATGCAGTTGGACAGGTATCAGTAAAGGTGGAGTAAAGCTGTCAATGATGACGTATAGAAATATTCTCGAAGTAGTAAGAATTCATGGTAGCACGAGCGATATTTCAATAACAAAAAAAGATATAGCGCGGTTCTTTATGAAAAAATTGAAAAAATGCGGCACACAGCATAAATTTAATTAAAGCATATTTTTGGAATTCAACTTTACACTACATGAAACATGTTACATGAAAATTACAATGTCATTTGATTATCTTAACGTATGTATTACAGGAATAAAAACAAATTCTCCAGATTTTTTAGTTTCTTTGGCTATCATCTTACATTTAATATCTGTGAAATGTATTACCTCTTCTGTGCTAAGGATTGCAGAGGTGTTTGCTACATGAATATTCAAGGAAGATGATTTAATTGGATAATCAAAAAAGTTCCACTCCACATGAATTTTTCTACCATAAAATTTATGTGTATGAGGTGATTTGGAATACATTTTAGAAAACCGTACAATTTTGTTATGTTTAGTTAAAATCCAACCATCATGGTGATTGTCTTGCATTTTAAAATTCGTGTTATTAGCATCTAGCACTTGGTCTTCGTAGTGATGAAAATCTTCAAACTCAGACAGTCTATTTATGAGCTGTTGTAAATCCTGTCGCCTGCTTCGGAGTAATTTTTTCAAATGCTGTAACTTATTTTCAAAGGGGTATGTTGAAAGTGTATTTAAGGGAATTTTTTTAACAAAATTTACTTCGTCGTTAACTTGTAATAAATAATGCACAATACTATGCAGAAATTGCTCCCCATATATGCTGCTGTATTGGGATACGAATTCATTTCCCATTGCATTTGCTACGAGCCAAGATTTTTGATAAATTTTTGATGATAACAGAGTTATTGAACATAAAAGTAATAAAAAATGTGTATATGTGTCTTGGGATAAAATATCTTTGGGCAAATGAGCTAAATTCTGAACCTTTCCAATATTTGAGCATGTTAAGGCTTCGGAAGGGCCTATGAATTTCCGATGCGAGTAGTATGTGTCGTAATTTTTCAGATATTTGCATAATTTCTGAAGCAGTTAGCTTGGAGTACAATCCTAATGTGCCGTCTCTCCAACCTATCAGCAATCTTCGCATTACTCCTAAATCAATTAAATGCAGGCGATCTGCAACAGTGATGTCTCTAATGATATCGAGAAATGGTATTTCTAACAGTGGACTTGCCAATTTTTGGTGTTTCCCATACGTTTTTTTTGCGAAAATCGGAATCTGTACGCTTTGCATGATTCGCGCCTTTAAATCTAACTGAATGGGACTCATGATGATATTCACCCAAACACGTACATTTCAAACAGCCATGTGCTGCATTATAATTTGCAACTCCTAAAATAAAAACATGTTTATGTATTTTAAATCGAATTTTAGTTCGCTTACCTTTTATTAAGGTTCTAGCAGGTGAATCGGCTATTATTGCTCGAAGTTTAATAGAAATGTTGCAGTCTATTACAAATATTCCAGAAACCAATATAATTTTCAATTCGTTTACCAAATCTCTTAAATATTCCTCTGCGTTGCCGGGTTTTGATGCACCACAAAAAACACCAACTATCATGGGAGGAATGTTTGGCATCTCGTGAAAATTTATAAGAATAGGCCAAAACTGTGTAGTAGAGCTTCTATGTAAAGGTAATCCATCAACGAAAATATTCAAGGATAACTCTTAATACGGTGGTCTTTTTTTCTGAAAAAGAAGCAGAATGAATAAAAACAAGCAAATCTAGTAAAAAACAACTAACGAGAAATAGGTTGACATGCAGTTCTCGATACCGTTGTACCAAAATTGTCCACTATCGATATCTTTAATGCAAGCAGGGGTTCTTTTAGTACGAAGCAACGTTCTGGCGTCATTAGGAAGATCACTTGGATGTTTCGTGTTAACTATTTTCAATAGCATGTTAATTGATTGATGAGATTGATTGGTCGATAAAGCCCAAAATTTTAAGCAATCCTCCATATTCATTTTTTCAAAATCATTTCTTTCTGTTTTGGCTCCTTCATGTCCATCTTCTGAATCAGAACTTTCCGAAGATTGATAATTCGTATCAAGAACACTGGTTGATGGGCCTAATGAGAAATGTAACCGGTAATCACAACAACATAATTTTTAATCTTTTATTTAATCTGTATGTTGATTAACGAATTGTTAACGAACCTGGGATATCGAATAGCTCGCCTTCAACAGAATTTTGGATTAACTCCCGTTTAATCTTATCGCGCTTGCGATAGATTTTGCCCAACTTTTTAATGTGATGCGAATACATTTTATTGATGTGTACAATTTTCCGAAACAGATAGAGCTGTTTTTCCATCTGACATATGACAATTCAGCCGAGTTCCACCGGGGGCCGTATTTCTTTTAACTTGCCATAAAGTTCCATTGCGAACCACTAACCGACTCCAAACAAGCCCTAGACAGTTGCAAGTTCCATCAAGTGCCGCGTGCTTTTTGACAAACCATAGTTCCATCGCGAACCACTAAGCAACCAATAACAAGCCCTGTAATCCCATTGAGTACCGCGTGTGGTTTAAATGGCTGCAAGGGTCACAAAAGGTTTGATTTTTAGCTAAGCAACCTGTAAGCAGCGTCACAGTACGATTTCGAAAATTTTGGCTTTATGGGTTGATGCGTTTTTCCTCCGAGTTGTAAAGTCCAGTTCTTTGTACCTTTTAAATATCTCACCACACGTTTTGCAGCTACATAATTCTTCTCAGTTGGTTCATTAAACTTTCTCCCTAGTATCGCAACACATGCAGCAATATCAGGTCTAGCACAATTCGCAATATACAAAAGACTTCCTACAATGCTTCTATACTGGGCCCATAACCTGTTAAACGGACACGAAAGAATTTTTGCACCAACCACTAGATTATTCGCAAATAATAACTTGATCGCGGAAAACACCCTATGCCCGAAGCGCTCGTGCCATAAATGGCAGCAGTGGTCGCTATGTTGTCCCGTTCGCACTACATACGCCGACTCCATGTTTTGCACATACAGGGTTTTACACTTTAGTTTTGACTGGCAGCACACATTTTTTGACGCGCCGCACTCGATTTCTTGTCGCCGGCGCACATTTTTGATTGCAAGCACCGGATTTTTGAACGGGAGCATTTAATTTCATCAGCCCGACTCTTGGCAGCTTTTCGGCTGCATGTTTATAATCTCCCTTGTGAAAGATTGGGTTGAGTTTGAATCAGTCGTCAGTCAGAATCAAGCCTTCGAGGTGAGCAGACGTATTTCTCTCACGCGCTAAGTAAAACCCATACTATCAATTTGCATTACTGACTAATTTTGATCCCCTCTTTCCCCATGATTGGATAAGGCAGGATAACAAGGGGAAATAAATCCCTTACGATCGGTAACGATCAACGAATACAGACCCGCAAGCGTGCAAACACAGAAAACAGTTTTGCATTGCTTAGTGATATCGATGATAACGAGCCTGCGACAAAGCAAAAGCTCATACAACGTGGCCCAAGTGACTCACGCACAAATAAAATACCACCGATAACGGTAAAAAGTTCTTCGGTAACGTTGATACACAAAATTATCATCGCTGCAGGTGTAGTGAGATATAACACAAAGGCAACGTATCACGGTACAGTAGTGCAATTAGACCAAGTAAATGACTTTAAAAATGTTGTGAAGGTATTCAAAAAAATGTAAACTTTCATACCTACCAATTGGAAGAGGAGAAAACCACAAAAGTTGTGCTACACGGACTTGTCAATCTTCAGATCAGTAAGGTCACGGAGTTGTTGAAAGAAGAAAACATTTTACCATCGCAGGTGAAAAAACTGTCAATTAGACAAAAGAAATACGACGAGCATGCGGTGTACCTCCTGCATTTCCCGAAAGGCGCTGTAAATATGTCACTATTACGTACAATACGTTGTATATACCACTGTAGAGTAGTTTAAAACTAAACTCTCCAGAAAACCCGGCCCAATGCAATTCAAAATGTGCCAGCTATTCGGCCACGAGACAGCAAATTGCAACTGTGTTGAAAAGTGTAAACTGTGCGCTGGCGAACACGAATCACTGACTTGCCCGCTAACTGCCGGGGACGGTCGGGGACGGTCGAGTCCTTGAACATAAACTAAATTGCGCAAATTGCGAAGGAAACCACACGGCTGGTGACAATATCAGCCCTGAGACGCACACACAAATCACGACAATAATGATGCAGGGCTTTTCGATCAAAATGAACTACTGCCAATAATAGGGGAAGTAATGAGTAAACTGCAAAAGTGCAAGTCTAAACAAGAGCAACTTATGACCATTTTCGAAGTTATAACAAAATACTGCATGCCATCAAAATGAACCAATCATTATTAAAAATAGCAAACTGGAATGCGAACAGTATTCTAAATAAGAAATTAGACTTAGTAAATTTCCCTCTAAAATATGACATTGACATAATATTAGGTACTGAAACATATCTAAAAACTGCAACGAACTTTAGCATACCAAATTATAGAACTTATAGGTTAGACAGAATAGATGGCCAAAAGGGCGGCGTAGCAATAATCATCAAGGAAAAATGAAACACATACCTATGAAATCTCTAAATCTAAAAGTAATAGAAGCTATCGGTATAACAGTAGAAACGAACTCAGGAAATATATCACTCATATCGGCGGAAGAGACGAAAGAAACTTTCATGTTTCAAAGTCTCTTTAATATTTTCAACAACAACAACAACAACTCATATCGGCTTATCACCCCGGTTCAAACAAAAACATGAAAACCTTTGCAAATGATGTAGGTTCGTTAACAAAACTGAAGAATAGTTACTTTGTCTGTGGCGACATCAATGCACGCCATAGACTATGGAACTGCGCCAATTCAAATCAAGCAGGACAGGTTCTCTTTGACAAGTTACAAAAAGGACTATTTTCGATACGCCATTCCCACACTCCGACACACATCCCCTCTTATCTAAACCGTTGCGCTTCAACTTTGGACATCATATTATCAAACAATCGCCATCAAATTTCCACTCCCACTACTGTTACAGATTTAGCATCCGATCATGTACCAGTAATTTTTGAACATTACACCAACAATAAATCTAAATAAGTACTACTTTGATTATGATAAAGCCAACTGGTCACATTTTGCCAATAGTATAAATAGCAGTATAGATTTAACCCAAATTAACTTAGAAAATATAAAAACCTCCCAACAAATTGATAATATGATAGAACGATTTACCGAAATAGTCACACAAGCCCATGAACTAGCAATACCCAAACAAACTCCAGGGCTCTACAACATAATAGTACCCCAAGACATAAAGTATCTAATCCAACAACGGAATAAAGTCCGTCGCAAATGGCAAAGACATAGACGTTGTCTTAACCTCAAGAAAAAATACACTATCTTCTGTAATGATGTAAAACAAAAACTAGACGATCTACGCAACAGTATGTGATCTAAAGCGCTAAATTCGATCAACAACGTGGAAAATAACAAAAATAGATTATGGAAATTAGTAAAAGCTATCAAAAATAAGGAAATTCCTCCTCTAAAACAAAACCAGAACACATTAATAACCTTGGACCAAAAAGCTAAGGCAATTAAAGAACAGTTCGAACAAGCTCACTACACAACTTATAACTCTGTTAGTCCGGTAGAGCGCAAAGTTCAAACCAAAGTTAGAAAAAGAATTTGAATGCCTCTAATAGATCCACATCACTGGATCCTATGCTACTATGCAAAACTAAAGAAATCACCGAAATACTTAAAAAACTCAAAAACAAAAAATCATCAGGATTAGTTAAAATTAATAACCAACTCTAAAAGGACTGTCAGTCAAGGCTATATTTTTTCTTAACCATATCTTAAACAATTGTATAAAACTAGGACATTTCCCCGACCAATGGAAACAGGCTAAAATAATAGCAATACCAAAACCCGGAAAAACAACAGTCTTGCAGCTAACTACAGACCCATAAGTCTGTTAAGCAGCATAGGTAAAATATTTGAAAAAAAATATTGAAAAGCGACTGCGATCACACGTAAACAACAATAATATTATACCACCATTATCACAATTTGAATTTCAACCATCCTTATCGACCACACATCAATTGCAAAGGCTTTCAAAACAAGTGAAATCGAATAGAGATATCAAAAAGTCAACGGGAATACAGAATACAGAATACAGAAAATACAGCAATACAGAAAAAGCTTTTGATACAATTTGGTACCAGGGATTATTGTACAAACTAATTTCATTTCAATTTTCTAAACCTCTTATAAAAATAATTAAATCGTTTCTTAAAAACAGACAAAACAAGGTATATATAGCGAACGCTACATCTGAACCCTTCACACCAATTTCGGGTGTACCCCAGGGAAGTATATTATCCCCACTTCTATTCAATGTCTATATTCCTAAAATGAAAAATTGTTGCCAGTACTTATACGCGGACGATTTTGCTTTAACTGCATCAGCAAAACACCAAAACCTGTACAAAGATCCTTAAATAACGCCTTAATCAGTTATTCCAAATACTGCCGATACTGGAAACTAAAGATTAATGACTCCAAAACTGAAGCTATTTACTTCTCCCGCAACACAAGCATACGAAAACTCCCCCAAGAGGGACTCAAAGTAAATAATACAACCCGCGAGCTTGTCTGCAAAATGATTATCCTTCGAAATGTTTATGATTGATATTAGGGTTTAAACATAAACATGGGGAAAGATAGGTGTAGCATTAAAGCTTAATATTTAATCCATTCGAAATTTTAGCAATTTAATCTAAAAAGGCTACTGCGGAAAGTTTCAGATATACGCCTCATGTGCGAATTCGAAACAATGTTATTTGAAATGACTAACCATTCGTAGGCGCCAAATGACCAATACATCGACACACTTTTGTAATCGGTTATCATTTTTTGGTACTTCTGCTATCCAATATCATTTGTTGAAGAGGAAGGAACGCGAAGCATAACGATATGAGCGAATTATTCAACGTTAAGAGTGTAGACTAGTTGATATGTTTACGGCGGGATAAGCGTAGACTTATCGTCCTGCTGGAAGACGCAGGGCTTTTGCGTTCCGCGCAGAACTGTGAATCGTGCGGCTCATCGATGAGCAAAGTGAATACGTTGCGGCGCGATTTACAGAAGTGGAAGTGTGTGAACGGTGATTGCGTTCGTTCGGAGAGCTCAATACGCAAGGGCAGTGTTTTCGCGAACTCTAAACTGACCCTTACGCAATTAGTGCGTTTCATTTTTGAGTGGGCTCGCGATTCAATGAACGTTAATAAAAGCAAGGACGCAAATGTATGCGAAACATCGGTTTGCAAGTGGAATAGTATAGTTAGGGAAAAGTGTAGGATATATGTAGAAGATAGGCTAGCAGCAATTGGTGGCGACGGACTCACGGTCGAAATAGGTGAGTCTGTTGTTACTAAGCGTAAATATAATAGGGGTAGAGTTTCCGAAAACAATAAGGTTTGGGTAGTAGGCGGAATTTGTAGGGAAACGAAAGAAATTTTTATCGAAATTGTAGAAAAGCGAGATAGAGAGACACTGCACGGACTAATTTTAAATAACGTTTATCCAGGATCTATCGTCGTTACGGACTGTTGGAGAGCGTACAACGGTAAAGAAGATTATGGGTATATACATAAAACAGTAAACCACTCACAAAATTTTGTTAATCCGTTAGATAGGGATGCTAGGACACAGGAAATCGAGGGAGCATGGCGATGGTTGAAACAGCTTTTAAGGAATAAAGGCACGCATAAGGGTAGTCTGATTAGCTATATTAGGGAATACCAGTTTAGGCGGCAGCATCGTAGCAACATTTTTAAAGCTACGATATATGCTTTAAAAGCAGAGGAGACTTAGGCTTAGAGCAGACGCGAAAAGGTAGTTGGCAGCGGCAAGTAGAGAGGCAGAAAACTTTTTGAATCCCACTTTGGCAACAAATACAAACGGTAAGTAATACTACTAGCTAATACACTGTTTTTGCACGCATTTTCTATAAAACATGATTAATAACTTATTTTAAGTTTAGGTGGCTGACAAATGCTAAAGTCCACGGCGTAATGTTGCTTAAAGTGCCTTTAAGCAAAAAATGCGCGCAGAACTTTGGAACTACGATCTCTTACCTCCACGTGGTGTCAGCTGGAATACGATAGTTACGCTTTTCGATTGTGCAATTATCATATACAGAAAGAGACGGGGGTAGTCTTCTAAATTTCATTCACAGGGGAAGCGGAGACTAAAGAAAATGAAATATCCCTAGTGTAGCCGGACATGTCTGTACGTTGAAGGTTCTCATCTTTGCATAATGGTTTAACATAAGTCTAAAATTCAGGCGAATGAAACCTGTGGTGAGATGCAATACAGGAATCTCCCGGGCTCATCCTCATCCCACATTTTCTGCCAACGTGCTATGCAAAACTGTTGTGCGTTGCGGAACAAATATATTTCATGTAAACGAACTAAGTAAAATAAATAAAATGAATGAAACAGGCAATGGAATGTTATTTGTTGTTTGTATTATTTTTATTTTTATTATTGCTCTAGAAAGCATATTATTGAATGGCAGAGATTGGTATATTTTATGTTTTGTACATTATTTGATTTATTATCTAATTGGTTACACCAGAGGATTCTCGAGCTGTTGCTCCGGCTGTGTCCCAAACCCGAATTCCCTGTTTTTGATGATCGGCACCGAGATAACGATCTCGGTCCATCTCTTGATAACGGGCACTCGTGCTCATCAACCGACGAGAGATCATTCTCGCGGAGAGCGCACGTGAGTGCCCCGCTGCGTAACATATCCAACATCTCCCCTTCTTTAAAAACGTCTATAGACATCGAACCTATTGGGCGGCCTTCTGTGTCTAGAAGACCGGCGTGGTTCATATCTTGAAGGTTGCACTGAGATTGCCGGATTCGGAGGGCACGGACGAGACAAAGGCGTCACGGCTGGGGCGGCATCCGGATTGATGACAGATGCTGAGGTCTGCGGTTGACAGTCAGACGATAAGCCAGGAGCGCTGTTAGACAGGTTTGAGAGGGCATTCGGATTACTGACCGATGCTGGGGTCCGCAGTTGAGGGTCAGACAGTAACCCACGAGTGCTGTTAGGTGACGTATCTAAAAGTATATCAAGAGGTAAATTTGTGTTAACCAATCCCCCAGGATGGTGATGTCGCTGACGTTCACGCTCTCTCAACTGGTTGACGTGACATCTTATAATCCTCTTATCCAACATCCTAACGGTGTACATGACAGCCCCGATACGTTTAACGATTATGCCAGCTACCCAGGTCCATCCGTTGCGCATATACCGTTTAGCGTAGACTGGATCAGATGAACGAAACTGTTTCAATTTACTCGTAACAGCGCACTTCGTAGAACTTGCATGCGTCGGGCGTAGCAAATCTAATGTTGTTCGAATCGGACGGTTTAGCATTAGCTCCGCTGGTGACGTTGAAGGGCCCAAAACATAATTTGGCGTGCTTCTGTAAGAGAGCAGGAATGTGTCCAAAGCTTCGTGAATCGATGTGCCATTTGCCGATATTTTTCTAACAGCACGCTTAAAAGTATCGACGAATCTTTCAGCCTGCCCGTTAGACTGTGGATGGTAGGGTGCTGTCGTGAGATGGTCGATGCCGTTTTGGATGCAAAACTCCTTAAAATCCTTTCCAACGAACTGCGTTCCGTTATCTGAAACAAGCGTATTTGGAACTCCAAAACGGGCGAATATCGAACGCAGAATGTCGATTGTTGCTGCAGCGGTGATGCTATTCGTACGTATTACTTCGGGCCAGCGAGAGAATGCATCTACTACCACGAGAAAATATGCTCCATCAAGCGGGCCAGCATAATCTACATGTATTCGCTGCCACGGAGTCGTAGCTTTCGGCCAAGAAACGGGATTTTCGTGAGGCGGTGATTTGGCAGCTGCTTGGCATGCTTCACATGTTTTTACCCAGTCCGCGATGTCTGCATCCAGAGATGGCCAATAAAAATAACTGCGGGCTAAGGCCTTCATTCTGACGATTCCTGGGTGTCCGTTATGTACCTGCTGAAGGCATCGTCCTTGCAGGGTTCTGGGTATTATCACTCTCTCGCTGAAAAGAAGACATCCGTCTACGATTGATAAGCCATCTTTTCTAGCATGGAATCTTGCCAGTTCGCCTGTAAATGCTGTGTTTTTGGGCCATCCATCGCGAATGTAATGTTCGACCTTCTGTAGCAACGGATCCCTTGCTGTTTCGTTTGTTAGCTCCATAAGATTAACAGGCATTGTCTCTAGTGCGTTCACCAAGATTGATTTTACATCTGCTTCTAAACTCGCGATCACGCAATCTTCTTCTGGCTTGGTGTGCGTGTTTATAAGACGTGACAGCAGATCCGCATTACCGAAATCTCCGGTGCGCACGTACTCGATACTGAAATCATAGGCGAGCAAGGTTAACGCAAATCGCTGGAGACGGTTAGCCGTAAATGTTGGAATGCCCTTCTTGGAGCCGAATATATGGAGAAGAGGCCGGTGATCCGTTTGCAGGGTAAAATGTCTTCCAAAAATCAGTTTATGGAACTTTTTAACTGCAAATATTATTGCCAGACCCTCTCGGTCAATTTGGCTGTATCGGCTTTCTGTTTCGGTGAGGGCTCGAGAAGCGTGCTGAATGACCCGTTGCAACCCTCCAGGATACACATGACTAATTGTTGCGCCTAAGCCGATTGAAGATGCATCCGCCGAAACAACGATCTTTTGCTGAGGGTCATAGTGAGCTAGCTGTAGGTCTGAAGCTAGTAGAGATTTAAACTCACGGAAGACGCGTTTACATTCTGGCGTCCAGTTAAATGACGCATTAGCCTTCAGGAGCTGATCTAATGGGTATCTCAGTTTGCGCATGTTAGGAATGAATCGACCGTAGAAATTAATAGCTCCTAGAAACGATCTAACACCTGTGACGTCTGTTGGTTCTGGCAAATTTCGTATAAGCGCAACTTTTGCCGGATCAGGACGTAGTCCGTGGCTATCTATTACGTGACCCAGGTAGGTGATTTGAGGCATACAGAAGGCACATTTGTCATCACGAATAGTGAACCCGTAGTCCTGAATTCGCCTAAGCGTGTCTGCTAAGATTGCGTCGTGCTCCTTTTCCGATGTGCCACCCACAATGATGTCATCGAGGTAACCTGATACATTCTTCAAACCAGCTAGCATTTTATCGATTACCATTTGAAAGGCTGCTGGTGCGATCTTTATACCCGGTGGCAGGCGATTGTAAAGGTATAGACCGCGATGCGTATTGATGGTCAGAAGCGAGCGGTATTGCGGGTCGATCTCGATTTGCAGAAACGCGTCCGATAAGTCGATTTTACTGAAGATTGTACAGTTGGAAAGCTTCGCGAAAATGTCTTCCGGTAACGGTAATGGGTATCCATTTGGTTCCAGGGCGTCGTTTAAGCCCGTGGAATAATCGCCACATATTCGGATTGACCCATTAGCTTTCTTTACGACCACTATCGGCGCAGCCCAATCAGATGCTTTAACTGGAGTAATAACCCCATGCGTTTGTAGACGATCCAGCTCACGATCCACTGCTTCTCGTACTGCGTAAGCAACTGGTCGTTTGGGGCGAAAAATTGGGCGACAATTTTCCTTCACCGTAAAAGTAACGTTCGCCTTTGTACACAGCCCCGCATCTCCAAAAACCTTTGGAAACCTATTTTGCCATGACCGCTGCGCACTGTCTGATTTCTTCAGCTGGCAACAGAAGTTATCAATGGGAGTTGACCACAATGCAAACGCGTCAATCATATCTAGTCCTAGCAGAAGCAGACGTGCTGGAGTAACAGAGATCTGGACTCGCTTGGTTTGGTTGGCCACACTGACGCTACCCATAAAATTCCCGTCTAGTGCCAGTTTAGCGCCCGATGCTGTGTGAGCAATTATCGACGAAGGCGCAAGTTTAGGACTACCAATGCGCTGCCAGGTTTTCCGGTCGATCACGGTGATGTCCGATGCCGTGTCAAGCTGCAATCGGACTTGCGTGCCGTTTATCACTACGGGCACGAATTTACGTCGTTGCTGCACATTGTGGACGTTAACTGAGAGCATTTTCGTTCTTCTGTATTTAGTGAAACGTTTTTGTGGCTTGCGTCGAGCTGCTGTTTTGCAATGACCCTCTTTATGCCCGAAGCGCGAGCACGTTTCACATCGGTGGGTGCGGTAAGCACATTCTCGCATCCAATGACGGTCTCCGCACAGCCAGCACGGATTTTTAGGAACGGTGGTGCCGGAAGAATGCTGTTTTTGTTGGCGTTCCCCCTTTGAGCTGACAGCTAAAACGCGCTCCGGCAAAGGACCTTCGATCATCGCACTGTCTCTCTTTAGGTTCACTAGACGGTGACACTCGGTGGACAGCTGCTGAAGCGTTGTACAGCTTCGATCCTCAATACGTGCTAGAAGTCGCGTTCGTAGATCAGCTTCATCCTCGTCCCTCAGGCCACACACGAACAATAAGCATTTGAAATCTTCTTCGCTGAGCTTGCTAAGCTCGAAATCCACTGAAGATTTGTTGATGCGACACGCGTAGACCAAGAGATCCTCCGTCCGCTTCTTGGTCATTTGCAGGCATTTGAAACGTTTGCTGAGTATGGTTTCCTGGTCGTCAAAAAGCGCTGATAGCTTCTCAACCGTTTCCTCAAACGAAAAGTCGGACGGACGATGAGGCAGGATGAAGGATAAATAACGATCGTGCTCGGCCGTTCCCAGTTTTCGCAGCATCAGTCGAACCTTGGCGGGGGCATCGATTCGCGCAGCGTCGTTCTGAAATAAATCAGCATACCGCGAGTACCATTGTTTGAAAGTGATTCCTGCCTCTTTCTCGTATCGGAATTCTGTAATATTACGAGAAAGGGAATCAATTATTTGTTCGGGGTGAAAACTGGTTGGTGCGGCGCTTTGGTTTAGCAGCCGCTGATGCAAAAACTCGTTGAAGAATTGCTGCTGCTGGGCCATTTGTTGCTGAAGTAAATTCAACATTTGCACAATCGTTGCATTATCCGGGTTGGTCATCATGGCTGGTGACGCGCCGAACTGTGATGGTGGTGGTGCGATTGGCTGCGATGGCGGCTGGATGTACGCCGAGCGTTGACCCGACGCTCCTTCTCGTTGGGCTTGGAAAGCCGCGTCCTGAGATGCGAAAACGCCTTGTGCGTTATTCTGGACCGCTGCACCAGTTCCGTTAGTCCGATTTTGTGACAATCGGCGCGGGTCGACGTCCGCAAATGTATCACCAGTGTTCATATCACTTGTCTCCATCCTCCGACGTTTACGGCGTGGTGAACCAATTTTATAAAACACGCGCACAAATACAAACACGTTAAAACGAAATCAAATAAATAAACACAAATGTTTCTTAAGCTCAAAACACGTTAAAACTTCAGGATTCGACAATCCCATCCTCGTCGCCACTTTTATGTTTTGTACTTTATTTGATTTATTATCTAATTGGTTACACCAGAGGATTCTCGAGCTGTTGCTCCGGCTGTGTCCCAAACCCGAATTCCCTGTTTTTGATGATCGGCACCGAGATAACGATCTCGGTCCATCTCATGATAACGGGCACTCGTGCTCATCAACCGACGAGAGATCATTCTCGCGGAGAGCGCACGTGAGTGCCCCGCTGCGTAACATATCCAACAGTATAGATAAGCTATACTATGACTTAAAGTTGAAATCCATAAACAAATTGTTGTTATTATTGTTAGTTTATTTGATCCAATAGCGTTAACAAAAACTAACTTAAATCAAGGAAGCGATTGGGAAGAGGAATCACGAACGGAAACGAAATGGGAACGGATATGGAATACAAGGACATTGAAATCGAACAGTCTATACGAGTCGGCCGAACGTGCTTTTAGAAACGGGTCATTCTGTCCGTGGTATGTATGGCGCATGGGAATAACACATAGAGGTCTCTCTCGTAAGCGTAGGGATGGAACATACGGAGGGGTCGAGGATAAAACGACCAGAGGATCGAGATCACGGAAGAGGAGACAAGCTATGGAATAAGCTTGAGACTGGGAGTAACGCGTGCTCAACTGATCCAGGCCAAGTAGCGGACAACGATGGGGATAGGAGGGAACAAAAATCAAGTATTGGGATAGGAGACGACTACAAGAGGCAACAACTAATGCTGAATCCTATATTATCCTTAAAACAAATTTTGTAAAGCATTTGTGTATCTAGTTAAATTAATACCGATTTACCAATTTGTATCAATTTAGGATACAAAATGTTGGGATTTTTTTTTCCTGGTCTTATAACAAGCTTGAATGTACAGGTTGATCTATCTTTTGCAATGAATTATAGTAGCACTGGTGGTTTATTTGTTTTATGTGTGCATCACGTTAAACTCATATATTATTTTTCAAAGTGTTTGACGGAGTTTAATGAGTATCGAAAGTCCTTAATTTACATCAACTACATGTTCGATGCACTGAAGGATTGATAAAATCTTTTAAGCCTCAAGTGTCAATACTACTTACGCATAGAGCCAAGAACGATTAATTAGTGATACAGAATCCTTTCCCCTCCGTGGGGATAAAAAAGGATGAGTGTCGAGGGGGCGATTGGGGGGAACTCTGCTGTACCGTCTATAGGGTCTCTTTGAGGATGAACCTGTGTCCTGATTATATTCTAACGTATGCATTTCACTTTCAAGGACAAACTTTTGGATTTTTCGTACGAGTACACTGCTACCGAAAGGAGGATCCAGCACCGAGCAGGACGTTTTGTAGTCATCTGCACTATGCACTAGCGATCAAACAGCATGCGTCACACCGAACCGAAGGAGTTATACAAACTAAATTTTTTTCGCATTCGCCAAAAAAAGGACAATTTGGAGTTTTACTTCACTTTTACATCTTTTCCTTTCCCAAAAAAAACCAGAGGGTCAACCAGTGTCCTTGTTCAGGCCGCCAAAGCATAGAACGCTATAATAGAAGACATCGTCGTTCAGCACAGCGGAATCTTAAACAGATCCCTGCGTTCCTTTCCGTTCCGTTCCTTCTAGAAGTTAAAGCAATCGACCAAACAGTGAAGAAATACTTGGACACGATGGGTTTTGTTTTGTGAAAGTATTTTTCTAAACCAGTCGACCAAGAGCGACCCGGCAGTCCAGAAGAAGCGATTAGTAAAAATGACTTCAAAACTGATCAATTATACTTTTACTACATACACGTTACATTACAATCCACCTGTTGATACCAGCCCAGACCTCAAGCAAATAGAAGGGTTTGATAGAAAGAAACATTTTCTAGGTAGAGAAATACATGCTGGGAAGGCCGTTTGTGTATTTGGTAACGCCGATGGTCCCTCACGACAGTACCGGTGGTAAATCCCACGCGTAGCTAGGACCGCCTAAGTGACAAAAAACTATGACTGTATTCCCGATCGCACGAAAACAAAAGTACACCTGTTTGCTTAAATAAAACGCAGCAAGAATTTGGCTTCGCGCTGTCGAACCTGCTGGAAGACGCAATTTAACGCGCTGGGATGGGTTTGTTGGTAGATTGTCTTGAACCGTATATAAAACCTTAAGGCACGCTTTAAGGTAGGAAATGCTATTCCAGAAGAAAATCGTAATATTTTCTGCGGTAGAGCGAAACATTACACATTTTAGGAATTTAAAACAACCATGTAAATTTCATTACCACAATTGCTGGTAGATCGAGTAGAAATTGCTTAAAAAAATGGAAACATGGAAGTATGACAATAACATAATTTTCAGATAAAACATTATGTTTGTAATTGCTACGAAAAGAAGTAATGGTATTAATGTTTTTACTCATTTTCAAGAGGATGTATTTTGTGAGCTGGTTTTTGATTTGTTTTTTTTTTCAATACAGTCATAATTAGGATTAAAGCTTATTGAAAAGTTGTTAAAAAATATATGATTGCTATTAATAATTAATTATTAATAATTATTAAATGAAACACTATGATAATGGGTTTTATGTAATTTTGATTTAGAAAAAGAGGTTACTTTAATGAGAAGGTAAAACCGTCACGTCATCACGATCGGGCTCTATACTACAGCCACATACCTTTTGCTGGGGCCCCCTGCACGGCGACGCCCTAAGCAGTCCCCATTCTCCTACCGTTAGGTTCACAATTGCACAGAACATCTATTGCGAATATCATCGATTAATTGTTTTTGTTTTCTATGTTTCGTTAATGTTAATTCGGAACATTAAGTACCAACTGTACAATCCTTGAAGCAAAATTGATGAATAGTTCCAATCGTAACTAATTATTAACTTTCTTGTTCACCGCGTTATTGTATGAAAGTCAATAAAATCAAATTTGTATAAATAATAAACAGTTATTTAAACACCAATTAACTTAGCTCCAGAAACGTTCAAGTTGGTGAGCGAATTTGATGAATTGCATAAATAAATGAGCTACCGGAAACATAGAAGGCGCACAAACGTTTCTAAATCTAACCGACAGTTTAAGCTGCACCATTTTCTTAATTTCAACGTTTGAAACATTTGAAACCTTTCACGGCGATCGAACGAACTGCGATCTGTCCCTAGCATAATTTAGACGCTTGCAGGGTGTGCAATCTCATGCTTGACCCTGTGGTGGGCGCTTACTAATGTTTTACCTCTTACGCTAGGTGGCGCTTCGGTTCTCCTCTGAAACCCGAAGGAGAGCGAGATAACTAACTAAGAGATAAATTAAGGTCATGGACGGAGGTCAAGCGAGGTCAACGAGCACGGGCTAGCAACTGCGATAGGCAGTTTTAACAAGATAGCTCCACGAGGAAGGACACCATTTTTTGAGCGTGTGATTTCGTGTGATTTCGAGTGATAAAAATAAAATCCACGAAAGCGTTGGAAAATTGTAAAATCAAAGCAACCAGAGTAATTTGTTATTAGTTGACACACGCATATACACGCTTTTTCCTCAGCTATGCTATCTTATTGCATTTTGAACATACTAGCAATGGGGTAGATCATCCCAAAAGTTAGAAAGCTTAACCTTTAAGCCTGTATCTGTCAAATAATCCAGGTACCGGGCTGTATCATTCTGTACAGAGTCGTAAAGGGATAATTTTTGTGAAACTAAAATTTGAGAAAAATCGATTTAAGTTTAGTAATTTGATTTTAATTTCAATGTATTTGAAATAATATACAAGTCTGATTATTAAAATAATCTTTTGTTAGTTGTTTTCGTTAAAAAAAAATGTTTACTTTTTTCGCACACGGGAAAAATGGCCCAACCTGGCTCAGACCAGCTAGCAAAATTCTTTGTTTTGACATTTGTCGAGTTTGGGTTTTGGGTACTTGGGTACTTTCATTGAGAAACCAATCTAATCCTTCTTTCCTAGGCTTAACTTGGCTTGCCATTTGTATGGCGTGCTGTAAGCGGATAAGCCTGGAAACGTCAAAACGCATACAAAAAAACTGGCTTAGATCGTGATCTACAATCACCTCCTGTTATGATTTCATGAAAGGAAAGAAAACGAACATGGTACGTCACCATACACCTAAAGGCTTCATGACAACAAATAAAAAACATTGGTTCAAATAATACCGAACATACACACATATACACACTTTTTCCTCAGCTATGCTATTATGCCGCAATTCGAACATACTGGGAGTAATAATTTACTCTCGATATACGATTTGTCTGCGTGGTCATGCGAGCGCAAGAAGATAACGGTACTCATGCGCATACCGCACAAAGAAGGTCAAGATGGATCATGGAGTTAGTTTTCGCAGATGTTAACAAATCGCATATCGAGAGTAAACTATTACTGCTAGTATGTTCGAATTGCGGCATAATAGCATAGCTGAGGAAAAAGCGTGTATATGTGTGTATGTTCGGTATTATTTGAACCAATGTTTTTGTTGTTGTCATGAAGCCTTTAGGTGTATGGTGACGTACCATGTTCGTTTTCTTTTCTTTCATGAAATCATAACAGGAGGTGATTGTGGGTGAGGGGCATCGACAGGAGCATGTTGGCGTATCTTTCATTGGCACAGAAGAAATAGTAATTTTTAACATGTTTTTATATTTTGTGTAGATAACTTGATAACTTGAACAAAAAATTGATTGATTTAAAAAGGACGAACTCACCGTACTGCTGGAAAGCGTAATGTTTACAAAAGCCTGTAGCTTTTCATGTAGCGCTACAAGCCTATGAACCAATTTGCGCCATCTTGCTAGCAATGCAAAGTCCGATTAAAAAAATCATCCGTCTGAGGTTAGGGAGTAAAAAGTTATGTTCATCGCTTGTGAGCGCTATTTGGAGGAATTTTTTTTTGCAAGCAGGAGCGAAATAGCTGTTAGAGCGAGCACTGCTATGTGGCGTTCAGAGTAGGAGAACTCCTGGAGAGCACCAACCCGGAACAGTGGCGCTGGGTGCCAACCAAACTAAACGTGGCCGACGATGGCACAAAATGGACGAGTGCGCCGGACCTCTCAGCACAGGGGCGATGGTTTCATGCTCCACCTTTTCTTTGGGAGTCGGAAGATTCCTGGCCCACCAAAGATGCCGTAATTAGAGACACGCCGGAGGAGCTTAGGACGAAGTTACAACACCATCGAGTGATAGAACCGCTCATTCGGCTCGAGCGGTTTTCTAAGTGGAAACGAGCGCTACGGACGGTGGCATTTGTGATCCGGTTTATTGAGAACATTCGTCGGCAAAGAAGAAAAGATCCTAAGTTAACAGGACCGCTGTTGCAGAACGAATTGGCGGAGGCCGATCGTGCGCTCATCAAGAATATACAGCAGGGGAAGTTCCGCAGTGAGATCGATAAACTTCAAGACCAGAAACGTAGAAGACATCCGTGAAAAAAGGGGATCGAGAAATGCAGCAGCCTTTATAAATTATCCCCTATTCTGGATGACCACGGGGTATTAAGAGTGGGGGGACGGCTAACGGAATGCGTAAGCATCGACGAAACATCACGCAACCCGATTATCCTTCCCCGAGATGACTACGGCACGCACCTTATCATGCAACAGTATCACGAGAGATACAAATACGGGAACCACAGCACTGTGCTAGGAGCGCTGAGAGCAACCTACTACATTCCAAAGCTACTGGGAGAATACCGGCGGATAAGGAAGAAATGCCAAAAATGCAAAGTGGACAACGCGCTACCGGAAACGCCTCTAATAGGTAATTTACCGCTAAAACGGGTCGCAGTGGGCTAGTCTGTTTTTTCATTCACAGGGATCGACTACTTCGGACCGTTTCTAGTAGCTGTAGGACGTAGAGTAGAGAAGCGGTGGGGAGCAATATTTACCTGCCTCACCACTAGAGCGGTCCACTTGGAAGTAGCGGCATCCCTGAACACCGCCTCATGCATCTTGGCGATACGGCGGTTCATCGCGAGACGAGGGACGCCTCACGACATGATTAGCGACCGAGGCACTAACTTTGCCGGAGCCTCGCGCGAGCTGGATGAAGCGCTACAGGAACTTGACCACGACGCGTTGATGAAAGAGTTTTGCGGACCGCGATTGAAGTGGACCTTCAACCCACCAGGGGCACCACACTTCGGCGGCTGCTGGGAACGCATGGTGCGCTCCGTGAAGAAGATCCTGAACCAGTGTGTGTTCCCTAGACGCCCTACGGATGAAATACTAATGTCAGCCTTTACCGAAATCGAGTTCATTTTGAACTCTCGACCGCTCACATACGTACCATTAGAAGATGAACTGGCTGAACCCATAACACCGAACCTTCTACTACTTGGAAGTTCGGATGGAAGCAAACCACCGGCTAAGTTTTGCGACAATCCTGTTGCAATAAAATCCGCCTGGAGGATGGCGCAACATGCCGCGGATCTATTTTGGAAGCGGTGGGTAGCTGAGTACTTAGCTACTCTTACGCGTCGAACCAAGTGGTTCCGACCTGTACGGCCCCTTAAAGTAGGAGACATAGTGGTCATTGTCGATAATAACCTTCCCAGGAACTGCTGGCCGAAAGGACGCGTAGTGGCGACAATAGTAGCGAAGGACGGTCAGGTTAGGCAGATAACGGTTGAAACGGCGAACGGCACGTATTGTAGGCCTGCACATAAGATAGCTCGATTAGACGTCGAAGGTGAGGAGAACTTACCGTAAATATTTGTGTAAAAATCGTTGCGAATCGAATCGTATTTAAACGGTAAATCGAGATTACCATGCGGATGCTAAATAGAACGAGAAGCAGTTAATAACAACAACACGCGGTGTCACTTGACAGATGACGAAAGGAAGTTGCACTTAGCGTAGGAGAGGTTGTATCACTTGCAGTGTATACCACTTCATAGACAGATATGGAACTGACAGGTGAAACAGAAGTAATGCAGCAGTCGTAGTAATCGAATAACAAACTACTGTGCAATACTTGGAGGGACAATGTTGGGAACACTACAACAGTGGGAGAAATGTTCCCACGACCTGTCAGGTAGCTAGGGAAAAAGATTAGCAACACATCAAAAAGAAAGAAGAAACATTATAAAACCGATCGCAGGATGCGCCTGCGACCTCTTTGAAAAACGACACGTGAAGAATAAAGATCAATTTTTTGGCACACGTAATATCCGTGTCCGGCAAAAAAAGTCTTATCCTCTGCAAATCAGTTGGAAAACCAGCAGTTTTCCAACAGTCACGGTTTTATTGCTTGTTCAGCCATTAATTCTACAAACAAAATAATAATCTAACTACCTTTTTTGGATCAATCGAACGGTACGTATTCCTCGTCATAAAAAATGTATTCATAGTGTATTTAATCGTTTTCGTCAGATATGGAACATATCAATATTGAAATGTTGATCAGTTTGGTGCAGAAGCGGAAGATGTTGTGGTGCCCAACGGATCCGTGCTACAGCAACAAACCCATTGTGGAGAAATCATGATAGCAGGTAGTGGGAGTTTTAAAATCGAATGGTAAGTAAATTTCAATATTTCTTCATAGGTTTTTTTTTACTCAAGGAAGTCACATAAAATAGGGACCTGAATCTCCTGAATGAGTGACTTTACTCGCACCGGCATCGTAAAACAATGTGAATCACGTGGATTGTCTACGACTGGCACCAAAGAGGAACTGGCCAAGAGCATTGTTGAGCACGACGCCAAAGAGGAAGCAAACGAGACAGTTTTTGAGGACACGGAAAGCGATGATAAAATCAAGATGACGATCATGAAAGCGGAACAGTGCGTGGAAATGAGAGACGATAAGCGCGTATACTCGTTTCGTGATGTTGAAGAAGCAATAGATGCGTATGGGGACGATGTAAAGAAGGACGTGAAATTATGGATTCGCGAGTTCGAGGGCATTAGCGAAAATGGTGAAGTGGACAGATGATCAGAAATTCGTCATATGTCGAAAAAAACTAACGGGGACCGCACGCAGTTTTATTCAAACGCAGTGTGGAATAACGTCTTATACCACGTTGCGCGATGCGCTGATTCGGGAATTTGGAAAGATAGTGCGTGCAAGTGACGTGCACAGAGAGTTAGCGGCCAGACGAAAGAAGGAAAAGGAAACAATGCTAGAATATACATACGCAATGCAGCGAATCGCTCAGGTCGTGAAGTTGGACGAAGTGAGTCTGTGTGAGTATATTGCGGACGGAGCGACCGCAGACGCAAGGGAACGCGCGTCATTATACGAAGCAAAAGATCTCGACACGTTGAAAAGCAAGCTGGATTACATGGAAAGAGCCAACAAAAAGGCAGACGATAGGAAGAAACTATCGAATAAGTCTTATAGAGCAACAGAGAAACATCATTGTTTCAATTGTGGTAGTATCGAACACAAGCTGGCCGAGTGTCCAACCAAGGACAAAGGACCGAAATGCTTCCAATGTGGTATTGTGGGGCATCGGGCGTCTGAGTGTAAGGACAAAAGAAATACGGAGAAGAGAGGTCTGAAATGTTTCGTGTACGACACGTTCGGACACTTAGCGAAAGAGTGTGTGAAGCGAAATGTAAAGAGCGAAAACTCGAACGTTAATCTAGAAGGCGCGCAAAAAGATAGCACTATTGTTATCGCTATCGAGAATATCGACAATAAAGCTGTGGTTCCAAAACCTTAACTATAGAATTCTATGCTTTGTTCGACAGCGGTTGTCTTCCAAATATACTATCGGTTCAGGCGTATCTAAGAATTGGGTCTCCAAAACTCTCGCCAACCACGATGGTTCTTACCGGCTTCGGGGGAAAGACAACAAAAGCATATGGAACAGCGATCGTCAACATGACGATCGATGGTGTTGGGTGTGAGGGTCTAACGTTTCATGTCGTCCCAGATCAGACCATGCCATATGAAGCAATTTTGGGAAGAGCGTCGCTAGAACATTTCGGTGCTATAGTGACCACAGAAGGCGTGAAGATAGTACCAAAAGAAGAAAACAGTGTAATGGCAATTGGTTCCACGGAAGGTGATATCGATGTACCACCTCGCTATTACAATACCGTGAAAAGTCTAATCGATGAATATGAACCAGTAAAGGAGGTAACCAGTGTAGTAGAAATGAAGATTATTGTGGAGGATGATACTCCGATCCGTACGACTCCTCGCCGGTTCGCTCCAAAAGAAAAAAAAGTGATAGAAAACACTCTGTGTGAGTGGTGGAAGGGAAACATCATACAAGAAAGTGATAGTGACTATGCAAGTCCAGTCGTTCTGGCTCGCAAGAAAGATGGTTCTATGAGAGTTTGTGTGGACTACCGCGAATTAAATCGAAAAGTTAGAAAGGATTGTTTCCCAATGCGCAACATGGAAGATCAGATCGACCAACTTCAAGCGGCGAAGGTGTTTACAACGCTGGATCTGAAAAACTCGTTTTTTCACGTGCCGATCGAACAGTCGAGTCGGAAGTATACCGCGTTTGTAACACACACGGGTCAGCACGAGTTCCTGAGGGCACCGTTTGGTTTTTGTAACAGTCCAGCTGTTTTCGGTAGGTTCATAGCGAACGCGTTCCAGGAACTAATCAAGGGTAATAGAATAATGGTGTATGTGGATGATGTGATCATCGCTAGTAGTGACGCAAAGGAAAACATAGAAACGTTGAAGGATTTGCTGAGTGTAGCAAAACGCAGCGGAATTGTATTTAATTGGACGAAATCACAATTCCTGAAAAGTGAAGTGGAATATTTAGGTTATGTGATTCAAAACGGTGTTTATCGCATAGCACCTAGCAAAATAAAATCGGTTAATTTCTTTCCGATACCTAAAAATGCGAAAGAACTTCAACGATTCTTAGGATTGACCGGTTACTTTCGTAAATTCATTGAAAGATATGCGTTGATCTCGAAACCACTAACGGATCTACTGCGTAAGAACGTTGATTATGAATTCCGTGAAAAACATCGTGAATGTTTTGAACAATTGAAGAAATATTTGGTTTCAAGTCCGGTGTTGAGCATTTACAATCAGAATGCAGAAACAGAAGTTCATACGGATGCGTGTAAAGAAGGCTTCGGGGCTATGTTACTGCAAAAGGGTGATGATGGTCAACTTCACCCCGTATGCTACATGAGCCAGCAAATGTCGAGTGCGGAAAAGAACTATAGCGCTTATCATTTGGAAGTGTTAGCAGTGATGCGAGCAGTACAAAAGTTTCGGGTATATTTACTCGGAATTACGTTCAAAATCGTGACTGATTGTTCGGCGTTCCAACACACATTCAAGGCGAAGGAACTGTCGGCACGCGTTTCCCGATGGGCGTTTGATACTGGAGGAATACGAGTACACCATAGTGCATCGGCCAGGTACGGCAATGAGACACGTCGATGCATTAAGCAGAGCGCCGGTGATGGTAGTGACCAGTGACCCGCTCATCGAGATGATGATTACCGCTCAGCAGTGAGATGACCGCATTCGAGCTATCCGTGAATTGGTGAAGACGCAATCGTATGACGACTATTGTATGAACGGGGAATTATTGATGAAATTTGTTAACGGACGAGAGGTGGTCGTGGTACCTACCGATATGCAGGGCGAAATAATCAGAAAAGTTCATGAGAATGGTCATTTCGGTGTAAGAAAATTAGAGGATGTTATTAGTCAGAACTATTACATCTCAAACCTAACTGAGAAAATCAAGAAAAAAGTAGAATGTTGTGTAACTTGTTTGTTAGCAGAACGAAAACGAGGCAAGCGTGATGGATTATTAAATCCAATAGCAAAAGGAGACGTACCTTTCGATACCTACCATGTTGATCATGTTGGACCAATAGAGGCAACAAATAAACTATACAAATATTTATTTGTTGTGGTCGACGCATTTGCTAAGTATGTTTGAATCTATCCAACGAAGACTACAGCAGCTCAAGAGGTGATTCAGCGTCTAAGAAATCAGAGTGAGTTCTTCGGGAATCCAAGGAGAATAGTTAGTGACAAGGGAAGTGCTTTCACTTCTAATAGTTTCAAGCAATACTGCCAAGATGAAAATATTGAACATGTCGAGATTGCAACGGGTATCCCGCGTGGGAACGGGCAGGTAGAGAGAACGAATCAAGTAATTTTGACAATGTTAACGAAGATTAGTGTGAATGACCCTCGGAAGTGGTATAAGCATATCGGCACTGTACAAAAATGGATCAACGGTAACATGTATCAAAGCACAAAAATAACGCCATTTGAGGCAATGTTTGGAGTCAAAATGCGAAACACACATGATTTACAAATATCAGAGCTAATGGAAGAAATTCGTTTGGCACGGTTTAATGAAGAACGTAATGCTATTAGAGCAGAAGCAAGAGCATGCATTGAGAAGGCTCAGGTAGAACAAAAAAGGTCGTATGATTTGAGAGCAAGAAAGGCACGTAAATATCGAAACGGAGATATTGTACTAATACAAAGAACACAGTTCAACCCAGGGCAAAAATGTGCCACCAAGTTTATAGGTCCATATAAAGTTCTAGAAAGTATGTCAAATGATCGTTATAGGGTAGAGAAAATAACAGGTGAAGGGCCCAATATAACAACTACTGCGGCTGGTCACATGAAAATCTATCAGTTAGACAACGAGGAAGAGTGAGTTCTTTCGGGACGAAAGTGGCAGTCAGGAGAAGCCGTGTGGTGTGAGTGTCGAGGCGGACTAAAAGAGAAAGAGAAATTGTGAAATCTATAAAAAGAGAGGATAGCGGTTCGAAGAGGGAGTCGCTTACAGGAGCTTGGCAAATAAAATGGCAAAACAGATCCGCTCTGTGTGATCCCGATCGTGGTGTTCTACTCATTACTTTACATATCAATCTTCCCAAATTGCATTTGTGAGTGATTGTTGACAGCTGATTGATGACACATCCCGAAATCATATTTCACGGGCGGTACTCACCGGCTCTCAGAGCTACAATCACACACACGCACACATTTCCAAAATGACCGAAAACTTAAAGGGGGGTAATACAGCAGTACTTCTAAAGGGGGGTATGGCAGTTGAATAAGCCTACATAACAATGCAAAAAATAATATTCCTACCCCCCAGATTTGTTGTGTTTTTTCTGTCTTGCAAGGCGGTTATTGGATGTATGGTATTGTCTTTTTTTTCTGACACATTCGTACCCCTCGCCCCATATTGTTGTGCAATTGTTTTTCTGTCAATTATTCTTTCCTTATCTCGCATGCTCGAGCTATTGTCATGATTTTCAGTCTGTGAATCTGTGTGTGTGTATCTCTCTCAAAGTGGAAGTTATTCTCTTTCAATTCAAAGTGCGTCCATTTTGTCTGTTGGCTGTGTACTTCTCCTAGAATACTGTAAGGAAATTTTTGAGATTAAATCTTTTACTGTTCTATATATTATGCATACTTACGAGAGCCTTGCTCCATTCCGGGTATGTTGCAGTCCACACATTCACACGCACGGTTACGGTGATCCGATTCCTTTGGTGTTACTAAATCCCACAAAAGCCAGCACAGGATCATAGATTATCGTCACCTACGTCTACGCACTTTTACGCATTGGTAAGCAGAAATATACCTTGTAGACGAAAGTAAACTGCATGCAAATTTTGTATGTATTATTTTAGTGAAATGGAAAGAATCAACCACGACCATGGCTATGCGACACCAGAGGACATTACATCGCATCAAACAGTTGGATCACCTCCACCGATCTCCGGTGGTTTTGTTGATTTATTCGCTTCATCGTCGGTATCCGTTTTGACGCCAGTCCCTCATGTATCCTCTACTGCTGCAATAGTGCCTGGCCCGTCCTGCACGGCTTCAATAGTGCCCGATGTACCTTCTACTACTGCAATAATTCCTGGTCCTTCCTACACGGCTGCAATGGTGTCCGACGTACCCTCTACTTCTTCAATAGTACCTGGCCCGTCCTGCACGGCTTCAATAGTGACCGATGTTCCTTCTACTACTGCAATAATTCCTGGTCCTTCCTACACGGCTGCAATGGTGTCCGACGTACCCTCTACTTCTTCAATAGTACCTGGCCCGTCCTGCATGGCTTCAATAGTGACCGATCCCTCATCATCCTCAAGTTGTTCGACAGACTGGTGCAGAAGTGAAACTTATGTACAATATTATAGTCCCGAGGGACGGGACAACTCCGCGCTGCAATTCTATTCCAACTGTGGAATGTTTGGAGGAGTGCGACAGATTTAACAATATGCTAGAACATAATTTATACATGGCCGAAACTATCTGTAAAATATTGCATACCATCGATCACGTTAAAGGTGTAGATGAAATATTAAATCTGATATTAGATTTACTGTTTTCAAGAGAATTTCTGGCCCGATGCAGTTGAACAGGGAAGGGATTTCCCAATCCAAAAATTCCGTTTTCCAATTATATCAATATATTAGCGTTGATCAAATTTGCGGGTGGCAACAAATTTACTGATTTAAGTGATACATATGTTAAGGATTTTTTAGTATGTAAGATGCGGCATGGCAAAGGTAGATGTGATATTAAAACGTTGCGAGGAAGTTAGTGTAAGATATTAATTTTAGCTAAATTTAAGCATACTTGTAAATAGTTGGTGTCGGGTATTGGATTTTTTTTTTTCATTTCTGTTTGCATAAAAATTCTTTGTAAATTTAAAAAAATTCTTTCGTAAACAAAAAATAGAAACCGGAAAAACACAGCAATATAGCATTTATGTGTTTTTTTTATTGGATACAATTGATGATAAAGTTCCTCTTTCTCTATTCGTTTATAGCTACATTACAGTGCATAATTTAGCATATACTGTAACCATAATCCAGCTAGCACCACGAGGAGGTTGAGAAAGGAGTTTAAGATACGTATCATGTATCTTAGCATTAGCTAGCCAGCTGAAAAAGAAAGATATTATAAAAGATACTAACAAACAATACATATAAATCGCCTTTTGTCGGAACAGTCTTTTCCCAAGTTACGCGACACTCGAGTTACGCGAATTTCTTTGGCACGCATTATTCGCGTAACTTGGGAACAGACTGTATATCATTCCCTAGCAAATGTCTATTGATGAAGGGTATGTGCTAAAGGGCTAAAATGGAAAGTCAATCCTTCATCTAATGATACAGCCACGAATTTACACTTTACATCGCAAACATTAACCCTAACTACTTCAGACGACAGATCTTCTATGGTTGCTGTATAATTGAAAATTATGTCTGAACTACGGGGATAAGAGAACGCTGCTTTTTTTCTTAAAATTTGATGACCCTCAATAACAAATAATCCTGCTGCTTCGGTTGCCCTACCGTATCGAACTATCCCATTAGTTTTCGTTAGAAACCATCCGTTTCTGTTGCCCTGTCTTAGAATAAAACCTGCCCTAACATGTAATATTGTTTCTTCCTGCTTGGTTTTTATTAACGGGTAATTAATTTTCTCCTTCTCACTAACTATTTCTACTTCCCGGAGTTCCACTAATCTTCCTACTACTTGACTCAAACAACTATGCCCTGTTCGAACTAATCGCTTTATGTGTTGTAGTTTGTTTTCGAAAGGGAACGATGAAATTGTTGGAAGTGGTCCGAAATTTTTAACATCTGCTGCTACATGTAAAAGGTTGTGAACATTACAAGTTAAAAATCTCTTATCATAAATGATACTAAAATCTTCTACAAATTGACTGAGCAGTATTCCCGCGTAATTCCAATATTGTTTGTAATATGTAGTAGAAAGTATTGTTACTGCCATAAAATAAAGTTTGAAATGGTGATATGCGCTGTCACTGATCCTGCCTTTTAGTAAAACTATACTAATATGGAGCAAAAACGTACGGAATTCCGAACCTTTCCAAAACTTTATAAACTTAAGCGATCTAGTTGCTCTTTGAAATTCTACCGGTAGTTTAATCCTAACTAGCAAATTTGAAATCTCTTCTTGCTCATCTTCTGACCATTTTTTGAACGGCTTAAGTGTCCCTAGTGTGTAGCCTAGAAGTAAACTTTTCATTATGCCCAAATATAGCAGATGTAGGTCATCCGCTACTGGTATATCTCTTATTATATCGATACCCTTAATATCCAGCAATGGTGTTGGGCGTTTTTGGTGTCCAATGCTATACGCTCCACTTCGAAATTCGGCGTCGGTACGGTCTTCTGCTGTTCCTTCAAATATCATCCTCCTTTGAAAATGTTTGCCCACAATTTTGCATTTCTGGCAAGCATGATATCCGTTATGGCCTACAACTCCTAAAAAATAATCAACGCATAGTTCAGTACCCTTTCATGTTGCACTGTTTTGAATTATGTAGTATGCACTTCATACCTTTGATTAACGCTCGGGCAGGGGTGTCTGCAATTATTGCTCTAAGTGCAACAGTTATACGTGTTTCTTTTATGATGACTCCTTGGTCAAGGACGTTGTTAAGCTCCGAAGCAAAAGGACGGAGATATTCTTCGGCGTTATCGGGTTTCGTTGTTCCGCAAAATATTCCAATAACCATTATTGGAACATCTGGTACGCCGTTAAGCTGCATTAGACTTGGCCAAAATTGTGTTGTTCCACTATTATGCAACGGAAGACCATCCATTGAAAAATTTAACACCAAGGAATCTGTACTTAGCGGCATGACTCTAAAATGAGAAAAGAAACGTAAGCATTAATAAAAAGGCACACCTTTTGTGCTGCATGCAGTATAGTTTACATTACCGGAAGAATTGTTGTAAAGAAATTTCGATTCCTTGATACCAAAATTGTCCACCGGCTACAGACACTAGTTCTTTTCCTACGCCAACTGGGTCTTCAAAAATGCTCTGGAATCTTTAGGAAGGTAAAAATTAGTGGTTTTGCGTAAGGTTTGTAATAAATCATTTAAAGCAATGTGTGGAATTTTATGCTTCAGAGCCCATATTCGCAATTCAGTTACAAACACTTGATTTTTTTGGGCTCTGTCGTCATCACTATACTCATCCTGATCTTCGTCATAGCTTTCGTCTAATATAAGGCGTTGTATATCTTCGGAGAGGTCCATCGGTGATTCTTCTATCGGGAGGATGCCCAAAGTAGGTTGAGCATTGGATTGACCTGTTTCATACAAGTGGCAAACAACAAATAGTATAAAACGAAATCAATTAGTAAACAACCACATTAATGTTCAAACTGAATGAAAATTATGATTTTCATATCTTTACGAATAAATATATGGAACTTCACTTAATGGTAAACGATAACACTTCACTTTTCAGCTCAAGTTACCATCCACGGTATGTACTACCAACCGTTTACAAACAGCAATCATGCAGAATGCTATATCACAGCAAAACACAATCAGCAGTATGTTACATAGATCAAATTCTATTTCTACAATCGATTAATATAAACTAACCGATATCAACATTACAGATGACATCACACATCAACAATGAAGCAATGTGGATTATCGTTTAACACTTACAACAATTGTTGTAGGAAGAAGTATTCATTAGAATTGGTAAACATTCGTACTGTACAACACATTAAACACTAGAAATACAGCACCATTCTTAACGATACGTTAAGGACAGCTTTGTTCCTGCTGCAAAACGTTACACTTCTTTCGAACTTACACACATTTAACTTGCACAATTCACTGCTACATAATTCACAAAACGTAAACTACACTAAAATTAACTAAACTTACCTTGTATCTCCCAGTTCATTGTTGTTCCAGAGCTATTTTCTTTCTTCCATTCCTTTTCCATTTCCGTCCATATCACCTTACCCATTCTGTATTTCAGTTGGCTGGTCTTTGCTCGTTTGGCTTTATCCATGCTCAAATCATTTGTTTCCGAAATAAAACAAATGTGTTATTAATCCAATTTTAATAAAGTAAATAGCCTATCCGTCTAGCGTAAACACAATCGATATGCTTTTCTTTCGCCTATCTGGAGTGTTGTTTGCAGTACGCCGACGGAGACAACATTTGACTTTTATTGTGAGTAATTCGTAGAATAACGTTATATGTTTCGCTCTTGTTTTGCTCGCTCCTCATGTCAAATTCAAATACGGCTGACGTTCCTTTCCTCCACCTCTTCCGACATCGTACCCATTGTCCTACAATTTGCCAATTTGACATTCGCGGCTAGCGAGTTTGCTATCTCTTTCCCACATTTCCTTCAAGAGTCACTCACGATTGCAGATAGGGTTGTTTGATATTTTCGCAAGGCAACGTGCGAGCAGCTGCCATGCCGTCAAGTTCCATACTAAGGCATGCGGCAAAGCTGTGACCAGTCCCTAATTCATGTGCGAGTCGCAGACATTTATTAGTGCTGGTTGTTGGGTCGAATATGTCAGTTTCAGCCTGTCTTGTCCCCTTTTCTAATGCCACCACTTTTTGTTAACAGAATTTAGGTCGCAGCTGTTAGCCGAGTCGGTTCTGGTGCTGGTGTTCTGGTTTGTTAGATCCGAAAAAGAGAACCACTAAGGAAAAAAAAGCGAACGCGCTACTACAGCATTTTTCATAAACCGTAAGGATAAGATAAGATTTTAAGATTAGGAATCAATACACCACTTTGGTAATAATATATGAGTTTTAATACTTCTATTATGGTATAAGGTATTGAGAAACGTACAGTTTTTTAAAGATGTTAGATAGGAATAAGGATTATATAGATATTAGAGCATAAAACGTTGCACGTTGCACGTTTATTGTTAGTAGTAGTAGTAGTACAATAGTAGTTTGAAATTGATAATGAAATCCGAATCCTAATTAATTTCTACTAAAACTATTGGATAATTTCACTATTTTTCATAAACAAATTTTTTAATTCATCCCTAATTCGGTATGCCCTTCTGGTTGCATTATTATTACGCCTATTGCGTCGACTGATTTCTTGAGGTGTAGTTGTTGAATTACTTCTACCAGTATTACCTCTTAAGTCTATACATATATTATGCAATAAGCAAATTGTTTTAATTATAACATCTAAATTCTTGGGCTCCATTTGCAATTCAGATTTTAAACACCTCCACTTACAAACTGTTGCATGTCCAAAAGTGCATTCAACAATTTTTCAAATACTATTATGAAACCTGTTATATAATTCCTCCGCTTCGCCACTGTTGGCAGGATATGGTCTCATTAAATATTCTTTAAGTGGATATCCTTGATCTCCGAGTAACACATATGGCATATGCATGGAGCATCCTTCGATTGGTCTAGATGGGGGCAGTCGTAAAACATTATTTTCAATATTTCGAAATGTGTTGCTGTTCGTGTTTATGTGTTTACGCCGTTATCGCTTCGTCTACCATAATCTCCTATATCTACGGTAATGTATTTCCCTTTATCGTCGACAATCGCTTGAAGATGGACCGAAAAAAAACTTTTTATAATTGAAAAATTGAGACCCAGATCGGTTTGGACATTTGACTCGAACATGTTTCGAATCTATGACGCCTACAACATTCGGAAAACCAAACTGCCGTTCAAATTCTTGCGATACGATCAAAAGATGGTCGGATGATGGAAAAGGCATATGCAATGGTTGCAATGTCGTCCACATAGCTTCACAAGTGTTGTATATGATGAATCCTACATTTTGGTTTAATATTTTGAAGCTTTGGGCCAGCTCAGTAGATAAGAATCTAAATTTAAAGAAAACCATAAAAATATTAATTATTGTTTCAGCCCATTTAGTTAAAACTAAGAAGCAAAGCCTGCGCTCTTAGTACGGCAGAGAGTTGCGCAAGCTAAATATGCCAAATGGATCAGCTGCCCCTGTCGTGGCGACACTTCGAATTATTACATTTGCTGAAGGATGTGAGGAAGTGTGTTTGCGATGTGTTGAGGAAGGTAATTTAGATACATATATTGATATATACAATCGCACGTATTTGTACATATTTATCTTTGTTCCATTTCGCATTTAGAATATCTCGATTACCCCAACCGGTACATGGAACAAGAAGAAGAGTCCAGTGATTCCGAAACGAGTTTCGTTGATGGTAATAGTAATTAATTAAATGTTATTCATTTTCATTGACCTCTAGACCTTATATTGCTTATTTTCCAGCACCTCGCACAATGACGCAATCGACCGCTTCTGAACTGGAGGACACCGTGTCACGCAGTAGCCGTAAAAAAAGGACTGCTGATTTAGTTCAAGAAGTGTTGGAAGTCGAGAAACGGAAGCTAGCCCACTTTTCAAACGTGATAGAACCGATGGAAGATCCTTTTTTCGCTGTTCTGGCGAAAGATGTTGCCAAATTTCCTTTCGCCAGACAGCTGCAAATTAAGGCTGAGATGTTGGCGCTTTTACAGTCGCATGCTGAACAGTGGGAGGCAGAGCAGTAGAGCGAGGCTTAGAGGGAAAGTAAGTGGCATGAAATTAGTTTATCATAGATTAGGATGCATGTACATAGTTTAACTTAGATAATCATGTAAATAGTGTAGCATAGCATTCATGAATTCCAGTAAACTGCACACTGTTTTATACACGTCCTTGTTCTTTTTTCACGTAGGAATGGCCAGGTCGCATCAACTTTTTTAACAACACAGCCAGATAGCCCTAGTCTGGCGATAGAGGAAACGGTCCAGATGGAATTTTATTCCAATCCTGTCCTGTGGGACCAGTGCTATCCTGATGCTGATGCAGAATGATGTATCTGATGGAACTAGGCATGCGTGTACGCATTCGCACAAGTTCTTAGCGTACGCGAAACCGTACAATTCGATTCTATATTTCTAGTACGATTGGCAAGCGTACAGTTCATGGCATTGAAAGAGCTGTCGCACGCGTACAGTTCATGACATTGAACGAACTGGACCGTACTCAATACTTTTGAGGAAACGTTTTCCTATGCCTTTGTGAATCAAAAAGATGGGATTGACAAATATCAGCAAAATCGATCTACGACGAGAGAAGGAACATTATAAAATATTAATAATTCTTCTCACCTTAACGTCAGCATCAATCCATGCTCTGGACTTATGTTGGACCGTGGCAGGCGTGAGCGAATTGCTTCCAATATATAATAAAAAGTTTCCTTCGACATCTTCATGTATCCGTGAAACATTCTCGGCTGCCTCAACAGGTGCTCAAAGAGGACGCTGAATTCTCCGCTTGCCGGACGGTCCTCCCATAGTTGGTTTCTCTTTGCCCTTCCATCCAATAAAGCTACCAACGAAGAAAGCACCGCTGGAAACAAGTTCTCCGATGTGTATCATTCTTTATGCACAAATGAATATGAATGAATATTAATGAAAATAAATCCACTCCAAATGTAGGTACAACTTAAACGCTCTTTTTATTCGTGTTTGTATGTTTGGCATTCTTCGGCTAGTTTGACTTTCCATCTCACTTTGACAGTTAGTCGTATACGACAACTCCTAGAGCACCCGTAAAACACCCGTGTCGTTGTCGTTGGTCGTATACGACAAATCCCACAGCAGGCCCTAAGCGTGCTTTTGAATGGATTGAAAAGTGACCTGCTAGAAAATGTTGTTTTAATACGAAATCGATCGCAAATTTTATTGATTTTTTTTTACATTATAGCACCTAATATTATGTTCAATTATTGTTACCTTTAATTGTACTGGATATTACAAAGATGAAATCATCACAAAAACGGCGCAAATTGAAGGTACATTTTGTTAATACAATGTTCGCCCCAGGAACTTTTCAATCCGCCGATTATTTCGATTCGATTCGATTTCGATGACAAATGACAGATTGATTTGTGACAAGCCGAATCAAAACATGTTGACGCCTACTCAAGCCGGTTCTTTGCTGAGAAATTGAAAGCAGTAAAAATATAAGAATAAATTAGTTAAATGTTTGATTTGTTGATTTAACATGATAATAACTTAGCTTGATTGATCGAGGAATTCCCACATGTTTATGGAGTATTATTTCAAACCAATAGTACGACAAATGTTGGTAAGGTTTCTGTTGTAAAAAAAATAATGAAAACGAATTTTATTGATTGGTTAACAAATGTTGTTGTACGATTACTCGTCTTGCTCAATATTTTTGACTAAATTTGTACGGATTTCTTCGAGCGACGAGTACATATCACGGTGGTAAGTATTTGGCTATGAAAAGACACGAAAAGTTGTATTATTGATGTGTCCATTTCTCTTTGGTAGAAAAAATACCTTACCGAAATAGTTAGCCACATGATGGAGAACAACAGCTACCCGCAACAAGATAAAGGCACTGGATGGTTTGCTTATACGAACCCAGAATCGAGGACAGAGTTGTGCAGCGAACCGTTAGGATGCCGCTACCAAAGTCAACCGATTGCTGGACAACCTGTTGAACTAGTTTCCGTCGCCAGGAGTTCATTGCAAACAAAAGCGCTAGAAAAAAAAATAAGCAAATATTTCGTTTGACCAAAATGTTAATAATTTTAACAGATAAAGTGGACCGTGCATCAAACAAGAATAATGACAACAGCAACAACAATAACAACAGCCAAATAATGCTGTGCCCATTTGAAAAAATAGCAACACAGGTGTGCAGTTAATTAACTTTAATCAAAAGTTATCTTCGGCACAGGAATTTCAAACTGCTTACAATTGGCTCGCATTAAATATCAAATCGACATGCTCAAGAGCACGAATGCACGAAGCATTATATATTCTTTTCGATCGACACTTTCTAATGGCCTGTACTTGGGGCGGAACAAGTAAATCAGGGGTAAAAATAGCTTTTCGTCAATTCGGTAATTTGTTGAGGTTATTCCGTGAAATTGCGAGTAACAACAATAATCGTTATAGGCATGAAAGAAGTATCTGCATTTTTTTAAATGAAGTTGAAGCATGCCAGCAACTGTTTGAAATTCAAAAATTTAAGAACCAGTGTCACACAATGCATGCAATGTTACGCATGCAATCCACGCGAAAACCAACCCTAAAAATGTTATAAAGAACAGAATAACAGACTGTTTCAACTAAAGTTCCTTTTAGAACTGATCATAAATAAAAAATATTATTTTTCATGCATCATCTGTTACCATATGTTGTTATTATGTGTAAAAAAATTTGTTTGGGATTTTCATCAATATATATATGTTTCTACTGCTTTTCTGCTTATATATGTTTCTTATTTAATCTTTTGTGTCTTCCTAATCAAGTCAGCTTTAACAATACAATGAGTAAACGTAATAAGTGATGTGACAGTAACAATTTATATTTTATAAATCAAACATGCATAACGTGCGAGAACTACAATTATAAATAAAAAAACAGAACAAGTTAGCGGTACATCACTAAGATTATTATTTCTGTAATCTGTAATCTGTTCTGTAGAAAAAAGTTATTAATCCTTGGAAATACAATCATGGAAACTCTTCAAATAAACATGTATTGTTCTAAGACCACCTGTTACTTTTAATTGAATTCAAGTAATAGATTGTACCCATATATTGTAAGTGTGAAGTAGAGAGAAAAATGCTATTTCTCGTGATACTTCTGTACATTGAGTGAGGTGTGACATAAACGGCTGATGTGGTAAATGAATGGCCACAAGTTTACATTTTATATCTGTTCGCATTATTTCAATGGGAATTGTTGAACTTCTCTCCTTAACTTTATAAATGCATAAATTAGACGAGCTTAGATAGGAATTCACTCCATTCTTAGCTATGGAAACCTGAAACAAATTCCATGTATCAGTAAACTGATGGCCACTAACAATAAGACGATGTGAGGGCGTCACTTGTGCCTTCGAAAATTTTACTATCCTATTGCTTTTTGTTAGGAACCATGGATCTTTGAAATTATCCTGCAATATGAAATTTGAAGCTACCCTGAGAACAGTTCCATTCGCTTTCAGTTGAGGAAATTTGGGCCATCATTCGCATACAGCTCTCAAATGTTAGCTAGTTCAGTAGAGCTAGCTATAACTTGCTCAAGGCATCTTGTACCAGATCTTACCCAGCGTTTGAACAACTGAAGATGATTTTCGAAGCAATAAGAAGAAAAGTCATCAAGTTGTCCGAATCTTTCAACGTCGTCAGCCACATGTTGAAGGTTGTGCACATTGCTCATTACATTCTCCTTTCCATAATGTTTGCTAAAATCTTTAACAAACAGATTGAGCAATTGCTTTGCTTCACGCCAATGTTGCATATGTGCTGAAGATGAAAAACATGTAACGCTGTAATAGTACAACAAAAAATGATTGAACGCTGCATAGCTCATAACATCTTTAAATACGATTAAACTAACGTAATGAAGGAAAAACCGCCATTCGGTTCCTTTCCAAAAATTAACAGTTTTTTAATGTCTCATTTGCCGATGAAACTCTGAAGGAGGCTGTATTTGTAATAAATACTGTGAAACAGCTTTTTCCGAGGGAAACCATCGAGGGAATCCTAAATATTTTGCAGCTAGCAATCCTTGGAGTATTTGTCGCGTAACACCCAAGTCTATCAGATGAAGATGATCAGCAACAATAACATCCTTAAAATCATGTCGAATTGTTTTAAGTCTTCTAAGGGCGATTTAAATGGTTTGTGATGCTTAACACAAACCCTGGCTCTGAAAGATGTATCTGTGCGCGGTGGAGCATTAACTGTATCGTAGGTCATTTTATGTTCTAGGAATTCTCCAACACAAGTACATTTGGTGCAGCCATGCTCTCCGTTATACGAAATCACAGCTTGAATGTAAAAAGAAAAGTTATAAAATAAGTTAACGGAAAAAATAAAAATAAACACCTTTTGCAAATGCCCGTGCTGGGGAGTCGGCGGTAAAAAGATGCACGGCAAGCGAAACCATTTTGTTGCCGAAAAGCAATACGGTTTCTTGGAGATTGTTGATCTCTACCACCAATGGTCGCAAATATGTTTCAACATCTTGTGGCTTCGTTTTCCCATAAAATAAATCAACGAGCATCACAGGTGCTTCAGGCAATTCATTATTTTTGATTAATATTGGCAATATTTTCTGCAGGATTCTATTCTATTATATTTCTGCAGGATTGCTTTTATGTAGCGGTAAGCCATCTATAAATATGTACAGTGATAATTCATACACTGGAGGGTTAACATTCCTAAAATAAAAAGACAATTATATATCTGCATAAGACTTCTGCTACCATACTGACCTAAAATAATTCCTCAGAGCGTTTTCAACACCTTTATACCAGAATTGACCGATTGCTACATTAGCTACTTGGAAACCGATATTGGGGTAGATCACGGTCTAAGCCAGTTTTTTGTATGCGTTTTGACGTTTCCAGGCTTATCCGCTTACAGCTCGCCATACAAATGGCAAGCCAAGTTAAGCCTAGGAAAGAAGGATTAGATTGGTTTCTCAATGAAAGTACCCAAGAACCCAAACTCGACAAATGTCAAAACAAAGAATTTTGCTAGCTGGTCTGAGCCAGGTTAAGCCAAGTTTCCGGTGTACGAAAAAGGTAAACAATTTTTTTTTAACGAAAAGAACTGAAAAAGGATTATTTTGATAATAAGACTTGTACATTATTAATTTCAAATACATTGAAATTAAAATCAAATTACTAAACTTAAATCTATTTTTCTCAAATTTTAGTTTCACAAAAATGATCCCTTGTGTCATTCTTTATGTCAAAATGCTATGTCCTTTACGACTCTGTACAGAATGATACCGCCCGGTACCTGGATTATTTTACAGATACAGGCTTAAAGCTTAAGCTTTCTAACTTTTGGGATGATCTACCCCAGTATTGTATTAGGGTGTGCCGACAGGGCAAGCTAGGATCGGTTGTAATATGTTCAATTAGACTATGAAACTATGACAAAATATGAGAAGAAAATAAGTTTCAAAAAACATAAATTATTTGCCTTAATTTTCTGAACTAATGTCGCATCCCCAACCATAGGCCCGGCGGAGTTATTGATCTTTACTTTCAAATGTGATAGGTGAATCTCGTCGCTAGTTGTTCTTTGCTGCATATAATATATTCCGCAAGATGGAGTACTCAGATGTAATGTTGTGTTTTCAATATTTTATTACGCTTTTTTACGAAAAGCCACGAACAGCTGAGGCATTCCCATTGACAAGTGGTATTATCTTAAGCTTAATTCTTCCTATTGATAAACGCTATGTACCGTAAAAAAACCCGTTTTGGCTAGACACAGCCCGCGTACTGCGGACGTCCACAATTTAAATACCTGGATGTTCAGTTTATGCTTTGCCAACGCATGGAAATTCGTACCTCGTCAACTCGTAAACCTCGTAAGCTATCGCGGAGAGCACACGTGAGTGCTTGGTTGCATAACGCATCCAACAACAAGGTGTGGTACCGCTCCTTAATAGGATCAATACGCATCCGATTCGATGTTCGATTCGAACCAGATACCGCCTTTTGGAATTGTACGCTACCGGAATTGCTGTGCTGCTAACTTCTTGTTATCTGTAAATATTTTTTAATTTGCAAATAAAAAAAGACTTAAGGGAAATGTACACGGTCCGTTGAATTTAATGATAACTGTGAAAATATATACAATTTGCGTTATTGGTGTTATGTTTGACAGTTGAGTACGCAGCGCTGTCATTCGGAGATAAGCGATGCAACCCAGGGTAGTAGAGTTTTGTGAGTTAAACAAAGAGAAACACGTAGATCAACCCGCGTACGATTTTTGCATATTTAGTTAAATAAATCAGTTGAGTTTACAGAACATAACATTGGTGTCAGAAGTGGGATAGCAGGAGATACATCGGTGCCTACGAAAACACGCGATACATCACACTCACATCCCTAACAGTAAAGTGAGGTTAGCGTCACCACGCGCACACATAACCTTTCGTGAAAAGTGAGGTTAGCGTCACCACGCGCACACATAACCTTTCGTGAAAAGTACGCTCTAGCGCTGTTATACGAGAAAACGGTCCACGATGGATACCGAAAACAAGGAGCTGATGGAGGCGCTATCCGGAATGCTCGTCCAGGCACTGAAGGCGTCAATCGGACCTGCGATCGAGCAAGTAAGTGCTGGCCTACGCAGTCCTAGTGCAGATGGCGTAGCTCCACATCCGAAACCACCGACATTCAGTATGCCGGAGTACCGTTCCAGTGAAGGAGCAACAGTTGAGGATTATTTCAATAGATTCGAATGGGCGCTTCAACTCAGTAAGATCCCGGAGCCGCAGTACGCTGATTTCGCACGTGTGCATATGGGTGCTGAGCTGAACTCTTCTTTAAAATTTTTGATTGCTCCAAAACAACCGCAGGAAGTTACATATACGGAACTGCGCAAGATACTCCAGGCACACTGGGACGAAAAGAAAAATAAGTTCGTCCAAAGTGTCAAATTCCGGACCATTGTACAACAACGAGGCGAGTCGATTGCGCAATATGTGTTAAAGCTGAAACAAGGTTCGGCTTATTGTGAGTACGGAGAATTTCTTGACCGCATGCTGATAGAACAAATGCTCCATGGGTTGATAGATCGTGATATCTGTGACGAGATCATCGCAAAAAATCCGTCCACCTTCCAAGACGCCCTTGACGTCGCTCTGGCGTTGGAAGCCACCTATAAAATCGCTCGAGACATTAATACATCTGCTCCTGAGACAACTAACAAGCTAGGTTACGAAAAACCAACGGTTAAAAGATCGCAGACACGCCGGAACATCGCAAACCAAGCTTACGACAACGCCCCAAGGAACAGAGCTTATGGCAAAACGGACAGCAACCACGGTGCTGTTTGTAACGGCTGTGGAGGTAGTCACCTCAGAAGCGAGTGCCGCTTCCATAGCGCGAAATGCAACCTGTGTAACAAGAAAGGCCACATCGCTAAAGTTTGCAAATCGGGTAAGTCGAAACGTAATGTTCCGGAACGCGACCGAAAGTCCCCAACGTCTTTAGATCAAGTGCAACGGCTGAATCGAATTAACAATCTTGCATCGGGTGATAAGAAGATGGTAGAAGTGAAAATTGACGGTAAGACACTGAAAATGGAGCTAGATACCGGCGCACCTTGTGGGATCGTATCGGAGTCCACATTGAGAGCGATCAAACCGCACTTCGTGTTGCAACCAAGCGACAAGCAATTTTCCAGTTACACCGGACATCGTGTCACCTGTCTCGGTCGCATTAAGGTTCATGTCACCATCGGATCGGTAACGCATCAGGAACAATTATATGTGGTATCTGGAACGCATGATTCACTTCTGGGACGCGACTGGATTTCTCACTTCGCCGAGGAGATTGACTTAAATCGGATGTTCTCTGCACGTACACCAGTCCACACGGTAGATAAAAGTCCACTGTCTCCAGATCGCGAAACGCAACTCTCTACGTTATTAGACAGCTTTGCCAATGTCTTCAGTGAATTCCCCGGTAAGTTGATAGGTCCCCCAGCAAAAGTGCACCTGAAAGAAAATGCCACCCCAGTGTTCGCGAAGGCACGCGACGTCCCTCTCGCGTTACGAGATAGGTACGCAGCAGAAATCGATACTAAAATCAAGTCAGGGTTTTATGAGAAGGTCGATTATTCGGAATGGGCATCCCCAACACACGTTGTAGTTAAGAAAAATGGTAAGCTGAGAATAACAGGGAACTACAAACCGACAGTAAACCCTATGATGATAATAGATGAGCATCCTATTCCACGCATCGAAAGTATCTTCAACCGAATGAAGGGTGCCACTCTGTTCTGTCATCTGGACGTCACAGATGCATACACCCACTTACCAATTGATACGCAATTCCGAGAAGTGCTAACGTTAAATACGACCACCCATGGTCTAATTCGACCAACACGAGCTGTATACGGCGCCGCCAACATACCAGCAATTTGGCAACGGCGGATGGAAGAAATTCTACTTGGTCTGCCAAACGTCGTGAGTTTCTACGACGACATTATCGTTTTTGCAAAAAACTTTCAAGAGCTGCTACTAGCATTAACCAGCATCCTTAGCAGAATCAGGGAACACGGATTAAAATTGAATCGTTCGAAGTGTGTGTTTGCCACCACATCACTAGAATGCTTGGGACATCGAATCGATCAAGAAGGCCTTCACAAAGCCACCAAACACATCGAAGCGATAAGAGACGCACCTAGACCGTCTACCCGCGAGGAGTTACAGTTATTTTTGGGTAAAGCAACATATTACTCGCAGTATATTCCGAACTTATCAACTAGAGCAAACATTCTTCGTAACTTACTGGCCACGGATCGGATCAAATGGTCGACCGAAGCAGATGAAGCCTACCGAGACATTAAGAACGCTCTAATTTCACCTCAAGTTCTTACCCAATACGACCCTGCTCTACCTCTAATATTAGCAACGGATGCAAGCAAGACAGGACTCGGAGCAGTACTCTCCCATAGAATGAACAATGGTTTAGAAAGACCCATCGCATACGCTAGCTGTACTATGTCCGCAACGGAGCAACGTTATCCAGTGATTGACAAAGAAGCGCTGGCGATCGTGTGGGCCGTGAAGAAGTTTTTCAACTACTTATACGCCAGAACGTTCACGCTAGTGACGGATCACAAGCCATTGACACAGATTCTCCATCCCCATAAGTCACTGCCGACACTTTGTATAAGTCGCATGGCAAATTACGCCGACTATCTTGCACACTTCAACTTCGAAGTGGTGTATCGATCCACGAACGATAATAAGAACGCTGATTATTGTTCACGCATACAGAGCAGTGAGAAACGTTCAGATGTAAACACATTGTCTTTGTTCGGAGGAGGAAATGACGGAGAAGACGAATTCGAAGGTTTTGTACTCCATCAGATTCAACAACTTCCTATCAGAGCGGAACAAATCGCCAGTGAAACATGGAAGGATGAACACTTAGGCAAAATCTTGAAGGATCTGGAAATGGGACGAGACCTAAGTCAAGTAGGGTACAAAGCGCCAGAATCAAAGTACAATATGGTAGCCAATTGCTTGCTCTTCGAGCATCGTGTCGTGATTCCGTGCATCTTCCGCCCGTCAATTCTGAAGGATCTCCATTCGGCACACATAGGTATGGTAAAAATGAAAGCTTTGGCACGATCGTATGTCTACTGGCCAGGCATCGACACTGACATCGAAAAGCTGGCCAAAGCATGTGTCGAATGCGCACAAACGGCATCATCCCCTCCCAAGTACAACCAACATCATTGGGAGTATCCCAGTAATCCATGGGATCGAGTACACGTCGATTACGCTGGTCCGGTAGCGGGAGCGATGTTACTCATAGTGGTAGATGCGCATAGCAAATGGACCGAGGTCAGAGTTACACACTCGACGACAACAGCTGCAACCATCGCCATATTGGATGACCTGTTCGCATCATATGGAGCACCAGTTACAGTGGTAACAGACAACGGACCACAGTTCGTATCGGAAGAATTTAAAACATTTCTACAGCGTAGTGGAGTGAAGTGGCACAAAACGTCAGCACCGTATCATCCCGCCACCAACGGTCAAGCAGAACGCTACGTGCAAACGGTAAAAAAAGCACTGAAGGCCATGAACACCACTAGCACCACACTGAGTTCAAATCTCAACGAATTTCTACAGCAGTACAGAAAAGTTCCCCACTCGGAAACGGGAGAACCACCGGCTAAACTCTTTTTAGGTCGCAATATTCGATCACGACTCGACCTGATTCGTCCCGAAGACACACGTACGAAGCTCACCGAAAAGCAGCGAGCAGAATCAAAACCCGCTTTTAGAATTTTCCTTGCAGGACAACGAGTCTTCTTCCAATCAGGCAATCCAAGGAAGGATAAATGGTTGCTGGGTACTGTGGTCTCGCGATTGGGAGATCTTCATTACCGGATCGACAGTCAAGGGATCCTCGTGAAACGCCACGTGGACCAGATGAGATCAACCGTCGACAAAGCCGATAATACATCGTCTGGCTCAACCCTAAGGACGCGTCGTCGGCATTATTTCGAGCCCACCACAGCTCCGGAACCATGCTGTACGCTTTCGCACGAAGGGCCGGTTCGGATCCGTTATAATTGCAACTGAACTAACTCGACTTAGGTTCTTCTGTGACCTTCTCACATTCGAGTTTTATTACTACTAAACTTAAATTTTTATCCCTCTACACTTTCACCTTTCTTGGACCCGCGTTCACCAATACTCGTGTCGTACCGGTTCCTCCGACACTGTAGCGCGAGTTGCCTATCGTAAGGCGCAACATTCCGGCCACCTAAAATGAATATTTTAATTTCATATCTATCTCCTGACACTTAAGGGTTTCGTGTAACCTTGGGTAATAAGTATATCTTGGAAACTGGCCGCACAATATTTTTCGCATTCGTCGTTCGCAACGTTACCACTCTAACTACCCCGTCTTTCCCGGTGTTGACTTCTAATACGCGACCTCTAGGCCATCGAGTTGGAGGGGTATTATCTTCTTTCACTAACACCATCGTTCCTGGTTCAATCGCTGTAGCTGGATCCAACCACTTTGCTCTGGCTTGAAGCTGTTGCAAATACTCCGTGTGCCAGCGCTTCCAAAACTGCTGCATTAGCTGCTGAACACTGCGCCAATGATTGAGTCGGTTTGCTGGAACTTCTCGCAAATCGATTGCCGGAATCTGATGCATATGTGAACCAGTTAGAAAGTGCCCGGGTGTCAGTACCTCCAGATCCAGTGGGTCATCCGTCATGGGGGTGATCGGCCGCGAATTGAGACAAGACTCAATCTCGATCAACAACGTTGTCAGATCCTCGAAAGTCAACAACGACGTACCTACAATTCTAAGCAAATGATGCTTTAGTGATTTCACGGCTGCCTCCCACAAACCACCGAAGTGTGGGGCGCGAGGAGGAATAAATTTCCACTGTATTCCTTGATTAGCAGTCCACAGCTGAACCGCTTCCTGATGGTTTTTCGAATTGAGCAGCTTGGATACTTCCTGTAGCTCATTTGACGCACCTCTAAAATTTGTACCGTTATCTGAGTAAATCTCCGTAACCAAACCTCGCCGTCCGACAAATCTTCTCAGGGCTGCTAGAAACGCTTCCGTGCTCAAATCAGACACTAGTTCGACATGTACTGCACGCGTTACAAAACAGACGAAGATCGCAACATAAGTTTTCGAAGGAACCGCTCGACGGTGCTTGCCCTTTACGTACACCGGACCACAATAGTCAACTCCACATATGGAGAAAGGTCTTGCTTCGGTGACACGACTTGCTGGTAACTCTGCCATCGGCTGTACAACAGGTGTTGGCTTGCATCGGAAGCATATGAAGCATTCATGGACTATCCTTCTTACTAGATTGCGACCGCCAACAATCCAATAATGCTGTCTAATCGTACTCAACACAAGTTGAGGGCCCGCATGCAACATTTGCTCATGATAGTACTTCACTATTAATCGAGCCAATGTGTGCTGTCCAGGGATGATGATTGGATGCTTCGCAGTGTGTGGCTCTGCTGAGTTCCCCAGTCTACCTCCAACCCGAATCAAACCATCTTCACTCAATACTGGTTTAAACCACTTCATCGGCGATTTCTTTGATACTTGCTGCTTATGCGTTAACGCCTTGAGTTCATCGCTAAACCCATCTCTCTGTGCTATTCTGCACAATGCTCTATCCGCAGCACGTAGGTTTTCACTAGAAATCCATTTATTGCTTGCGTCGCCTTTTCTACTCAAAATGCTAAAATATCTCATCCAAACTGCGATGATTCTTCTGAGTCTTGACCACGAAGAATACCGAGAAAACAATTCGTGTTCTTGCTGTTGCTTCTCTGTCATGACAAGAACTAAGGCTTTTTGCTCTGGTAAATTATCACACTTGTCAAAACAAACATCATCTGGCCAATTCTCTGTACTTTCTCTCAACCAGTCAGGACCAATCCACCACATATCATGCTGCATCAACTCTTTGGGCGTACATCCTCGTGACACTAATTCTGCTGGATTCTGTGTACCTGGTACATGGCGCCATTTGCATTCCTTGGTAGTTCGTTGCACTTTGGAGATTCGATTTGCTATGAATGTTTTGAAACGGTTTGGTGTCGCACTCAACCAATGACAAACTACCATGGAATCTGTCCACATAAAACATTGCATAGGACTTCCTAATGCCCTTATGATTCTTTGGTACAAGCAACTTCCTAACACAGCAGCGCATAGTTCTAATCTTGGAATTGTTGTCTTTTGAGACAGCGGGGCAACCTTTGATTTAGATATTAACAATCTTGACGTAGCACAACATCCATTTTTCTCACAGCGCAGATATGCACACGCTCCGTATCCCTGCTCTGACGCGTCACAAAAGATATGAAGTTGTTTATCATCTCCTTCCGTAGGATAAACTAACCGTGGAAACGTTGCATCGGACAGACAATCCAGTTGACCAACAAAGCTTTCCCATTCTCTCTGCATTTCTTCTGGAAGAACCATATCCCATCTCCAGACATTACCATCTGCGGTCTTTAACGTCCATATTCTTTGCATGAAAATCTTTGCTTTCATTTTTACTGGGTCCAAGAAGCCCAATGGGTCATAGATTCTCGCAATATCCGACAACACAGAACATTTCGTATACGGGTTACGCGAGTCAACTGTTCGTACTTTAACCTTTAACTGATCCAATATCGGATCCCAATATAATCCAAGTGTACTAATCGGATTTAAACTGCTTGCTAGTGCACAATCATTTGTTATCGCTCGTGCCTCGTCCGGTAGGTCGCTCACCACTGCAAGTTTGTTTGATGCCCATTTTCTGAGAGTAAATCCTCCTTTCTTAAGCATGGATTCTAACTGACTTCTTTTCTCCTGTGCTGCTTCTTCAGTAGCTGCTCCCGTAATTAAATCATCGACGTAGAAGTCATGCTTGCATAACGCTGCCAAAGGGTATTCCTCACTGTAATCTTCAAACATTTGATTTAGCGTTCGAATCGCTAAATATGGTGCGGACGATGTACCATATGTAACCGTATTTAACTCATACGCTTGAATCTGTTCACTAGGGTTGGTTCTCCATAATATTCTTTGCCACTTGCGATCATCTTCATGTAGCTGAACTTGACGATACATCTTTTCTATATCTCCTACAAGTGCCACTGTATATGTACGGAATCTCATCAGTATAGAAATCAGATCTTCCTGAATCGTAGGTCCAATTTTAAGAATATCATTCAGCGATGCGCCTGACGATGTCTTACAAGATGCATCAAACACGACGCGGCATTTCGTGGTCGTGCTTTCCAACTTAATGACGGGATGGTGAGGAAGGTAATAAGCAAGTTCTTCATTCATTACATTTACCTTGGTCATGTGACCTAAATCTTCATATTCTTTCAAGAAGCTCAAGTATGCCTCCTTCATCTGCGCATTCTGACTCATTCTCTTCTCAAGCGCCATGAATCGTCGCTTCGCTGTATCCAGAGAATTCCCAAGCGCATCACCAGGCAATTTCTTAAAGGGAAAACGAACAACATATTTCCCTTCTGAATCTCGAGTAGTAGTTTCACTGTAGAAATCTTCGCATTCTTGCTCTTCCTTACTTAACAGTGATTCTCCAGTTATCTCTTCAATCTTGAAGAATGATTCCATCAGCGATTTTATATCCTCGTTTTCATCTACTTGCACCATTGTGCATACGGTCTTCCCGGGTTCTGAGTAGCAAGCTCCACTAACAATCCAACCTAGCTTAGTATTTCTCAGGGTTAAACTCGTATGTGGCTGAACTGCGTATGACCCTTCTAGAAACAGGTCCAGAAATACCTCTGCTCCTATCAGCAAATCAATCCCTCCTACTTCATTGAACTTGGGATCGGCAAGCTGTATATACGATGGAAATTTCCAATTAGATATATCCACTGTTGTCGACGGTAGATCTATTGTCACTTTCTTTAGAATCAGAAAATCTAAAGACCACGTTGCGTTTGACTTAGTCGACTGCACTGTTGCCTTCATGCGATGACGTACTCTTGTGGCAGATTCTCCAATGCCATGAATCGGTACATTAGCAGCGCTGCGTCGTAATCCCAAATATTGCGCTAATCTCTCTGACATAAAATTCGCTTGAGATCCGCTATCTATCAACGCACGTGCAGATATCAATTCTCCTCTGCGATCTACCACATTGATAATCGCTGTCGACAAAAACACCATTTTTGTTTTTTGAACTCCAACCATGTCATTGGAGTTACCTTCCTTAGCCGGATAAGATGCGGTTGTTGTAACTTCTACTTGACTATCAGCTCCTTTGCGCAATGAGTCGCCCTCGTTGCACAACAATGAATGATGCCGTCTCTTACATATTCTACACGACACTTTCGAGTGGCATGTAAATGCTCCGTGCCCAGGAGTCAAACAGTTAAAGCACAACCTATGCTTCATCGCCTGATCTCTACGTTCTTGCACCGGCATATTCTCTAGCAAAGGACATGTGCGACACGTGTGATGGGCTCCACAAATCAAACAAGAAATGGCTGACGTACCTGTGTTGCAAGTGGGCTTGCTTACGACTGTTGCTTGAGTTTTTGTCACTGGATTGATTCCTCTTTGACGGCCAATTCCGGTCACTCTGTATTTATCACCGGCCACCTTGGCTGGAAACAGACTGGACGATTTTAGAATCTGTATCCGCTCCTCTGCAAACAACATCAGTCGTTCGTACGTATATTTCTCATCTTGTGATGAAAACTTCTCCCATGCAAGGCGTGTAGCTTCGTCAACCTTCAATAAAAAGAGATTTATCAACGGCGTATCCCACTTCTCTGTTGGCTCACCCAATCTTTTAAGACCCTTGACGAGCCGACCAAACTCATCGACTAAACGGGATAGCTCCTGTACTCTTCCTGACTGCATCGATGCCAGATGGTGCAGCGCCATGTAGTAATCACGAACCAATTGCTTGCTATTGTCGTACCGCTTCAGCAGGGTGCTCCAGGTGATGGCATAATTATCAGCGATTACCTCCGTGTGATCAAATAGAGCTGCAGCTTCGCCTTTCAACGAGGACAGTAGGTACTGTAATTTCATCACTGCAGGAATTTCCGTAGATCCGTGAATCATCGAATTGAATCGATCACGGAACGCCAACCAGCGCGTCACATCACCGTCGAAAGATGGCAGCTCCACCTTAGGTAAACGCAGATGCACACCGCCACCAAAACCACCACTACAGATGGTCGTAGCCAACGCTGAACTGTTCATCATAGGAGAATCGTTGGACATCTGATGGAGCAGGAATCCTTTTAGTTTACAAAACCGCGCATAAAACTTCGTTTGCTCTTGCATGTGCTCCTCATTGTTCGTTTTCGTCTCATCTAAATCCTCTATTTTCGCCATTATCTCATCAAAATCGATCTTGCATTGATCGAGTAACTGAATTCGTACCGGAATTTCTAATGTGTCGTTGGACGCATTGAAAGAATCGCGAAAAGCTTCGACGTTAGACAATATATTTAATATGGATTGCCTTTTTCGCACGCATGCGGCGATTTTCTTGTCCGTGGTCGCCATTTCGGTACAAATCACTGAATACAATGGCGATGCCTCGTGGTTTCACTTGACTTTGCAATGGCGGTACTTTGTGGCGTCACTTAACTTCACGATGGAGGTCCCTTGTGGCGTCACTGAAGAGTTAGCAATGGCGATACCGCGTGGTGTCTCTCAATTTTTAGCGATGGCGGTACCTCGTGGCCACTAAAGTTCGCAATTCACTAGCGTTATTTCACAACTCACGCTATCCTTTTTGCGTTGCCTTTACGCGTCACGCACTGTACACACGATCCTTCACCTAACGGTAATCGTTATCACTCGTTGACGATCAATGTTCCAACACGCGTACGTACATCAAACGCATGCACGCACACAATCTATACACGATTAACGTGTCGTTTGCTTTACCAACGATACAGATACTCTCAATAATATTGATAATTATTGAACTTTCAATAATTATTTCTTTAGTAACGAATCCGCGATCCGGTTCGAAGGACCAAATGTACGCTTTCGCACGAAGGGCCGGTTCGGATCCGTTATAATTGCAACTGAACTAACTCGACTTAGGTTCTTCTGTGACCTTCTCACATTCGAGTTTTATTACTACTAAACTTAAATTTTTATCCCTCTACACTTTCACCTTTCTTGGACCCGCGTTCACCAATACTCGTGTCGTACCGGTTCCTCCGACACTGTAGCGCGAGTTGCCTATCGTAAGGCGCAACACATGCAGTTCATCAACAACGCCAGCTGAGACGACTACCCCATCGGATACCCCGTTCGCAACACCTACAGGCAGTCCGAGTCGTTTCTGCCAAGACCTACCACCGCCACCGCGCCGCTCAGAAAGAACACGTCGTCCGCCACAACGATTTTCACCGTAGTCCTCTTTTAAGCGGGGAGGACTGTTATGTTTGACAGTTGAGTACGCAGCGCTGTCATTCGGAGATAAGCGATGCAACCCAGGGTAGTAGAGTTTTGTGAGTTAAACAAAGAGAAACACGTAGATCAACCCGCGTACGATTTTTGCATATTTAGTTAAATAAATCAGTTGAGTTTACAGAACATAACAATTGGTCTACATTATAAGTACCTGCATAGCTATATGGCCTGGACGTCTTTCTAAAAGTAAAAAAGAATCTTCACAAGTAGGTAGGATTAAAATTTAAAAGTGTTGATAAACAAACAGATAAGACCATGGTACTTGTTTGAATATGTGTTGCTACCTGTGAAACTATTGAACTGTGCTTGAAGCCTGTAAAGAGCAGATAAATAGAAAAAGTACAAAAATTAAATCGTTTTCCCCCGATCCTGTTAGTATATGATGGCCGGTAGCACACATCATATTCCAGCCAACACCACGAGGAGGTAGGATACGGAGTTCCAAGATAGCGGATGTATTACATGTAAACGCTAAGGAATGAAGAATACATTCGCTCTTGGCATTAGCTAGCCACCTTGAAGATAGCTGATGTATTAAAAATGTTTACGGAAGAGTAAATGAATAATTGATGGAAAACTTACCCATGTTCCTGTGTGACCGACGGTTGGATGGATGAGCACATTATCTGAAGAGAAATAGAAACATACAAATTACAAACATCTCTCTAGCATTCGGTAATCAGATAATCGGCATAAAAGAAAACTTACCCAAAGTCCTGGACAGCTTTGATTGCGCGCAACACACTCAGGAAGCCGTTCTGGTTCCGCCGCTTCATTTGGTACTCCCGTAGGTACGCGATAAGGGCTCCTCGGTTGGTGCCCTTAGATATTAAAAAGGGCTTTACCCAACGCCACAGGTTTTCGATATTTTGTGTGTGCACAAAGCCATCGTCCGGATCCACGAAATTTTCGGAGTGATTGACAGCTACGTGAGCATATCCGTACTGTTCGATGCCGTTGTAGGCCCTCCAACCATCAGTCATTAACGTTGTTCCCGGAGTCACATGCTGCACAATGATGTCATGCAATGTGCCAGCATCCCGTTGCTGCACCAGCTCCAGAAACACTTCCTGTGTCTCGCGGCAGATACCGTCGACCAACCAGACTTGGTTGCCTTCCGCGAAGCGTCCGTGATTGTACTTCCGCTTGGTGACGAAAGATTCGTCAATCTCGACGGTCATTCCATCGCCACCAATTGGAGCCTGGTTAGTCTCGAAGTATTCCGCGGATACTGCTCGAAGTATAGCGTACTATTTGGATATGGCACTTTTGCCGGCACTGCACTCCAATGCTGCGGCCGTCCGCTTCGCATCCCGCGACCACTCGAAGGTTATGTGGATATTTCTATCAGCTTCGATAGGGATAGGCGCGAATTCTTGAATATACTGTCCGCACGGACAGTACACTCCCACCCGGTGCAGCTGGTCGTCGACTTGCAAATCCATTTACAAGAATTAGTTTTTTTGGTCGCTTTCATCTTCATGCGCCGGTTACACTTGTTGCACATTTGCTCCGACGGCATTATACCGTGTAATGTATTGTAATGCAAGTACGCATACTAATCTTAATAAGAAATATTGAATTCACTAACACCACCATACCTTGTACTATAAAAGGTGCTCCAGCATCTGCACGAGAATCATTCTCGATCGTGAACTAATAAAAGCAACATCCCTAGAACATCACATAGTTTGGCGACGAGGAAAAAGGCAACGCATGAAAGCCTTCTCTGTCCAATAATCGTATACATTGATCTGTGTCGGGTCATTGCTCAGCAGTCAGTCTATCTCACATCAGAGATTGTGAAGTGAAGAGTGCGTGAGTGTGCTAGTAGGGAGGCGAGTATGTCCACCAGTGAAGAGAAGAAACCGTCAACGTCACAAGCAGTAAAAATGGCCATGCCAATGTACGGACACATGGAACAGTTTGTCGTCGGGGAAAAGTTTTACGAATATGTAAATCGATTAGAACAGTTTTTTATCGTCAACGACATAACAGAGGAGAAGAAAGTACCAATGCTGGTTACCATGGCAGGTCTTTCGTTATACTCAGTTGCATCCCGTTTATGTTCTCCAGTCGAGCCATCGCAAAAGCCATATGCGAAGTTGATCGCATTGTTAAAGCAGCACCTGGACCCATATGTAAACGTGGTCGGAGAGCGATACAAATTTCGAAAGTGTGAGCAATCAGCAAGCCAAACAATAACGGATTTCATCATCGAGCTAAAGGCTTCAGCACAGTCCTGTGAATACGAGTCGTTTTTGCAACAAGCGCTGAGAGATCAGTTCGTAGCCGGAGTGCACAACGCTACCTTACGCACGAAATTGCTCACGGAACGTAGACTCACCTTCGAACGTGCATGTGATATCGCTAGAAGTTTTGAAGCTGCAGAACATGAGTCTAAGGGAATGCAGGGCACCACGAAACTGGCGGCATTGAAGTCACGATCGTTCCATAAACAGTCAGAGAAAACACAGGCCGCGGGGAGAAAGAACAAATTTGAAATATCACGCGGTGCATCGAACAACGTCATGGGAGCGCGATCAGAGCTGTTTTCGCTGCGGTAGGGCTAGTTCAGGCGAGGAATACAAACGATGATTTCGTGTCGTTACATCTTTTTATTCTACAACCGGAGAGGAAAAAGTTCCTTACACCGCTTCTGGGTCGCTCGAGTTTAGATGTCATTGTACCAGAATGGAGAAAAATGGTAAGTCTCAATTTATCATTTATTAGTACGAGTCAACACGATCTTAAGTCTGAAATCCAAAATCAATTTCCGTATGTGTTTTCTGGGGATACCATACAAGCAATTGAAGGTTTTACAGCAGATATTGTTTTAAAACAAAACGCTGTGCCTATTTTTCACAAACCATATACGGTACCATTTAAGTTTAGAGAACGCGTGGAAAAAGAATTAGACCGCATGGTGGATAGCGGAATTATTATTCCAGTTCGTTCGTCAACATGGGCTAGTCCTATTGTCCGGTAGTTACACCGAAAAAGGACGCATCAATTCGAATTTGTCTAGATGGAAAAGCAACATTAAATCGGTTTATTTCCACATAACATTATCCTTTGCCTGCTATTGACGACATTCTAGCAAATTTATCGAATTTTAATTTTTTTTGCAAAATCGATTTAACTGGAGCGTATCTCCAAGTCAATCTGTCGAAAACTGCGCGAGAATCATGTGTCATCAACACACATCGAGGACTATTTAAATATACCAGGATGCCTTTTGAGATAGGTTCTGCTCCGTCTGTATTTCAATCCATTATCGACCAAATTTTACTAGGAACCAGTGCAATTCCTTATTTGGATGATATTTTGATTGGAGGAAGTACCTTGCTTGAATGTAAAGGAAATGTAAAACAAGTCTTACATAGGTTAAATAAGCACAAAGTACAGATTAATTGGACCAAATCAAGATTTTTCGAAACAGAAATAGAACACCTCGGGTTTATGCTTACATCCAAGGGAATTCGTCCCAATCCTAAAAAAGTAGAAGCAATCTGTTTTGCTCCTGCACCTAAAGATATAGGTCAATTACAGTCGTTTTTAGGTCTTTTGAACTATTACCATAGGTTTTTACCGAACTTATCGTCGGAGTTACACCCATTGTACAATTTGTTAAAAAAGGATAACAAATTTATATGGTCACCTGAGTGCCAAAACGCATTCAAACGAAGTAAAGAAATGTTAGTGTCCAATGATGTATTAGAACCGTATGATCCCAAAAAGCCACTAATACTTACAACGGATGCTAGTCCATATAGGGTTGGTGCCGTTCTATCTCATGTCGTCGGATTAGTAGAGAAGCCGGTATATTTTGCGTCATCAACATTAACAGACGCACAAAGAAACTATGGACAGATACATAAAAAGGATTTGGCAGTAGTGTTTGGTATCAAGAGGTTTTACAAGTATTTGTACGGTACGAGTTTTACACTCGTTACAGATAGTTCGTCACTCAAACAAATTTTTGATCCGCACAAAGGGTCATCAGCCGTTGCTATTTCGAGATTGCACAGATGGGCTGTTACACTGTCGAACTACTCATATAGTGTAGTACATAAAACGGGTAAAAAAACAAGTAATGCCGATGCGTTGTCTCGATTACCGTTACCTAGTGAAAACCGGATTGAACACATGTCAGTCGCACGGTATAATGTGCAAGCATTTATCAGTAATGATAAAATAATAGAGGAACAGCAAAGAGATAAAATTGTCACTAACATTGTAAAGGGAACAAAAGATGAGTGGTCTAAAGTTCTAGATGATCAAATGAAAGCATATGCAAGATTGGGTCACAATTTTGAGGTAGAAAATAATTGTCTTTACTGTGCGCTTATTGGCAAAGCAAGAAGGCATGACATTTGTCCGTAGGAATACAATGAAGACGATGGGCACACCTGCCATCAATGAAACCCAATGTACCCACTGTACCCAATTGGCGCGCAAACTAGTAGTTACATACACCAATATCGGATCGAGACCAAGATTTTCCAACAAGCGTGTTTGAAGCTAGAACGATGGAAACTTTGGGTGCAGTGCGAAGTTTGAGTGAATTGAAGAAAATCTCCGAGGATGAGCAGCGTTTGGTGCTATTGTTGCAGGAATCCGGTATAATGCCGTCGGAGCAAATGTGCAACAAGTGTAACCGGCGCATGAAGATGAAAGCGACCAAAAAAACTAATTCTTGTAAATGGATTTGCAAGTCGACGACCAGCTGCACCGGGTGGGAGTGTACTGTCCATGCGGACAGTATATTCAAAAATTCGCGCCTATCCCTATCGAAGCTGATAGAAATATCCACATAACCTTCGAGTGGTCGCGGGATGCGAAGCGGACGGCCGCAGCATTGGAGTGCAGTGCCGGCAAAAGTGCCATATCCAAATGGTACGCTATACTTCGAGCAGTATCCGCGGAATACATCGAGACTAACCAGGCTCCAATTGGTGGCGATGGAATGATCGTCGAGATTGACGAATCTTTCGTCACCAAGCGGAAGTACCACCGCGGACGCTTCGCGGAAGACAACCAAGTCTGGTTGGTCGACGGTATCTGCCGCGAGACACAGGAAGTGTTTCTGGAGCTGGTGCAGCAACGGGATGCTGGCACATTGCATGACATCATTGTGCAGCATGTGACTCCGGGAACAACGTTAATGACTGATGGTTGGAGGGCCTACAACGGCATCGAACAGTACGGATATGCTCACGTAGCTGTCAATCACTCCGAAAATTTCTTGGATCCGGACGATGGCTTTGTGCACACACAAAATATCCCTTTTAAAGCTAAAGCCCTTTTTAAGATCTAAGGGCACCAACCGAGGAGCCTTTATCGCGTACCTACGGGAGTACCAAATGAAGCGGCGGAACCAGAACGGCTTCCTGAGTGTGTTGCGCGCAATCAAAGCTGTCCAGGACTTTGGGTAAGTTTTCTTTTATGCCGATTATCTGATTACCGAATGCTAGAGAGATGTTTGTAATTTGTATGTTTCTATTTCTCTTCAGATAATGTGCTCATCCATCCAACCGTCGGTCACACAGGAACATGGGTAAGTTTTCCATCAATTATTCATTTACTCTTCCGTAAACATTTTTAATACATCAGCTATCTTCAAGGTGGCTAGCTAATGCCAAGAGCGAATGTATTCTTCATTCCTTAGCGTTTACATGTAATACATCCGCTATCTTGGAACTCCGTATCCTACCTCCTCGTGGTGTTGGCTGGAATATGATGTGTGCTACCGGCCATCATATACTAACAGGATCGGGGGAAAACGATTTAATTTTTGTACTTTTTCTATTTATCTGCTCTTTACAGGCTTCAAGCACAGTTCAATAGTTTCACAGGTAGCAACACATATTCAAACAAGTACCATGGTCTTATCTGTTTGTTTATCAACACTTTTAAATTTTAATCCTACCTACTTGTGAAGATTCTTTTTTACTTTTAGAAAGACGTCCAGGCCATATAGCTATGCAGGTACTTATAATGTAGACCAATAACGCAAATTGTATATATTTTCACAGTTATCATTAAATTCAACGGACCGTGTACATTTCCCTTAAGTCTTTTTTTATTTGCAAATTAAAAAATATTTACAGATAACAAGAAGTTAGCAGCACAGCAATTCCGGTAGCGTACAATTCCAAAAGGCGGTATCTGGTTCGAATCGAACATCGAATCGGATGCATATTGATCCTATTAAGGAGCGGTACCACACCTTGTTGTTGGATGCGTTATGCAACCAAGCACTCACGTGTGCTCTCCGCGAAAGCATTCATCGGTTGACGAGGTACGAATTTCCATGCGTTGGCAAAGCATAAACTGAACATCCAGGTATTTAAATTGTGGACGTCCGCAGTACACGGGCTGTGTCTAGCCAAAACGGGTTTTTTTACGGTACATAGCGTTTATCAATAGGAAGAATTAAGCTTAAGATAATACCACTTGTCAATGGGAATGCCTCAGCTGTTCGTGGCTTTTCGTAAAAAAGCGTAATAAAATATTGAAAACACAACATTACATCTGAGTACTCCATCTTGCGGAATATATTATATGCAGCAAAGAACAACTAGCGACGAGATTCACCTATCACATTTGAAAGTAAAGATCAATAACTCTGCCGGGCCTATGGTTGGGGATGCGACATTAGTTCAGAAAATTAAGGCAAATAATTTATGTTTTTTGAAATTTGTTTTCTTCTCATATTTTGTCATAAAAAAAAGTTAGAAAGCTTAAGCTTTAAGCCTGTATCTGTCAAATAATCCAGGTACCGGGCGGTATCATTCTGTACAGAGTCGTAAAGGACATAGCATTTTGACATAAAGAATGACACAAGGGATCATTTTTGTGAAACTAAAATTTGAGAAAAATAGATTTAAGTTTAGTAATTTGATTTTAATTTCAATGTATTTGAAATTAATAATGTACAAGTCTTATTATCAAAATAATCCTTTTTCAGTTCTTTTCGTTAAAAAAAAAATTGTTTACCTTTTTCGTACACCGGAAACTTGGCCTAACCTGGCTCAGACCAGCTAGCAAAATTCTTTGTTTTGTCATTTGTCGAGTTTGGGTTCTTGGGTACTTTCATTGAGAAACCAACCTAATCCTTCTTTCCTAGGCTTAACTTGGCTTGCCATTTGTATGGCGAGCTATAAGCGGATAAGCCTGGAAACGTCAAAACGCATACAAAAAACTGGCTTAGACCGTGATCTACCCCAATGTTTCCCATACCAGACAGTACTAAAGGATGGAATACCCAGGGCTACAATACATGTCATCATGAATGTTATTTGCAAAATTATACTCTGGATAGTATTCTGCATATGCTCTTTGATAAAAAATTTACATCAAGGTTGGTATGGAAGATTGCGTGAGTTTAGAATATTTCGGATGTAAAATGCTGTAGCATATCTGCTTAAGCACATCTGCTAAACCGAAGATTAAAACGTTGCATACCTACTAGGTGGATAAGGAAAAGGGCCGTAGCCTTCCGCATACCGCATAATAGCGTTAACTTCCGCATACCGATGCTACAACAGAAAACATGCATTAAATAGACCACAAACATTTAAACCAAAACTTAACCCAAAAACTAAGCGACCTCGATGCAAGGCGAAAACACAACTAACCATAGCATAAACATCCATTGTAAACACAGAAAAACCCAAACCCGGAAGAGACAAACAGCCACACATTTGCAAAACAAGCGATTGACAAATGTAGGCTGTCCAGCAAAGAGTTTTGATATAAATAAATCCAATCGAGAAGCCAAAGTAGACAGTGCTAAGTTACAGCTTGTGACGAAGCGTGTTGCTGATGCAACTCGAGAGTTTTACATGACGAATTCAGATCCGTCTCGATTCTTATTTCGAACTATCGAAGTCCCCCTACCCAAGGTAAGGCTCGATAGCTTCTAACCGAAAAACGCTGTGTCCGAAAGTAGAACATCTCCACCTCGTCCGCAACAAAATTGCACCCATGCAATATGTACGTATCGTTTCGGCGCGGCAGTGACGCACATCGAAGGTAAACGGAATTCCGCTGACGTTGTGCATCAAATGTGAGGCACTGTTAGCCCATTTTTTGAACCCCTGCAGAAGGCACCACAATGCAAATTCGAATTATGGATTGTATCAAAAATAATGTCATTGTACCAAAGCCACGAGAGTGATAGCTACAAGCTAAATATATATTCAAATATTGTTAAATTAACATTTAAATGGTAAAAAACGGTCAAATCAAATTATCATGTTAAAATTGTCTTTTGATAATGCAATTAAAGATTTAGCTTAATTATTAACTTCATCCCAAGGAAAGACAGTCCATACAATACAATACATTACAGACAAGCAGTAGCTGATAGTTTAAACACATTACACGCTATAAATACATAGCAGCAGCTTCCTACCGTTTATTTATCCGTTCCTACATTTATAAACGAAGTGATAATGGAGATGAAATCGAGATCAAGTTGAAGATCTGCAGCACCAGTACATCGTATCGGATTAAGGTCGAGACCGTTCTTCTCCATCAGCGCATCAGTAGTATCGACGCAGCTAAACCTGCATCGCACCCGCGTGGCTACGTATAACCATAAATAAAGAATTAGTATTATTCAACATTCCGAACGAGTAATCGTGTTTCCTTACCTTTTTTCCTTTGACTTTGATTTACACTCCTAAGGACAAGACCAATTTTGATACTTCTCAGGGCATTCTTATGCTCATCAAATGGCTAGATCGAAAAAAAATGAATGAATGAAATTAAATGAAAAAGGATACTCGGTACACTTCAGGAAAAATGTGATGTTACGCCATGTAATATTTGTGGTTACCTGTAATTTTCGAAAGAGATTAGTGCTAACATAAAGCTGTAATATTGTAGCTTTGGAACACTTAAAGAAATAAAGTAAAACAAGTACTACGCTAATAATAAACATCCTTCAATTTCGTAAACCATAGTACCACTACTGCGATCACTTTTTCTTCCATTTGCGTGCATTTATGACTTCTAATTTTTAAAACACCTTCTAAGATTTTCCAACCAAGCGTACAGTTTTTCATCAGTTTCCTACAGTAAAGGAGTATTAACTGTTTTTTTACCCGCGGTAACCATGATTGTGATAAAACCCAATTTGGAAAGGGGGTTACAGTAAGTAGCAGGTTTCTACAATAGTTTTGCTAACACAGTTTTCATTCGCAGATTGCATCGGTTAAAATATCATCGTTGCGACAAACTCAAATTTTTACGGCGAACGTATAACAAAAAGGACAATCTGAAGAACTATTTACAATACGAAATTTTATATACAATATTAAACCACAATATTGATTTGAAAAATGTAGATTCAACAATTTGGAATCGATTAGAGAGAGAATAGTACCAGGTGTCGATTTTCCCAACTAGCTTGTTAAAATGGGTATACTGAAACCAGTATTGGACAACCAGAACACACTATAGGCCACGGTCAAACATTTATAAACAACTATAAAATCAATCCACTAAACGGAGCATAATAGGTGGCGGTAAGAAATTTAGCAAATTGCTTGTATATTTTACCCAACACGTTACTTGTTCTACTGCTGACAGAAAATGGAATATAACTCACACGTGCATGTCATTTCCCTTGCTCGATACCAGCATGACACGTTAAGTAACCCGGATTAAGGTAGGATAATCCAAAGCGAAACCCCGAGTACAGTCTTTGTCGTTGGGTTGCTTCTATCCCGGATAAAGGAGAAGTCATCAACGATAACGGCGACCGCCAGTCCTTCACGGCTTGAGGTAATAGGTTTTAACCATATAATGCACCATGTTATGGGATTCTGAGCATAGCCATAGCAATGCGAAATGGCGGAACACCGACGCAAGCTATAAGATGCCTGTCGGCCATCGGAGGACCGATCGAAAGCGAAAAGACCTGTCTTCATATAGAGTATAAATAAGTGTTACTCTGTGTATATGTCCCCTGTGCATGCGTAATATGAAACAGGCAAGATTTGAACCAAGCCTGAATCATCCGTTAACCTGGAAGTGTGTAATCGAATTACGATAAGTAAATAATTTCCAATGCTAGGCCACATCATCAGGCTGCATCACATTGAAACCACTGGTCCACCAATCGCTGGAAAACGCTTAAAAATAACTCGAGACCCGTTGCAAATACCCATGATTTACATACCACTTCGTTCCGGTCGAAGAAAGTGTCCATTTCAAGGTTGCCGGTATTACTCCGTTCAGGATTTTCGAATTCACGATGATACAATTTGGATTGTGCGACGCAACCCAGCCATTTGAGCGCTTCATGGACGGTATATTAGCAAATCTCAATGTTCTGGTGGTGTTTGTTGATGATGTTTGCTTCCTCCACTGAAAAGGAGCATGTTATAATTCTGTTTTGGCATCTCAAATCGAACGGCCAGGTACTGAACTTACAAAAGTGTTAGCCGACTACAGTTGATTATGGTCGTCCTACTGCTTTGTTAGCACTGCGACGATTTTGCGCCGCACTTGTCTTCATTGGCAATGCTTCTCTTTGGAACAACTGCGTGCTGTGTCTGTTTGGTGCGTCGAAATGTAAAAAAAATAAAAGTTATACGTAAACTTCACCGGATGCAAGGAAAATTTGGCTAAAGCTCTTATCCGTGTTATCTTATCTTAATTTGTCCAAACGAATGTGGCTTGTAGCGGAACGGATCCGTTAAAGAACTCCAAAGGCTTATTTCCAGCTCATCGGATATCGCGGTAGGGGCATTTCTACAGCAGTACAAAAGCGATCGATAGATCGGTGCTGGTCTGGTGACCATCAACCGCTAGGATCCTTCACGCAGAACTTTTCAGTTAAATTTCTTCACAGATTCAGCAGCATCCCGTCGTCGAGCGTTGGCTAACAGGTGACCTGAAGCTATACCTGTTCCTGATATGTTAGCATAAACATTAGCCAAGTCATTTTACGCAAGCAGGTTTTCTCGGTTTGACCGTGCTCGGATATAAAACACATTGCTACACCGAATGCTGAAAGAAAATGCATTATATGCGCTAAAAACGAGTCACTTATTTTCACCACAAGCTGCGTTAATTGAGCATGCAATTTGAAAATAAAATACCTCTCGTAATTTGTGGCACGCAAAAAATTTTCATAAGTAATACACTCTGTTGCTTTTAAATTTCCGCTTTAAACCTCCGATATTTATTAAAACGTAAATGTAAACAAACCATGTTGACATTTAATTTGTCACAACGCATGACCGAACCACCCTTTGATGTGCGTGAAACTATAAAAATCTTTACCCAATAATGACATTAAGCTCCTTTTTCCAGTTTGTTGTAGTGATTCCAAATGGCACTACTTCGGATTCGGAGCCAAATCTGTTAAAAACCAATTAAAGATATTGTTTCTAGTTTCCTTTCTAATTACAAGACCTATTAAGAGAAATCTCACTCACTTGTTTTAGTATACTTCAATTCACTCCAACGAACCGTAGGGTCAAGACAAGTTTGCTCAAAATGTACTTCTGCTAGGCCTGGTTGTTACGGACTGACTGATATCTCGTGACTTTTTTGACTGACTGTCTAATATTTTCTTGTTTTCAGTCTGCACGGATATCATTCTTTGTTTTCTTTTACTAAGAAAAAACCTTTTATTGTTAACAAACAATCAATTCTGAAACTTACAAAAATCAGAATTTATAACAACTGCTATGCTGATGGACCCCAGGTTGAAGAAGCAGGCCTTCAGAAGCGTAGATACCACGTAAAAAAAACGTTTGTGAAAATATCAGAATCATTATTGAATATCATCGAACAGAGACGTGAATTTGTATTGTTTAATTTCCAATTGAAATTTCTACATCGAAAATCAACGCATAACGATTTAAAATAATACTTTCATATTTTTATATATTATTATTGCTAATGAAACTTTCATTTAAATTAGAGCTACCGATTTCTGTTCTTATTCCTTTGCATTTCATTCTAACAAAAAAAATTAAATCGCTGAAATTGCTCACTAAAGAGCAATCCATACTTATTGCACTCATCTATGTGTTAAACAACACACATATGAGTGCATCAACTAACACACGAATGAGTTGATAGCCAAAAAGAATCATAACTCATGTATCATGACTCGCACATGAGTGTAACGGCTCACACACACGAATAGCGGTGTTCAGACGTACGTATAAACAGGCGTGATCGAGCGTGAACGCTGTCAGATTTTACGCTAGCGCGACGTCGCGCCATATCCTGCAATGCAGGAAAAATGAAGCGCGACGCTGCCATCGAACCGTTAACGGCCAACTTTAAAATTAAATAACTTTTTAATGCGTGATCCAAGTCGGATGAAATATTCTAGTGAAAATTAAGAAAAAAATATATTTTTGATCTTTTTATATAAATCTATACATAGTTTTCCTCAACTTGTTTAAAATTATAAAAGGAAAACAGTGTCATCGGTTGCTTTTTCAAATATAATATTGTTTTAATATTTAATTTATTCCATGGAAAACTGTAAATAACTAGTGTAAACTTATGTTTGCCTCAGAAATGGCATCCTATAATTAAAATTGAATCAAAATTCACCCATTTGAAACGGTGACCAAATGAAGGTGTTCACACGTACGTTGAACGATTCGGAGCGTGAACGGCCAGTTTGACAGCGTTCGCGCCTAGTTCACGCCTGTTCCTACATACGTCTGAACACCGCTAATGAGTGGATAGTCGCCGCGAAGTGTCATGTGTTAAACCAGGGGTGGGCAAAGTCCGGCCCGCGGGCCAAATCCGGCCCGCCAGCTGATTTTATCCGGCCCGCAAGAAATTGTTTGTAAGACTCATGAAGCACACAAAATCATCATCAGTTTTTTGTTTGTCCGGCGAATCAAAATAAATGCCACTTTGTAATATCTCTATACAGTTTTCGAATACATATTTCGTAGATTGTTCTATAACCTTTCGAGGTTTCATAGCCTTTGTGGAACGACAACCGGAGGTTTCATAGCCTTTGTGGAACGACAGCAATGCCTTGCAACGGGGCTCGAGAATGACAGAGTGTGGCAGACGAAATTCTCGGAACATTTTCACAATTAACAGATGTTATGATGGTTTCCAACCGGGCAGTGTTGGAGCGAGAAGTAGCTATAAAAAGTTCGAAATATCAATACCGGCAATGTTCAGTGGGTAGAGGGAAACGGTACTCTCGCTCAAAACGTACTTCGACTCATCCACACATTAACCATTTCTGGTGTTTCACCTGACACACTCACGATTTTTATGCATGTTTTTCGTGTTCTGCCAAACTTTTCCTCGGCTTACCAAACATCGCCCGGTTTCAGCCTACCGCAACGTATCGTTCCTCTACAAAAGCACAAATTCTCGTGCTCATTGTCGACATCACTCTATGATAGGAGCACAAAAGTGAGGGACGTATCTTTTTAGTCGCTGTTTAGTTGATCCGTATATTTCTACTGTAGTGGTAAAATTAATATATTATTCAAGTTAACCTGCCCTACCATGTCGACACTAAACAAGAAAAAAAAATAGATTTGGTAAACCGGTCATTTAATCAAGCATGGAGTGTTTAGAATTTTGTATCGGATTTCAACGGTAAAATAACGTGTTTAATTTGCAACGACACAATAGCCGTATGCAAGGAATACAATATTCGACGTCACTACGAAACTAAACATCAATCGAAATATTCAAATCTTTCTGAAAATGAACGAGTGCGAAAATTTGAAGCTTTGAATAGCAGTGTATGTGCGCAGCGTAATATATTTATTAATATAAAAAACGAAAGTGAATCAATTACTAAAGCAAGCAAGCCTTCGAATCACACATTTAATAGCAAAACATGGCAAGCCCTTCACTGATAGTGAAATCATCAAATCAAATCATGCAGCTGAAGAGTTATGCCCAGAGAAAATTTTTTTTTTGAATCTGTACCACTTTCGGCACGAACAACAGTGAGAAGAATAGAAGACATAAGCAAAGATATGAAAGAACTATTAAAAGAAAAAGTGTCTAAATTCCAATGGTTTTCGTTTGCTATCGACGAATCAACTGATATCACTGATACTGCCCAACTACTTATTTTTATAAGAGGAGTTGACAGTGAATTCCAAGTAACAGAAGAATTACTATCCATGAGAAGTCTGTATAGTAGAACCACAGATGAAGATATATTCAGGGAGGTTGAGATAACTTTGCAAAATTTTAACTTGCCGTGGAACAAACTAAAATCGGTCGCAACGGACGGAGCTAAAAACATGTCTGGAACGGGGAAAGGTTTAATAGGACATATTTTCAACGCATGCAAGGAACTGAATTGTCCAAATCCTATTGCAATTCATTGCATTATTCACCAGCAAGTTCTTTGTGCCAAAAATACGAATATCGTAAGTGTAGTTGAAGCAGTAGCCTCTATGATAAACTTTATTCGTGCTCGAGCATTAAACTGGCGATGGCCAGTATCGTAATTTTTTACGAGAAATCCATGCCGAGTGTACCGATTTACCATATCATACTGCTGTACGATGGCTTAGTAACGGAGCTTTTTTAAAAGAAAACGACTACCCACAAGAAGTGCTTTCTAAAGAAGAATGGCTTTGGAAATTAGCGTTTGTAACCGATATCGTTGGTTATCTTAATAAGTTTAATGTGAAGATGCAAGGTGAAACAATGTTAATTTGCGAAATGTATTCCTTGGTTAAATCATATAGGCAAAAATGTTCATTGTTCAAATCCCAGGTTGCATTGGATAAATTCGATCATTTTACCTGCTGTAAAACAATACAGGGTTCGTTAACCGCACCTTTCCCTCATGCTTTTGCTTCAGAAATCTTAAGAGACCTTAACGAACAGCTACAGCAGCGCTTTGCAGACCTGGAATCCAATTCAAAAAACCTTTTATTATTTAAAAATCCCTTTAATTCTATAATAATTGAACTTCCTGCCGAACTTCAGTTGGAAGTAATTGATATGCAAAATAATGAAATTGTTAAACAGAAATTCAACCAATTTCAAACCTGAAATCTTACGTAAGAGCGTTTATTTCAATTTTTGGCAGCACATATTTATGCGAAAACACATTTTCAAAAATGAAATATGTGAAATCTCAATACAGATCATGCTTAACAGATGACCATTTGGAATCTGTTTTAATTGCTGGATGCACACAAATAGAGCCTCGTTACGATAACATAATTTCAGGGCAGAAATAAATGTAATTTTTGTTTATTTACAAATGTAGTATTAGTAAATGGAATGAATAATATTGAAATAAATTTATATTGAATTTATTAAACATTTTCATCTGTTATTGTTTTATGCTACATTTTTCAAAATTATGCATGATTTTACTATTATTTTATGACATCACCTTATTCATGTTTAAAAAATGTGTGTGGGGTATATGGGCCGCAATTCCAGGCTTATTTTTAATGTTTGGCCCGTTTTGAGAAAAGTGTGCCGACCCCTGTGTTAAACAACTCACCCAATAGTGTTATGACTCACCTACACATATGATTCATAAGTATCGAAGAATATGTTCCGCAGAAACTCTGCACTCTGGTGTGCTGTGGTGTGTCGTGTTAGGCTGTTGCTCTATGAAACCAACTCACCTATACACGGATATTTTTACAGGGTTTTAGACATGCAGAACGTTTATGTCGTATAGCTATTTATGACCAGGTAAAAGGAAAACATTAATATCTATACACGCCATTTCTATCACATATGAGTTAAAACAACTCTTTTGCATGATTCGAGTTAACTCACTCACTGACAAGATTCAATTCATTCATTCATTCTGAATATGATGATGAAGAACCTGAAGATGAGGAATCTCAAGAAGAACATCATGAGGATGAAGATGCTGAAGAGGATGAGCCTGAAGATGGTGACAATTCCATGCACGAAAACGATGAAAATAGCGACGGTCCTATCACCGATAACGAAGTCGAGTCGATCGAATCCAATGATTCCAATGGGGATCATGCATTGAATGATTTTTTTAATATTAATCGGGACACCAGACAAAGGTGAGCGCACTATATCGCCATGAATTACCGCCCAGCTATATATCAGTAAGTTCTTGTCCATTTAAAATTGTGTTCATGTGTTTATCCACATTATCAATCTCTGTTTTGTAAATTTGTCCCCCTAGTAACAACGTATTCTATAGCGAGTCTTGCTTCTGGGGCGATAACTATATCCTGGCCGGTTCGAACATTGGCAGGACGTACATCTTTGAACGGCAGACGTATTACAGCAAGCTTACACTTAGAGACGAAGAGAGTACTGTGAATTGCGTTAAACCAAATCCGACTCAACCAATGCTAGCAACCGTTGGCGACTCAACGACTCAATTATTCGAATTTGGACACCAGAAGGAGTAAGAAACAGGTTCGACAAAATTACGTATATGGACGATCCTTCCGCCGTTCCTTCTGGTTCGTAGAAATGAAGGATTCGGAGTAGTTTATATGTCATATGTGCAATTATTTTATTTTTCCCCTTATTATTCTGAATTAATCAATGTAATTGGAATGGAGCAAAAATATCGTTCATGTTAACTTGTAGTCATTGAAGTTATCACACTTAAATGCTTTGTTAAGAGCTTAATGAATAAAACTGAGACTAGGATCTCAAACGGAACGAACAATTAATCATTTAGCTCACGTGCCTACAATGCAAGATGCTTCCGTTTCGCCTTCTTCGTTTTTATCTTTCGCGTTCTTTTTCCGTCACTGCTGCTTTAAAGATTATTCCACACATTTCAGAGTGTATTGCACAAGTTATCGTACACGTTAACTTGTAGTCGTAGAAATTATCACACTTAAATGCTCATCATGCACTTCTCTAACAGAGAGTAGAAGAGGCGTACAAAGAACAGTTGAACAGTTTTTTTTTTTTTATTTTAGTTGAAACGCACGGATGCGTGCTGCGTAAACGGAAGAATAGGAAGCATGCTTGGCGCCAACTTCCTCATAAAAATAAAATAAACGAGTAAACTAAGCTTAACGCTCTCGCTCGCTTCAGAACAGGAAGCGAGAGGGACGGAAGTTAAGCGTCACTTCCTATCTATATCATAGGGATTAAGAAAGGATTTGACGAAAATAAATATTTAATAGGGATTAATTAAATTAAATTAAATTAAATAAAGTTGGAAAATAGGTTAGGCAATACATTACAAATAAATATTTGAATCAGGAGATTTAGGAGTAGGGTGCTAGGAAGTTGCCAAAACAAATATTGTAATTCACAGCATATTATGTATCGCTAGCACAACACGGAACTAAAAGGGGGCTACGGGGAGGTAGCCCAGAATAAAGCAAACTTCTCACAACCGGAACGAAAAGCCTTTTTTCGGTTGGCTGCGGCGTGGTTAGTATAGTTGCTACCTTCTCTCACCCACGGTCGGAGTTTGATACTCCAGTCCGAGAGCTCAACACGGGTTTATCGCCCTGCTGTGCTGGGAACACAGAGTAAAGAGTTCTGTGATTAAATCGTATTAGAAGTGTGTAGCAATACGTGAGTATGTCCCATATGAACACTGCTGGACCGGATAATCATTGTCCGCGGATCAGTTTTCATCGGATCGACAAAGACGATACATCAAAAGACGCGCGTCGTTAGCGCGCATCTAGTGAAGTGCCGGGAAAAAGAATCGGTCACCGATTCCGCCCCCCACACCCCGTGAAGTGAGACTTTGAATAGCGTGCGCGTTTCTGGACAAATCGATGAGGAAACAGTGTCAAAGTGTGCGCCTTCGTGAAACGCAACTTTTGAGCCATCGGGCTTGAAAATCCGTAACCGACCGCCGCCATTTTACCACGTGCTCGTTGGCCGTTAGACGTTGCGGCAAGGCCACCGTGTGTGTGTGTGAGAAGACCGGTAGAAACGAGTTCGCCCCTGCCGTGGCCGCTACGGTCGGGCTGGCCGGCCGGTTTTTGGTGTACCGTCCCCGATCCTGGCCCCGGACCATCTGGCCAAGTTTCACCCCCCTACCTACCAAGGGGGGGGACTTTTTCGGGGACCGGTTTTTCGGCCGCCAAAAATCGAATTTTCAACCGATCGAGCGATAGCTCATTCGACGCGTAATAAAAAGACGCTTGTTTTGACGTGCGGTATGTGTGTGTGCGAGTACGCGTTCGGCAGTTAGGTCGGAAAAACTGATTACCACCCACCGACCACCCACCACCCACCGACGGGAGAAGCGACCCGCTTGCCCGGACCCACCCGTGTGGGGCATCGATCGACGCGCCCCGTCGCCACGAACCGTTTGCAGTGCCGTGTGTGTGTGTGTGTGCGTGCGACCGCTAGGACGGAAAAAGTGGACAGCACCCCGCGAATAAACCGCGACTCACCACCCAAATCCGCGGTTTTTTCGTTTTGCCCGCACCCCCCCGTGTGGGGTATCAAACGACGCGCTCCGTCGCTGCGAGTCGGGAAAATGTTCGCAGCAGCAGCAGCAGCAAGGGCGGCAGCAACCGAGACAGCAGCAACAGCAGCAGCAAGGGCGACAGCGGCAGCAACAGCAGCCGCCGCCAAAGCAGCAGCAACAGCAGCAGGATCGGCAGCTGCAACAACAGCGACAGCAGCAGCGGCCGCCACAGCAACAACAGTTGCAGCAGCAGGATGGATCGTTGTACCGTCCACCACAGTTGCGGCAACAGCAGCAGCAGCAGCAACAGCAGTTCTGGGTGACGGTGGTCAAGGGTCGCCCGCAGCAGCCACCTCGACAGCAACAGCAGCCACAGAAGGAAGGGCAACAACAACGTCCAGCGCAGTTGCGGCCACAGGAACAGCAGCCTGCAGTGCGACGTCAGGCCGAACGCAAGTTGCGACCGGACATTGTTCGGGTCTCAGCAACGAACGGGGCTACGTTCCTGGAGCTGTACGCGAGCATCCGACAGCAGACGGATGTTGACAAGGACGTGGTCCGCGCGCGACGAACCGACGACAGCACTCTTTCGCTGTATCTGCGACCTGGTGCCGATGGGTCAGCGATCAAGGAGGCGATCGCAAAGTGCCTGGCCGACAAGGCACAGGTACGAGTCATCTGTGACATGAGCCAGCTGTTAGTCACAAACATCGACATGTTGGCGAATTCCGAAGACACGGCGAAGGCGGTATCCGCAGCGGCTGGAGTCACCATCGATGTGGAGGCGGTGGACCAATGGCGACGGCTCGAGGGCACCCAACGTGCCCGGGTTAAAGTTCCACGTGTTGTTGCCCAACGCCTGGCGGGCAACATGGTCAACATTGGAAACACGCGCTGCCAGGTCCTCGAGTTGGAGCCGCAAAGCGGCCAGGAGAAGCGCTGCTACCGCTGTCTGGAACGCGGGCACGTCGCCACTGCGTGTAAAGGCGTCGACCGACAGGCGGTATGTTTGAAATGCGGATTGGCTGGACATCAGGCCAAGCAGTGTGATGCCACGCCGAAGTGCATCATCTGCGGAGGCACCCATGTCATCGGGTCCGTGCGGTGCACCGGTACTCTGTAATGGCTACTCCAGCTACAACGACATCAGCAGTCCCGGGTAAGTTGCAGATCCTCCAACTAAATGCTTCCCGGAGTAGAACAGCGCAGGATCTCATGCTGCAGTTTGCGCGTGATGAAGGAGTAGACATGGTGATTGCGTCGGAGATTTACCGAAGTCCAGCAAATGATGGTCGATGGGCGGTTGATTCAGCGGGAAAGGTAGCCATCATCGCCACCGGCATGCGACCCATCCAACGGATTTGGGGAAGTCCAGTGCCGGGGATGGTGGCCGCGGAAGTGGGCGGCATCACCTTCATCAGTTGCTACGCATCTCCGAGTCTCACCGTCGAGGAATTGGCATCTTTCCTCGATGCGGTGTACATCGAGGCCAGGACACATCATCATGTAGTACTAGCGGGAGATTTCAACGCCTGGCATGAGGAGTGGGGCAGCGCTCGTTCCAAGGAAAAGGGGGAGTTGCTCCTTGGAACTGTCAACCTCCTCGACCTGATGGTGTTAAATCGAGGCCAGACACCCACGTTTGTGGGAAACGGCGTTGCGAGGGAAAGCGTCTGAAAACGTCCACCAACGTTTCCTTCGCCAGTGTGGATGTAGCTTGCCACGGTGACTGGCGGGTGGTGGATCAAGCCTCGGCAAGTGACCACTGGTACATCCGCTACACTGTTGGTAAGGATGGCAGCAGATGCAATCAGCCTTCCAGTAATCGTCCCTCAACGGCTGCTCGACGTTCGGGGAGAATGTGGAAGACTTGCCAGTTTCAGTCGGAGTCATTCAAGATTGCGTTGGAGGCAGCCCGCTTCGCAGAAGCCACTCCAACGCCGGACGCTCTTGTGGCTGGTCTTACCAAGGCCTGCGACAAGATAATGGTACGAGTAAAGCCCCCGTTGTATCGGGTCCGCCCGCATCTCTACTGGTGGACAGCGGAGATTGGAGAGCTTCGCGATGCCATGCACGCCGCCAGCGAACATGCTCTCTCGCGAACTGATCCGGAGGAGAAAGCCGCTGCTTCCGAGCGTCACATGGAAGCACGCAGGGCGCTGTCTCGTGCCATACGTCGCAGCAAAATGCAGGTGATGGAAGACCTGATAGAGCTGGCAAGCGATCATGTTTTTGGCGATTTGTATAAGATCCTGCAGGCACGGCTTCGGGGTAGTCGTGCGCCACCAGAAACAGATCCAGCAGTATTGCAGCGCATCGTTGAGGACCTGTTCCCGCAACATCCGTCCTTCCAGTGGCCCGAGATGAGCAATCACGTCGGTGATGGCTCGCAGCCGTTTCGCCCGGTCACTGATGAGGAGCTTTTGGCCATCGCGGACAAGCTGCAGGCCAGGAAAGCTCCGGGACTGGACGGTCTTCCGAATGCTGCCATTCGCACCGCCATACGAGAGCACCCAGGAGTCTTCCGACAGGTATACCAGGATTGCCTTGATCGAGGTCTTTTCCCCGATGCCTGGAAAAGACAGCGCCTAGTCTTGTTGCCCAAGCCGGGGAAACCGCCTGGAGAGTCCTCCTCCGTTCGGCCGCTGGGCATGATCGATGGACCAGGCAAGGCGCTGGAAAGGCTTATCCTGGACCGTCTACACGATCATCTGGAGGATCCTGCAGCTCCACGACTCTCCCCAGCCCAGTATGGGTTCCGCCGCGGGAGGTCGACCGTCATGGCTGTGCAGCGGGTTGTAGATGCTGGAGCAACTGCCATGCAGTTTCATCGGACCAACAGCCGCGACAAGCGTTGTTTGATGGTAGTTTCGCTGGACGTCCGAAACGCCTTCAACACCGCGAGTTGGTCCTCAACGGCAGCAGCTCTACAACAGAAGGAGGTCCCGTGCGAGCTTCAGCGGATACTCGCCAGTTGGTTCGAGAACAGGCAGCTCGTCTACGACACCGACGATGGCCCAGTCGCGCGGAGCCTCTCTGCTGGTGTTCCACAGGGGTCCATCCTGGGCCCCACTTTGTGGAATATCATGTATGACGGCGTGCTGGGTCTCGAGCTGCCTGAGGGTGTGGAAGTCGTCGCGTACGCGGATGATCTAGCGCTGCTAGTCCCGGGCACCACACCTCAGCAAGCCTCCCAACTGGCGACGACGGCGGTGAATATCATCGGTCAGTGGATGACAACGCATCGTCTGGAGTTGGCGCCCGCCAAAACCGAGGTCGTCATGATTTCCACCATGAGGACCGACCCCGAGGGCTATCCCATCGACATCTTGGGAACGCAGTTGCGGTCTGCGAAGTACATCAAGTACCTCGGGGTTATAGTGGACGAGCACCTGAGTTGGCGGCAGCACGTGGAGCATGTGTGCGAGAAGGCTGCTCGTGTGGCGAAGGCGGTTTCGCTGATGATGCGGAATCACAGCGGACCCAAATGCGCCAAACGTCGTCTTCTGGTTGCTGTGGTCGACTCTGTCCTGCGGTACGGTGCTCCTGTCTGGCACACGGCGGTCGAGCGGCGGGCTAATTGTCGGCTTCTAGTGAGGACGCAGGCGCAGTGCCTCCTGAAAGCGGCGTTCGCATTCAGATCGGTGCGGTATGAGACAGCGGCTGTCCTGGCTGACGTCATACCGATCTGTTTGCTGGTGAAGGAGGACGCCCGCTGCTACCAACGGCAGCATGCTTCGCGGGAGCAGAGCAGCAACGGAGTCGCACCTTCGGCTGAGCAGATCCGCAAGGAGGAACGCGAAATCACCATCCAGATGTGGCAGCGGCAATGGGATGCAGACGCGACGGCGCCAAACGCGTCGAGGTACGTCCGCTGGGCGCACCGCGTCATCCCCGACATCCATCAATGGCACTCGCGGAAGCATGGAGAAGTGAACTTCGCACTGGCACAGGTATTGTCAGGACACGGATTTTTCCGCGATTACCTGTTTGTCAAGCGATTCACTTCATCCCCGGAGTGTCCCCGCTGCCATCACGATGAGGACACAGCAGAGCACGCAGCCTTCCGCCATCAGCTCCTGAGCGGAGGAGGATTCGAGGACATCACCCCGGACAACCTGATGTCCTATCTCCTTCGGAATAAGGCCTCCTGGAGTACGCTCACGGAGCTGGCTGTATATGTGACGTCCGCTCTGCAACGGCAGTGGAATGAGGAGCGTGCCAACTTGGCGGCCGCCAACGCAGCCAACAGTCAACCGGAGGATCCGGCGATACGTCAGACCGTGTTGACTGCCCGAAACCAGCGGCGAAACGAAGCGAGAAGACGTGCCCGGGCAGCTCTCAGGGAGGAGAGGCAACGCACTGCCCCCCCTGTATCGCCACCGTCATTGGCGATCCTTGCGAGGCGCGTCATCATCAGGGAGCGAGTACGCCGGCATCGGGTGCGAGTACGACTCTCGCAGGAGCAGCAACAGGAGCAGGATCCCGCTTCACCGGCGGATCTTTTCATCAGCGTCGAGAGCGGCAATGATGAATCGCGACGACGTGCGATGTCGTCCGACGAGGAGGCTTCCGTAACTGCTGCTTCTACTTCGGGGCGTTAAGGTGGACTTAACCCCATCGGCGTGGTGCAAGGGCACCCCACAGCGAAGTCATCATCGGCTGCAGCAGCGTCATTAGGATGGCTACAAGCGGAACCAAGGGTCCGAGCGTTAATGCCCGTTATAGGGGCCAGACCCCGTCCCTCACCATGCCTCGCGGCGAAATGTGAGGGAGATGCGGGCTGCGCACATCGTGGGTTTTAGTCGGTAAAAATCCGGCATGCGGTCTCGCCCGTATCTTTCGAAGATTTCCCACGATGTAAAAAAAAAAAAAAAAAAAAAGTCCCACGACCACGAGTATCGGCCCGAAATAGACCAGCCCGGTGTAGGTAAACGCTCGTTGGTTCACTGCTACTCTCTGCCGCGGTATATTACCCATTAGCGGTGGGTTTGGTGCGGCGTCCCTTATCTTACAATGCTGGCAACCGCGTCGAACCCGGTTGAACTCCACCAGCAACTTCGGGATGTGATAATGCGTACGGAGTTGACCCACCACCGTTCTGTGACTCTGATGGCAATATCGCTCGTGGAAGTCCTTGATGACCAGGTCCGTGACGGGATGTCGTCTAGGTAAGATAACGGGTTTCCTCAGCGAAGCACCTAGCAACCTACAATTAGTTAGTCGCCCCGCATTCGTAATATACCTCTTTCGTCGATTTCAGGTGATAGTTTGTACAGCACGCTATCTCGTTTGAGCAGATTCTTCCAAGGGTGTATCTCCTTCGCACCGCTCTTCATTCGCTTGATGTCGGCAGCAAACCCGTCCAGTTGTGCCCATATATACAGGGAACGTTCAGCAGCCAACAATTCATCCTGCGTCAGTGGCCCTGCAGCGTCCTTTTCCCGTCGGGCTCGTCGCTGTAGGTTTCCAACGTATCGATGAACGAAACCCACCTTTCTTAATAGCTTGTTCCATCGTGAGAACCGAGTGAAATCGACCACATTACTAACGATGGCATAGTGTAGTAAGCTCTTCCGTAGTTCCTCCGACGACTCGCCTGGATCATCCTTGTTTATAGGCCAGTTTTCTTCCGCTTCCCACAGGAACTCTGGTCCACGGAACCATCTGCTGGATGAGGTTAAATCGGGGTCGCCTTGCCATTTCGTTCCGTCATCTGCTACGTTAACCTTGGTAGAAAGCCAACGCTATTCGTTAGTGTCTGTGATTTCGGACAGTTCACTCACTCGAATTGCGACAAAGGGGCTGTACCGCCTATGGTCCGACTTTATCCAGCTCACCACGTTCCTCGAATCAGTCCAGAACACTCTCTTGTCGATCCTCAATCGATGTGCCTTCGCGATGTGGTCCGCGAAGCGTGCTCCTATCACAGCCGCTTGAAGTTCCAGTCGCGGTATAGATAGAAGAAGAACTGAACCACTCCACCACACCGTTTTCCTCAAAGCGCAGGTAAGCAACCGCAGCCATCCCACTTTGACTTGCATCGGTAAAGACGTGCCATTGTACGCATGGTGATGATGTTACGCTGCGATAGCACCTTCTGGTCATTAGCTTCTCTAGTTCCGGCAATAATCCAATCCATCTCAACCATTTCTTTGCAGCTTCGCCTTCAACTTTCTTGTCCCAGTGAATCCCGGTTCGCCATAAGTCCTGCAAAAGTATCTTGAGGAACATGAGGAAGTGACCAATGAGGCCCAACGGATCATATATCATCATAAGTGTGCTCAGCACTTCCCGCCTTGTCGGCAGTCTACGACCTGTTAACAGCTGCTCATCCATGCGCGGATTTATGCGGAAGGTAAGCATATCATCGTCCGTATTCCACCACATATCTAGAACCTTTTCGGTACCTTGGTCCGAACTCATATCGACACACGTGTTGTTGTCCCAACCGTAGTTTACTCACGACATCCTTCGCGTTGGACAGCCAGTTCCGGATCTCGAAGCCGCCCTTCGAATGTACAAGCCGCACGTCCTCCGCCAGAGTAACTGCTTCGTTCACGGTTTCGACACTGGCCAGCATATCGCCACGGTAGTGCTCATACTTAATGCATTCCACTGCTCGCGGGTAACGGTCAATGAATCTCTCTGCATCAAGATTCTTCACAAAGTGGGCACTAGCAGGTGAGCAAGCCGCTCCGAAGGTCATGACCGAAACAGCGTACACACTAGGTTCACCATTCTGTTTGCTGCCATCATCCCAGAACACCATCTGGCTTCGCTGGTCTGCGTGGTTCATGCACACCTGAAAGAATATTTCTCGGATGTCTCCAGTTACGGCGATACGATTCTCTCGAAACTTATACAGAACTTGCACCAATCCCACTAGTTGGTCCGGGCCGGTGAGCAGGAACATGTTGAGGCTTATTCCGTGTACTTGTGCGGCAGCATCGAATACCATTCGTAACTTACCGGGTTTGTTCGGGTTGTAAACCGGGAATATCGGCAAATACCAGTCCCTTTCTCTCCTCGCTTCGATTTCGTCTTCCGACATACGTCGAATGTAACCTTTATCCGCATACTCGTGCATCTTATTGCTGATTGCCCTGGCTAATTCCGGATTCTTTTCGCACTTCCTTTTCAGGCACGTGTGGCGCTTAAGGGCCATCTCGCGGTTACAGGGAAGACGCACATCATCATACTTCCATAGCAGGCCCGTTTCAAACCGATCTCCCACAAGACGCGTTCCGGTATTTAGCATCGTAATCGCACGTTCTTCTTCTTTCGGCAAGAGTCTCTGTGAGGCGCTGACTCCAATGGATTCCAAAGAGAAGTATCTTTTCAGCGCCATGTCCAGATTCTGATTTTCCTTTTCATTACAGACACATAAATGAAGATTAAAATATGCCGTACTACTTACTGAGGCTGGTAAGCAGCAAGGACCAAACACTGTCCATTCAAGTCTTGTCTTGGAAGCAATCGGCTCGCTGAAGCTCCCTTCTACGCAACGTAATGGCTTGCCCTTTTGCCTTTTCGATCGGTAGCGTCTGCACCGGTAGCATCAGATCTTGCAAGGTGTGCGCCTTTCGTAAGTCGTACACCAATGCTCCTTGGTGCACACCTGAGATCCGCAGCTGAACTTCCCTCGAATCGCAGTATCATCCGTCCACTTCAAACACAAAGGTTTAAAGGTGCCCTCGATGCCCTATTCGTAGGGCGAATGTAGCCGAGGATCCCTCATCTATGAATGCAAACGTCGTTATCTCTGTCTTCTGGCCGCGAACCACAACTGGAACATAGCGGAAAAGTGAATTACTGTCGTTGTTAATGTGCGAATTAAGTGAATGAGTGTGTAGCGTGTTCCTGTGCGATTGTGGTGTTTGCTCCCTACAGTGCAGTAGTTTGTGATGCGTTTCTCCCAGCGTCTCTAGACGTTCGGTACGAACGGGGGGTAGTTTCCGCACCTTCTCGATCAGACTATCAACTATAAGGTCTGGCCTTCCGTATGCCATGCGCAAAATCTCAACCACTTTGGGCAAACCGTCCGGCAGCAGCATAAGGTGGTCAACCGACTCCAATGCCGGTCCTCGTAGTGCCCGTTGAAGCCGTATTAGGTTTTCGTCGTCATTAAAGCCACAAAGAATCGTGGATCTCACATACGTCGCGTAAAATAATGGCCACTGTCCGACATCTCCGGAAAAGACCGGAAGTTCCTTAGGGATCGACTTACGCGTTGACTCTTGTTCTGGTGTCAAGGGTAACACACGTTTCTGTGTCGCGGGTTTCGACTCCATTGTCGAATTTGCTCCCGTTATCTCCTCCGATTTATAAGGACGGCTATGCTTGCCTTAGCGGTGAACCTTTATCGAATCCTCCTCCGCACGCCTCCATTCCATGTACTCACGTACTTATGCCGCTGCTTGGTCCACCTCCCACGTAGTCATATTCCGGTGGAAACCGAGCAGTTACCGGAGTCGAAGGTTGACGACCTCGCGCGTCGTTCGCCATTGTGTCTTCGTACTGCAGCGGTGTCGGGGCTGTGCGTGTTGCCTTTGCTCCCGCGGTCACGATAGGGTTTAAGGGTGACTGACCCGGGCCGCCATTGCGATGACCGTTGCCATGGGGGCGAACTGCCGGCGTCACCCCGATGCGATTTGTGTCTCGCAACCAAGTTGCCGCTTTCGCGGCGTACGCGCTTACCTGACTGCTGCGATCGGATATTTCCTCTTTTAGCTCGATTTCTTGCAGCTCGATATCCAGCTCCTTACGAGCGTTTTCCAGCTCCAAATTCTTCCGAGCCTTTTCCAGTTTGAGCTCCTTCTTCTGAAGCTCGATACGCCTTCTTCTTACCTCTAGGTCCCGAGGTATTACGTGTGGCGACGTTTCCCCGTCCTGCGGTGGTTCCTCTGTGACGCTCACGCGTCTTTCCGGGATCTCTGTTGCTGGCTGCTCCTGCAGCTCTACAACCTCCTCACAGCTAATGTCTCGTATTGCTCTTTCCATTGCACAACTAACTACGTTTTTCACTTCCTTTCCACGTGAATTAACACTACTCCCAAAGGCGAGATTTATATGCGCGCGCGGATCGTCCGACCGAATTTAGACGCACTACTTACGCGAAGATTTACATACGCTTTCGAACAGACGTGAAGTGAACTAATTTTGTAAAATGTTGTGAATGGTTACGTCCCGCGACGTTCGTAATAATATAACGATCTTTTTTAGCGTATCGAAAGATCACAAAATTATTTTATTAAAATTGTTTTGTATTGTTTATTTTTTTAAAATTGTTTTATTCGCCGGTCACGGTTAAAAGAGAGCGAAGGTTCTTCCTTCGGTCCTATTTATACCTTTGGATTGACGCGTCCGCTGCTAAAATGATGGTGGCACTGTTCAGCCATCGTCCTAATACCGGAACCCTACAACAGCTAGATTTGTAGGGCGTTACTGCTAGCCTAATATCAAAACAAACGTGTCGTGATCATAATCACAACAAACTGGTTTACTTTTAGTTTTACCGAGGACGCATTAGAATGCTTTGCTCTAGCCTGGAGTTGCTGTAAGTATTCTGGATACCATCGTGCCCAAATTGATTGAACATGTTTCTGCACGTGCTGGTATTGTGTTAATCGATTGTTTACAACATTAGAAAAATCGACCTCTTGTATCGCTTGCATGTTAGACCCTACTAGGAAGTGGCCTGGTGTTAGGGCTTCTAAATCGGCCGGTTCATTCGATAGTGGTACTATTGGCATTCGATAGTGGCTTCTGCAGCAAGAAACCCTTCACTTTCCGATACACGCTGTCCATTTCACACCTTTCTTGCAAACACGTTTCAACTGTTTCTGCTGATTCATCTAGTTCCTCTAGTCTAGTCTAGTCTAGTCTAGTTGAACGCGATTGCGTTCATAAAATCGTTTTTGTATTGTTCTAACTGCTCTAAACACACCGGTATTTCATGAACATCAGTTTCAGTCTGTAAATCGATGGCGGGAACGATAGTTCGTTAAGATGGTCACGTTTCGCGATGGCGTAATGTTCAAGTGACGCACAATTGCTTAGCCGCTAAGCGTATGACGCCTTCTAGCTGATGCGGAACAAAAACTCACAATTTCACTAAACGAGCAATGAGGACGCACCGTCACAGAACAGGAACAGATGGTCTATACTAGAGGTGGGCAAAGTGATTCATTTGTATGAACTGAGTGAATCGGTTCATTTAGCCCAAAGAACTGATCGTGAACGCGGTTCTTCCGCTCACGTTACTAGAACAGATAATTAGAGATGTGCTGTCATAGACCATTGGCATCCAGCATCAACACTAATTTTAGTACGCATAAATTTATATTAAAATTAATTTTTAATTTGATTAAAAAAAATCGAACTGGTGTTGTTTATCAACATCAAGTTTGATGATTTTCATATAGTCTTCAAAATAGTCATGATAAGTATGAATAAATCGGTTTTATTACGATATTTGTTGCAGTTGTATAACGTATGAATGTTTATTTTATGTTCATAATTCGTAATAGGACTTGTTCTAACATAACGCATAATAACTCGAAGAAAGTAATTCAAATAACATGATTGATGAGTACTAATTTCTAACAAACCAATATTTAACAAGTAACCAGTAACAAATTTATAAATTCTAAATAACAATTAAAAACTTCGTAGTAAAAAATTATAAAGGAACTTCAATATACGTACATAGATTATTTAATTATTCTAATGACAACTATGGATATAATTTTGGAAAAAGATTTTATAAATTTTGCTGAACAAATAATATTTCCTTCAATTTTTTTGGCAACAATCTAGAACGTTTCTGGTTATAAATTTGACCTGCTTTAGAAAATAATCTTTCACACGGGACCGATGTGCCAGGTATGCATAAAATTTTACTTGCTAGCGAAAATAACGATGGGAATTTAACATGGTTTTGTTTCCACCATTGAAGCGGATCCTGAGACATATCAATATTGTTTAAATTAAGATACATTTCTAATTCATGTGACGCTAACTGTCTTGGAGTTTCATTTTGCTGATTTGTATTGGATGAAAATAGTTTCTTGTAAAATATATCGGTATCTTTCTTTGTTTTTTGTACTTCAGAAGATGTGACATCAATGATAGGAGCTTGCAGTGGAATGAGATCTGTTATAATATTATCATAAGCTTCGTGGTAACTTAATAAATTATTTTGGAATCCTATCTTTTTAATTCTGGGATCGAGTAACATTGCTTTTGAAACTATTTCACTACTGCGGTAAACAACAAGTCTCTCGTTTATTCCTTTAAGAAGGGATTTTGTCAATGTTTGTGCTTCAGGAAGCATGTCTGAATTATTAGACCGATCTGTCATTTCCTCCAAAAGAATAGTACAAATTAGACCTACATGGGAAATAGTCACGTGCTTTTCGCCAGAAACTATTTTGGTAGCAGTGTTAAAATGTTCAAGAACGGATAAAAATTGTTCTATTAATATCCAGTCTTGACTTTGCAGTGAAGTTTTTATCTTAAGGGTATCAAAGCAATTGAGCAATGATATCTTATTTTTAAAAAATCTATTCAGCATATCGAAGGTAGAATTCCATCTTGTGGGTACCTCTTGATTCAATTTTAACTGATCTTGATTTAATTGTTTTTGTATGTCTGCTAATGTTTGCGAAGCTTTAGCACTTTTTTTAAAGTGCATCACCAATCTTTTTACTTCATCAACAATTGTCTTGATGCTTTCCTGGATAGCACTTTGCACTATTAAATTCAGAGTATGTGCAAAGTACGTAACGTGATTGAACTGTAACTCATTAACTGCAGCCTTCATATTAGAGGCGTTATCAGTGGTAACTGCAACGATTTTATCTTGTATGTCAAATTCTTCTAAAGCAGTTTTTATCCAGGCAGCAATATTCTTTCCAGTGTGCGTATTTTGAATTTCAGAACAGTCTATTAAATTTGGGATTCAACATCCGTACAAACTTGATAAAATGTTCACTTTCCACCATATCGAAAGGAAGGCAATCTTTACAAATTAAATCAAGTAGAGTTTTATCAAGCAAAGATTTCATTTCGGAAGTCAAAGGCTTGTGGAAGTAACTTTCGATTCCAATTTGTGATGCTGATTGCCGTGGTTCTTCTTGTATTGATCCTGTTTGGTGTGATGGACCTGCTTCGTTTTCTATGTTGATTGGTGGTAGTAATTTTTCGTAGGGCACTGTTTTATGAACCAAATTTAAATGCCGTCGTAAGTTAGAAGTAGATCCTTTTGTAAAAGCATACACTTTGCTACAATAACGACATTTGGCTCCTTCGTTCATTTGTGTAAAATGATCCCAAATAGCACTCTTTCCACTATTCGTCGAGGCCATTATCAGTACTGAAAAAAAATCCCGTACGTTATTATTCCTCCTTTCGATTCCTGTAATACTCTCATTACCTGCTGCAGACTCTACGTTAACAAAGTTTATTGTAATCTTTATTTAATCCTTTGATATGTCCGGATGACAACGCTGCAATTCTTGAGGTAATCTTGAACGATATTAATGGTACACAAATCGTACACGAAATGGTACACAGCGCACTGTATTCGAGAAATGCACGTTACAAACAAATATTTTTTTTTTACAATTATTATATTAATTACCTCGTTTGAACCTCGCAGATCACTCAAATTTTCGAAACTTGTGGAATACTTGAAACGACTTGTTGGGGTTCGTTTTGCTTTCGCAGGAGTAAAACGGTTAAGGTAGCGGTAATCGCTCGAGCGTTAAACGGTGTATTCTAAGAAAGTATGGATTTTGACATACGCTGTATTTTACGCGCCTACGCCGCATGTGTCAATTTCCAGCTGTCAAATTGATTTGTTTACAATACCTTAAAACAGAAACGGTACCAGCCACAATGCTAAGAAAAAATTTCGCAACGAGAACGATTTGATGATATGTTTTTGCCCGAAATCGATACATTTTCAATTAACCATCTCGAACAAAAACGAAAATATATACATCTGCATTCAACACTTCCCATACTCTTTACTCATACCTAGCAATGTCTTGCTTTTTCTAACTAGTATCTCTTTCATACCTACAATGAATATGTGATGACTACATTCGTTCACGGTTCATATTTGAACCGACAGAGGATCATCTGTTCTATCAGTTCACAATAGTTCACATCGTGAATAGCGCAAGTTGAGGCTAGCATGCCGTACTCCTTCACACGAACGTAGCAGTATCTGTAAAGTGTTGTCTTGTCTATATGTATCTCTGTCATACCTGTAGTGAATATGTGATCGACTACATCCGTTCACGGTTCACGGTTCACGGTTCACGGTTCATATTTGAACCGTTTGCTACTCTTTCATTTGGAGTCAGAACTAGTTCACATTCTGAATACCGTTCATCCTTTCTCTCACGTACAGTAATCGGTCATATGAAGCCTATGAAGCAAGAGTATATGATCATGGTCATGAACTGTGCTATCTCTCTGACGGTCAGTCTTTATTCTGAGAGAAACATTTTCTCTCTTGTTGCATCTCGCTTACTCGTTTTGGCGTTAGGTCTCCGTTTTGGTTGGCTTTTCAGTGTAGAATGTTTATTTGCTCTCTGTTTCATTTCTGTAAGTGTAAGTGTGTTTATTGATAAAAGGTATTTATGTTAGTCAGGTTAGTTAGTCAGGAATTATTATCAAAACTTGTTACACTTGCGTATTATCTTTCTTCGCGTACATTTAATTATATTTCACGTACATTTAAAATCACGTACACGTAATTTTAATGTTGATCATAATGAATCATCAGTCCTATTTTTGGTGAACGAGCTCACTCATTCACGACAATGAACTGAGTGAGTGATTCGGTTCACGTTCATTTTGCCCACCTCTAGTCTATACCCAACGCGCACGTAGTACACGTTCTCACTTATTTCGCGCCTGTGATATGCAAGTGGCGATCGTTGTCTTTCACCGTACTAACACAACTATAGCCAGCCAAATCACTGGATTCCCAATTCACGTAGTGAAATTGTAGAATATCACAATTAGCTGAATACTTTCACCAGATCCGGTCCGAAGGACCAAAAAATGTATAATTTTCACTGGCGGTAATAATTTCCACAACTAATCTCTTTTATCGTGATATTCTTTTAAATCGGAGTGATGTGTTGCGTTTGGCTTTCTCTTTGCTACTGTTTATTCGTTTATCGGTTTTAGTTTATTTTACAAAATTCATTCGATATTATAAAGTTCATTCGGTGTTGCAATACCACAGTTCATATGCCTAACATTTTGCGTCATGTTAACATTTATATCTCCTAGAGTTGTCAAATGCGTGGTGTAAACAAAACTATGACTTGACATATTTATAATAACAACACCCTAGAAATCCAACATTCCAGAGTTCAACGCTAAATCTACCTTCCCAGCTTCAAAATTTGTTCACAGAACCCCGAAGAAATGAGACGATGCGATGATGATGATTATGACGCAGCAACAACAACCATACCAGAAAGAAAAGGAGAGGACAACAAATACGTGAAACTGCCTCCACGAGCAGTCCTATGTTGTGAAGCATGCATACCTCAGGCAATGGTCCAACTTGGTTGCGAGCAACATGTTGCTGGCAAAATGTATAGGATTTGACAGCTTCGGCAACATGTTGCCGAAGAAATTCAATTTAAATTGTTGCAGATTAAATTGTTGCAGAATTTATATAATTATGGATATTAACCTCCTAATCAGCCTGGTCTGCGAAAAGAAATTTTTGTGGTGTATGGACGACGAAAAATATCGCAACAAACCATATAAGGAATGCGTGTGGAAGGAGATTCCAGACCAATTGAGAGAACCACGTAAGTATAATATCTCGTATTTGTAACTGTTAAGTGTAAAACTTTGCATTCCACTAGTTTCGAGTAGTATTATAATAGGCTACTCGAGTGACCCCGCAAACGAATATTTCATTTAAGTTCGGTTTCTGTCCGTAAAGGGAGTATTATCCCAAATTGTTCATTTAACTTCCCGGTAGTTTTCTCGGTATGAGGGAACCTATGCGAAAGTCCAACAACAGAAACGATGGCGACAAGGATGAGGGCAAAATACCCGGATGAAACTCAAACAATCCTCAAATCCTACAAACTAACAATGGGGTAGATCATCCCAAAAGTTAGAAAGCTTAAGCTACACGTAGACGTGACATATTTATCTGCCGAGATGTTTGACGTCTACAAATTTCTTTTGTTCTTTCTGCAATGGCGACCAGCAATGATAAATAGCCTTGGATAAATAGCTCACGTTTGGGAGGGCTTCTGTGGTAGCGCAGATTTTGCTGTCAATCGCTGTAGTTGTACATGTCAAATGAGGGTTTGTTGTGTTTATGATTGTGATCAATATTCTTCAAGTTGTGGCTTGTGTTTGTTGTGCCGTTCTGTTTTCGTGAAAATTTTTGAACTAAAATGGCATTCAATGCAACTGTTCATACTGCAGCGGCAGAAGCTGCAAGATTAGTGCAATTATTAATAGAAGAGGAGGAGGAGGAGGAGGAAGAAGAGCAGAATGCAGAACGGCGCTGCTGGATGACGGACCTTTTTCTGGAAAGGGCTCTTGTATGGAACCGGCTGTTCCAGGCTATTGATGGAGAAGGACCGAACAACCGCTATAACGATTTCTTCCGACTGAATCGCGAGGAGTTTAACCATGTTTTATCATTGGTCGGACCGAAAATTGTCAAAGAGGATACAACAATGCGCAAAGCAATATCTCCTAAGCAACGGCTCGCTATCGCGCTTCGGTTTTTGGCTACAGGCGATTCATACGAATCCCTAGCTTTCATATTCAGAGTAAGTTATTCGTAAACATTATATACTCTTCATTAATCATATAATTAATTTTAGGTTCTAGCAACTCCGTTTCGCTGATCGTTCGGGAAGTTTGTACCCACATTATCGATGAATTGAAGATATATATCAAGGTATGGTATTAATTCCTCTAGTTAAAATACACTTTCTTATGTTTTAATGCTATGTACCAGCCTCTATTAGATACGACGTGCTTTTAAGGAGAGGGATCCTAGATCCGAGAACCTTCGAATGGTGCACTCCTATATGAAAAAATAGGAGTAGTACTATAGTGAAAGTGGCTGTTAATGTTAACATTTGTGAACCTCCGAAAAGGGATGGATTCTCTTGGTAGTCCGCTGACTTTAGGGGGCCAAGAACCACGGTCCAGCACTGCCTCGCTCAACCACTTGTGCCTGTGCGCTGAGAGATGCTAGCTGGTGCGCAAATTGTTGCTTTTGCCTCCAATTTGTTATATGTTTGGCTTATTGATTGATACGTTTGCATGAAATGTGTCGCATATGGCGTGCTAATACGCATCAATTGATCGGTTCGTTTGTTAAAACTGTGTTTTTGTAAAATGCGCATTACATTCGTTAGGACTGTTAGGCCGTATCGGAATGCCAGATAAAGTTATACTGTAAGTATTATGATAATGTTTTCAAACTGAACATAAACACATAAGCAGATATATTTATCTGTTATGCTGGGCGATGTTACAGAAACGAATTATGCATTTGACTCAATTTATAGTTCTTCTTTTGCTTGGGTTGTCGTGTACACATTCCCGGGATACTAATTAGTTTCCTGTACAATAGATTTACTTCAATGAATTGACGTAAGGTAACATCTAATCTTCAGATGAGGGTTAGCTCCATTTGAGTCAACAAGTTCAATATACTCCTTGGTTCACATACGTTTTCACAGCCGTAAAATGAACAAATACACAACAAGCTTTTCTGCAACATCAACAATTTTATTGTTTCCGTTAACGCGTTTCGTAACATAGGTGTTATCTTCGAATACAAAACGCATTTGAACGAAGGAACACATCCTGGTCGTCACATTCGGTTTGCACTTCGTCAAGTAGCCAGATAACCACTTCTGTAGACTACGTGCCAAACGAGTAGCTGACGAGCACCTGCCTGGTGGGGCATCCTTTATCCTTTCAGCCTTAGCTGCTGACAGGATGTCTGCTTCGCCCAACAGCTCAGCTAGCTCCTAGCATCGAACATCCGTACACGTATTTACGTAGATTCTACCTATAGGTAGTTTACCTTTGTTGCACCGATCTATTTCCAATCCTTAAAGCTTCGCACACTGCCGCAGATGAGCGTCAGACAATGTCGATGACATTTGCGACCAAGGAATTGGAGAGAAAGGGTCAAAATCGAGCCGCATGTTCAACACCTTATTGAACCTCGATATTATTGAACAGCCAGCAAGGTTGTGGGACATCATTACTCTCTGTGGTACCTCCTAGATCCGCTCGCATCATCTGCTACATCTAGAAATAGTCGTGGTCGTGACGTGGTCCTGAGCGTTGCATCTCGTGGAATTTTTGGATTTCTTCATTTAGAAATGAAGTTACCCCACGGACGAGATGGCTGAAGAACTCCGGGTAATTTTGTTCGAAGGGGAGAACTTCAGTCTCCACAAAATTACCCAGATTTCTGGATCGCGATGGCGGTGCAGCTGGTGCTGCCGTGCTAGCAGCGTTTACAGCGGCAGCCGATTCCGCTAAGGAGCGAAGTGTGGTGATACACTCGGCAATCTGTCGAGAACGAGTTGTCACCACCTCGCGCTTCCATTTACGGCCTCGCGATCCAGAAACACGTCCTTCCAGCATGCCACTATTACTAGATGCAGCAGATGCAGTGGATGCAGCGATGGGCGTATCGGTGGCAGCGGTGGAGGAAGCGATGTTCGCATCGGTAGCAGCAGTGGCATTGGACGCAGAAGATGAAGATGTAGATGCAGAAGGGCCATTAAATGCTGTAGCGGACGCGGTGCTGGTTGTAGTCAAATTTGCCTGCAAAGATAAAATGAATATATAATAAGATGATAATTTTTATATAGAGTATATTGGTGCTAACGGTAATATTAATGAATTATTTTCTATTTCTTTTCAGTTACCGTCCACTACTGCAGACTGGCTGAAAATTTCCCAGGGATTTCAAGAGCAATGGAATTTTCCACATACAATAGGTTCCATCGATGGGAAACATGTAACCATTAAAGATCCAGCGAATTCCGGCAGCCAATACTTCAATTATAAAAAATTCTTCAGTATTGTGCTCCTAGCAATAGCGGACGCAAACTACAACTTTCTGTTTGCCGACGTCGGTTGTCAGGGGAGAATTTCAGATGGTGGGGTGTTTCAAAATAGCCCTATTTTCCAAAAATTGGAACGTCGGGAGATGAACATACCCGTTCCAGAAATTTTGAATTTGCCATACAGCATTGAAGTCCCATATTTCTTTTTAGGTGATCAGGCGTTTGCTATGAAAGAATATTGCCTCAGAACATATGGAGGAATGCATCCCGCAGAGTCGATGGAGCGGAATTTTAACTATCGACATTCAAGAGCGCGTCGTACTGTAGAGAGCGCTTTTGGAATTTTGGCGAAAGTGTTCCGGGTTTTAGCTAAGCCCATAGATCTAGAACCAGATATTGCTGAAAAAGTTGTTCTTGCAGTTGTAACGTTGCACAATTTTCGACGACGGCACACTTTGTATAATTATTCCACCAAATTTCTCCCTCCCACTACAGACACGCCATCTACATCAATGGAATTCGAACAATTCAATGAAGCATCACCCCCTTCAATGTTACCTTTCCCAGTAGTTGCATTACGACCAGCAAGAGCATTACAAAATATGCGAAACCATTTGGCACGGCATTTTTTGTTGAATGATCCTTAACCCTTTGCTCTACCGCAACCGCGACGAGTTTTGTAAAGTGAGCAAAGAGTGGGTGCAATGGTCCATCGTTAAACTGTTCGAAAATATATGTTTTTAATTTGTTGGACGTGGTAGAAGTAACTGGGATTAGTTATGCAAAAGGTGTGGTCATCTTAAGTTTTGCAGATATGTAACTGTAAGCATCATTTTTTAGAAATGTACAGATTTTCGCGAATGCAGGCAAACGTCAGATCACCTGTAAGGCAATATTTTTCCTTGGAAACTTGCAAAATTTCCGGTGCGCGTAAGTTTAACTCAGCAAACGACAGTGGGGTAGATCACGGGATAAGCCAGTTTTTTGTATGCGTTTTGACGTTTCCAGGCTTATAAGCTTACAGCTCTCCATACAAACTGCCAAGCCAGATAAGCCTGGGAATCGATGGTTAGATTGTTTTGCTTATGAAAGTGCTCGACAGCTACTCGACAAATATCAAAACAAAGCATTTTTCTAGCAGGTTTAAACTAGGTTAGGCCATATTTCCCATAGGCTTAGGATGTTAAAAAAGGAAAAAAAAAATACATCAATACGCATAATTAATAAGTTTTTTTTTATTTCTGGTGTTCTGGTGTTTAACAATAATTATTTTTATAAAAAAATCAGTTAAAAAAAATTGATCAAAAAAGGTAAATTATTATTTCAATTTACTTGCAGTTTTCCAGTTCACAGTTTATGAAGTCTACACATCACTTAAATATTGCCTTGAAAATAACACGAAACATAAATTATGCTTTAAAACTGAACCGAAGTTTGCGTCCTCCGATTATTTCTCTCGATTATATTAGCATACAGATGAACATACCGTTTGTTGTTGCGTTGTGATGCGCAAGCTCATTTAATTTAGCTCACCCTCGTAGCTTCTATCCTTTTAAAAAATATGGTGATGTATTACTTTCTACTTCATGGAACTGTTTCGTGCATTTATACATTTTTACCGTTTAATGTCAAACTTCAACAACACGGAACCCAAACTAAGCGATCTAGGGTAACTAACATTTTGTAGTCCTTTACTTTAATTAAACCCGTTGCGGTTTACCGTTGTACATGGAATTTTATATAAAAGAGCCTGGCATTCTGTTAGATTCGAGATTCACCGACTGCTTTAAAATTAAGCATGTGCTGTTAAGAATAAACAGAGATCTTAATTACCTGCACCATTTGGAATGTCAGTTTTGGAAAATGGGATGCTTGAGAGTGCTATACAATTTCTTTGGCTGAAGTATGCTTCTTTGATTGGTGTCCTTCCTTAATACAGCTATAGCACGAGGGGAATGATTCGAAGAAGTTTTCACACAACAGCGCAAGGTGTATGGAAATACATGTTCAACGAAACCTCCGTACTCTAAGCGTTGCCAGTTAGTTCGTTATAGCTCTTCTCTTCAAAGCCATGAACGTCCGTTTCTTATACTTCTCGATCTCTGGCTTACTCATGGTACAGCAATCATCGCTCGTAATGAGAACGTCATAACCATACTGACGGGAAGCCAGCAAATAATTCGTTCAGCCCTTATCAATCTATCAGCATTATAGGCTGCTTCGATGGTCAATCACTGTTTAAAAAAGTTTTTTTAGTGCCGCACCATGACCGTCATGATCTGGATTATATTCTTCGAGTCCGGCCGTATCAGTGTCTTCCACTTGCCATGTTCTTCATCGTTGATACAGTAAAATGCTTCGGATATATTCGCAACGTCGTTCTAAGGATCATGCTTCAAACTCGAACGTTTGTCAGTTAACACACTGAACACTCGAAAATGCGACATGCATGTGATTTCTCCTTTTATTTATACACCAGATTTAGCTACATACGGATCGCATACCAACTACACCGCCTACTTTGAACACAACTTACACAACACAACTGTGATGTTTCTTTAATCACTGTATTTAAACGAATGAGAACGAAAGAGCGAATGAGATATAATCCTTTGATTTTTTTTAACATGTGGCGTGACGGGTGACGGGTTAGTTGTCAGCATCGGATTGAATTCTTGAGTTCTTCGCTTGACTCAACAATTGATAATTTTTTAAGTTGAATGTTTTTTTTAAATGTTGAAATAAAGGAATTTCATCCTTTACAAATCGCATAAAATTGTTTTTGACTCACGATACTTGTGGAAATTTCTTAGCTTGTATTTACGTATTCCCATAAGTATGAGTATAAAAAACGGTTGAAACATGCTTGAACCAATCTTTTGAAAGACTTGTAAATACCGAGTAGGATTGATATGCTCATAAAGGTTTTTGAACCGGCTTTTCTTGTTAAGACGGCTCAATTGACTGAGATATAAACAAGGTTAATTATTATAAGTATCTATGTATATAAAAAATGTAGATACAATTTTAAACTAAAATAAAAAATAAATATCCTGAAAATCTCGGTACAGAATACCTAATGTCATTCTTTATGTCAAAAATCTATGTCCATATGTGATTGATGCAACCCGTTACCGATTCGCCGCTCGAAATCTGCTCGATTATTTGACACATACCGGCTTAAGCTTAAGCTTTCTAACTTTTGGGATGATCTACCTCAGTGTTAGGAATCCTCGATGTGATTTATAATCAGAGGGGACAGCCGAGCGGAAAGGGTAAACGATATAATATTGTTACTTACACTGTTAATCGATGGCTGCGGTGCAACCGAGTCATGCAAAAACGCCATGTGCTCGTAAGCGAACCATGTGTGTTCCAGAACCCCAGCTCCTGAAAGACAATACAACAAGAATACATGTCATTATCCATAATATCACAACGGACAACAAATCACAGCAATACAGTAATAACACCAAATCGAACGAACCCTAAAGAACAACAGAAAGGCAATACGGCAAATGCTATCTTCAACTGTGAATTGTGTTTATAAATCAAATATATTCAATTATTATTTGTTATTGTATTGTGGCTGTAGAATTTATTTCCTTTTTTCGCGTATAGATAATTTCCGAGCGGACCTCTGCAGCAATCTGCCGTATTCTTTCTTTGTTCGTATATTATTCATAATTTAAGATACTTTTTTTGCAGGAAAACGGCAACAAAAATTAAAGCAAATGTATGGAAAATCAAATTAAAAGGCACATTGTTGTACAATCATGCTTGAATAGCGTGCTACAGGTGGCCAAATTTTAAAATAAATGCGTATATCCGAATCCGCAATTACGAAGCACCGTGTATCTCGGAGCCTTTCTATGTGACAAATGAGTACTATAATATGGAACGATATGGTTTTACTAAACTACAAACTTTGTATTCGAACTAAAAAACGACTGTATACACGAATGTTGAAATAAGAATATGAATGGAATGTTCTTACCCGAACCAGTCGTCAAGGTCTTGGCCATTTCCTTCCTTGTCCGACGGTAAGTGTTTAGCAAGTTCTTCCACTTGCTGCTGCAGTCGCTGGAAGTTCTGCCGATAGTGACACCGATTTGTACCCATGCCTGGTTTTGCAGCTCCCGGTTTTTGTGCTGCCGGTCATCATCCTTCCACAGGCATGGGTACATTTTCACCAGCTCAATTAATGAAAGGATTTCCTCCACTTCTTGAATTGGCTGCAACATCAAATTAGTCATTAATTTTATGTTGGAATTAATATTTCTATAAATTGTAAATTTTTTACGTTTTTTATGTAGCGTTTTGGAACATCCATATTTGCCATTTTTTAAATTAAAAAAAAAATACAAAATCCACACGTTGAAGAAAGAATCGCACTAATTTTACCAGCCGTTTGAATGTATACATTGGGCTCAGAGCATAATGGTTAACGTCAAAACAGTAAAATTTCATTCCCATGTTCAATTTGTTCGAACTCAGTCACGAAATAGATAAAAAATAAAAGCATTAAAAACAATTCAATAACGTAATTTTTCCTTGAACCATTCAATTGCAATATTATTCATTGATACCATATGAAATATCGATCAGTAAAAAAAAAAATTTGACGCTCATCGACAATCCTGCATTTCCACTGTGGACATAAACAAATTTCTAGGAAAATAAAACCAAATTTCGCCATTCAAAAACCATTCAAACAAATCGCCATACGCCAGCATAAAAACCATTCTAGGACCTGCTTGTACTTTACAATACAAGAAAATAACACATACAAAATTAAATACCAAAAGTTTTGTGGGAAACATTTTAATTACTGCAATATTATACATAAATATCATTCCACTAAGACCAATATTTCTTGAAAATATTTACAGCTTACTTAAAAATGGTTTAACACCAGGCCTAGAACAATTACTGTCTCCTTTATATTTCAATACTATTATATTTCTTTGTCGTTGTAATTTTTGTATATGTCGTAATACCCATGATTAATCATAACAAAAATTAAAATCATTATCAGTTTCGGAATTATAACGGCGGAAATTCAAATTCGCGAGTTATCTCGTCATCGAACATGAATCAACTCCTTAACACTACAGGTATAACTTTTGCGATTGCCGATCTGACACCAACATCCCAGCAGATATCCCACATATTTGGGTTACGAGCCGCCGACGAGAGAACAATGGAAGACGGTAGACGTCAAACATCTCGGCAGATAAATATGTCACGTCTACGGCTGGCTTTACAATATCAAGTGAGAAACGCTGTAATATATCACAAACGTTATCCTACCTGCTCCTGTTTGGTGAGATTCGGCAACCTTCTTCCGGTTGTTTCGGTACTGGCTACGTAAATTTTTCCATTTGGTTTTGACCAAGGAAACATCCAATCCAATCTCCGAGCTAACCGAGCGCCAAGCATGTTCCTGTTTCGTGCTATGTTTGTAGTTTTTGTCCCTCTTATTCCATAATATCCAGCCGTCCAGCTCTGAACTTGCAATAAGCTCAAGCGTCGCTTCTTCGGAGAAAAAATTCTAAAAAGAAATAAAATTTTCAACACATAATTATTAATAAACACATAATACGATACGATAGCATTCCTATTTATAATTAGTAATAATTCTTCCAGCAAGTTTCTGTCATAGCACAATTGTCGAGAGAGAAGTATCGGGCAAGATTGTCCAACCAAATACCAAAATCCAGCTACCGAATCAATCCACCGTTGCCACTACTGGAACTACCAAACAACACCTATCTACCACTACCACGAACAATCTTTCGGCGGATTGCAACGGATTGGACAATTTTAAAGAAATAGAACAGTTTTATTTTAACCAAGAACGAAGGCCAGAAACGCGTATTTGAATCGATCTTAGACATAAAAGAGACAATTTGCTTATTCGATTATAAAAACATTAACAAAGCAGTTAAGGCAGACACTGGGGTAGATCACGATCTAAGCCAGTTTTTTGTATGCGTTTTGACGTTTCCAGGCTTATCCGCTTACAGCACGCCATACAAATGGCAAGCCAAGTTAAGCCTAGGAAGGAAGGTTTAGATTGGTTTCTCAATGAAGGTACCCAAGTACCCAAAACCCAAACTCGACAAATGTCAAAACAAAGAATTTTGCTAGCTGGTCTGAGCCAGGTTAGGCCATGTTTCCCGTGTGCGGAAAAGGTAAACAATTTTTTTTTACAAAAACAACTAAAAAAGATTATTTAAATAATCAGACTTGTATATTATTTCATTGCATTGAAATTAAAATCAAATTACTAAACTTAAATCGATTTTTCTCAAATTTTAGTTTCACAAAAATGATCCCTTGTGTCATTCTTTATGTCAAAATGCTATGTCCTTTACGAATCTGTACAGAATGATACAGCCCGGTACCTGGATTATTTGGCAGATACAGGCTTAAAGCTTAAGCTTTCTAACTTTTGGGATGATCTACCCCATTGTAAGGTTTGTAAATATGCTACTTACGCTCAGGTTTTTTGGCTCCTTCTTCGGCGGAATTACTACGTTTGGTTTGTTATCCATCTACACACATTGTAAAATCGAATTTTAGTGTTTTATTATCAAATTTCATCGGTAAAACTTACTTTTACATTTAATCTACACAATCACTTCACCGGCACAAATCATCACCTAAACACGAGTAAAGGTAGCCGGACACACTAGCTATAAGTAGCCAGCTACATTTGACAGCCAGCGATTTTCCTTTGTTCTTCAACGGGGTTCATTGACGTAGATGCAGCTACAAGTAGCTAACGTTTTCGGGCCTTCTGCGGTCGCTGCCGCTGTGGCTGTCAATCGTCGGTTGTTGTAAGGTATGTTGTACGTCGGTACAAGTTGTAATTACTATTTACTCTCGAATCTATTAAATTTTGAAGAAAACATTCTTGTTTAGACGAACACAGTAATCTGATGTGTATACAAGTTTCCGCAGTACGCGATTATGTTAATATGTTATATTTTGTTTCATCTAGCGATTTTACCATTAGAAATACAATTAACGGGGAAATTCTTTACACGTAATTTCTTTCAATGTTAAAAGGTAAACAGTGCTATGCGCTAACCAAGTGTATTATTTACGAAATTACGTTTACGCAATAATTTCCCATATAACACGTGCAAGAATTGGAAGGTAAACTATAGTGTGGCCTTGAAATGCATCGGCAGCGTTTGTGTGTATACTGTGTTTAACAAATAACATACCTTCAATAATACTCGCCGTGATGCTCCTGTTAGATCATAACAATTGGAAAATCATAACAATGTTTGGTTTAAAAACGCCGGTTTCAACGACGGAAACTCAAATCCGCGCATTATTTTCTCACCGAACATGCATCAACTCGTTTACCCGACTAGTATAACCTTTGCGGTCGCTGAGCTGTCAGCTGCGTCGCTGGCTCGTATCCCGCATATCTGGGATACAAGCCGGCGACGAGAGAACAATGGAAAGCTGTAGACGTCAAATGTAGCTGGCTACTTGTAGCTAGCGTGTCCGGCTACCTTATTAATACAATGTCGATGTCAACAGTCGATTTGAAATTACTGCTGTCAAAAGTCTCCTGCCAGTTCCCTGCGAGTTTCCATCTGTTGCGGGAACCGAGTAGCTCAGATCTCCTAGCGAGAGTCCGCTAGGTGGACGTGAACAGTAACAAACACTATCTATAAAACTGTATGGCAGCGCGCTTTCAGCTCTCGAACAAGACAAACCAGACCACACGACAAGAACAAACCCGTGTAATCGTATGCAGGTGCACTGTCAACTTGTATCGAACATCCCACACAAACACGACACAAAACAAACCAGTTAGGTTTTGTCTGGGATGTCTGGCTCCTACCCTGAGAGACTATCTATACCTTGATAAAAATGCTGCTGTCAAATGTCAACCGCGTTTTTCGTTCGTTTATTTGTTTACAATTGTTAAATTTTCAACGTGTTTAACGGTTACTTCGGAAGCTAAAATAAAGCTAATAAAAAATTACTCAAAAAGAAGTAAGAATGTTTGTATTATTTCAAAAAAATTCTTGAATGCTCAAATTAAATAAATAGAAATTTCTAACATAAGACGGTTGATCAGATCGGACATACCGTACCGTACCGAACCGTGTACCCTATTTCCCCGTGTCTAAAAAATTGTACCCTATGAAATTGGCAACTAGAACACCATGTATCTGTTACTTTCAATACAATTTCAAAAGAATATATATGTTATCGTTAATAACTTGTTTTTTTTTTGTAGTCATGGATAACATAAATATCGAGCAATTGATAAGCGAAGTTCAGGAGCGGGAACCGTTGTGGAGTCCAGTAAATGCTGGATATAAGAACGTGCTGGTACAGAAACGGTTGTGGAATGAAGTAGAAACCCGTTAAGGAATGGATGGTAATTATATTAGTATTTTATACATGTTATCATGCATCTACACCTAGTGGTCATCACAGATACGATTGCCAACGTACCTTTAATTTACCATGAGAATAGGTACGTTAGCAGGTACGTTGTTGCGAGGTTCCCATAATTTGTGAGGGACTAAAATACAAGGTTCTCTTCTTGCTAACATACCTGAAAAGATCGCTAGGTGTAGATGCACGGTTATACTTTCTTACATAACAAGTTGCAAGTACTGCAGTTGCATTTGTACAATTTGCTATCGTGGATAGATGATGTTTTGTACAGGATATATATTATTTTCTATATTAAACACAAAGGCCATAGAAAATTGGCCATCAGTGACTAGTTCCTTGTCTTCATGGTATTTTTTATTCATTATTTGTTCCTTCGTTTTTTAATGTACATGCTACACAAGCCTCCGATTATTTTAACCTGGACCTGTTCGGCCCAAAACGATCCCGATTGAACTAAAAAACGAAATGCATTGATTATTACAACTCAAAAAAAAGATAAGTATTGTATATATATACATATTTATGTATGTTTATATATATAAGCTTAACATAGAAAAAGTAGCCATTAACATAGAATAACAACAAACATATTATTATATTAGTAATTAGTATGCATTTAGTTTTAATGTAATTTTGGGTTTTTTTTAACATCCACTGCTTACTAACACTGGCTTCAAAACATACTGATATTTCTAAGTTTGTATACATAAGTTTTTAATGGTTATAATCTACACTAAGCATCAAATACGTTCAAAAGATTACGAGCAAAATAGTATTGAAATATATCTCGTATGCATATTGCTCGTTGGCTTGAATGATTGAAACGTCGGCTTAACGATGGCGTTTCTTCCTCCTGAGTTATGGAATCAAACACTTGATATCCCTAACTTTCCCTAAAGTCGATACATATGTTGTGCAGCAAACATGTGGTCTTTACAATCGTATCTACATGATGTGGATTAACTTGCAGCTCGTTTTTTAAGCATCTCCATTTACTAACCAACATTTAAAAGGCGCATTCAACCCTGTGCGAAGAAGTAGGATTATTATAGAGACGCCACGAAGACGAGAGAGTCAGTAATTCGCCGACCGCCAAGAAGTGAAGACCTAATAAACTAACAAAACGTCACTCTTTGTTTGACCCTTCTTTTACATGTATTGTTTTCTAAAAACATTCCACTATCAGCTCTTCGTCCATAATCTCCTATATCTACAGTCAAAACCTTTCCTTTTGCATCTGCTATCGCTTGCAAATGAATAGAGTAAAAATGTTTATAGATATAAAACGACGATCCGCATGAATTGGGGCACTTAATGCGTACATGTTTGCCATCAATACAGCCGCATACGTTGGGAAATCCGGTTAGTGCTTCGAACTCTTCGGCGCTATGTTGGAATTGTAGCAGAGTAGGAACTGACATATGGATATTTCTCAGCATGATTCATATTGCTTCACATACCTCATATACAATTATTCCAACTCGTTGATTGGATATGCGGAACGAATATGTCAAAGCCCTGAAAGATTGTCCAGTTGAAAGAAACCTGTTGAAATAGTAGTTATTAATACATTTTTATATGACAGCCGAACTACTAAAAAAAGTGGCAGAACCTGCGAAATCAATACGCGAGAGAGATGAGGAAGTCAAATCTGCCAACTGGATCGGGAGCCAGAGAATTGGAAGTAAAATGGCGATACTTCCAAAACTTACAATTTCTGGCTCCTTCCTACTCGTCGGGGCCCTGTGTGAGCAATGTCGCTCAAGGGATTGAAGCGATTGAGGCGATGGAAGGTAATTATATAAGTCTCAGGATTTCGTGGGTGAACAACATATTAGTCGGGGCCAAAAAAACCAAAAGCAAACATCTGCATGAACTACTTGCTTTAGAGAAGGAAAAACTGGTAAAACTGACCGAAATAAAAAACAATGCCACTGACCCTTTTGCGGTCAGTATCTCAGCTGATTTGAAAATGTTATCTTTAATAAGGCAACTTCAGGCAAAACAGGAGATTCTTGAGGTGATCAAGAAGCACGTGATAGATGAGGAAGCTGAAATAGCTAATAATGAGGTAGATCATCCCAAAAGTTAGAAAGCTTAAGCTTAAGCCGGTATGTGTCAAATAATCGAGCAGATTTCGAGCGGCGAATCGGTAACGGGTTGCATCAATCACATATGGACATAGATTTTTGACATAAAGAATGACATTAGGTATTCTGTACCGAGATTTTCAGGATATTTTTTTTTTATTTTAGTTTAAAATTGTACCTACATTTTTTATATACATAGATACTTATAATAATTAACCTTATTTATATCTCAGTCAATTGAGCCGTCTCAACAAGAAAAGCCGGTTCAAAAACCTTTATGAGCATATTAATCCTACTCGTTATTTACATGTCTTTCAAAAGATTGGTTCAAGCATGTTCAAACCGTTTTTTATACTCATACTTATGGGAATACGTAAATACAAGCTAAGAAATTTCCTCAAGTATCGTGAGTCAAAAACAATTTTATGCGATTTATAAAGGATGAAATTCCTTTATTTCAACATTTAAAAAAAACATTCAACTTAAAAAATTATCAATTGTTGAGTCAAGCGAAGAACTCAAGAATTCAATCCGATGCTGACAACTAACCCGTCACCCGTCACGCCACATGTTAAAAAAAATCAAAGGATTATATCTCATTCGCTCTTTCGTTCTCATTCGTTTAAATACAGTGATTAAAGAAACATCCTTTTTGTGATCCTAGCGACAACATGTAAGTAAAAGCAATTAGGTTGTTAATGTATTGTGAAACACGTTGGTAGCCATGGCTATTATGTTTGATAGCCAAAAGTATATAAGTCATATGTAAATCAAATGACTGACTTTCAAGAAAATACCCGGCAACTAACGTGTTAAGCATAGATTTGAAATTTTCGATAATTGATACATTACATAGCATAGCATAACATAGCATTGATACATAGCACTCTCAAGCATCCCATTTTCCAAAACTGACATTCCAAATGGTGCAGGTAATTAAGATCTCTGTTTATTCTTAACAGCACATGCTTAATTTTACAGCAGTCGGTGAATCTCGAATCTAACAGAATGCCAGGGTCTTTTATATAAAATTCCATGTACAACGGTAAACCGCAACGGGTTTAATTAAAGTAAAGGCCTACAAAATGTTAGTTGCTCTAGATCGCTTAGTTTGGGTTCCGTGTTGTTAAAGTTTGACATCAAACGCTAAAAATGTATAAATGCACGAAACAGTTCCATGAAGTAGAAAGTAATACATCACCATATTTTTTAAAAGGATAGAAGCTACGAGGGTGAGCTAAATTAAATGAGCTTGCGCATCACAACGCAACAACAAATGGTATGTTCATCTGTATGCTATTATAATCGAGAGAAATAATCGGAGGACGCAAACTTCGGTTCAGTTTTAAAGCATAATTTATGTTTCGTGTTATTTTCAAGGCAATATTTAAGTGATGTTTAGACTTTATAAACTGTGAACTGGAAAACTGCAAGTAAATTGAAATAATAATTTACCTTTTTTGATAAATTTTTTTTTAACTGATTTTTTTATAAAAATAATTATTGTTAAACACCAGAACACCAGAAATTAAAAAAAACTTATTAATTATGCGTATTTATGTATTTTTTTTTTTCCTTTTTTAACATCCTAAGCCTATGGGAAATATGGCCTAACCTAGTTTAAACCTGCTAGAAAAATGCTTTGTTTTGATATTTGTCGAGCAGCTGTCGAGCACTTTCATAAGCAAAACAATCTAACCATCGATTCCCAGGCTTACCTGGCTGGGCAGTTTGTATGGGGAGCTGTAAGCTTATAAGCCTGGAAACGTCAAAACGCATACAAAAACTGGCTTATCCCGTGATCTACCCCAATGCTAAGCGATTTAGATTAAGTTAGTTATGTTTAGTAGATGAGTATAGTTAAATTAGTATAGTGTGGTAGTTTAGTTAAGTATATAATAGTATAGTGTAGTTTATATAGTGTAGTGGTAGAGTTGCATGAATTTGTTTTTTTAATTAGGCTAGTTAGGTTATTCTCCGTTTATTTAGTGATTTAGTTACATGAATTTCTTTTGTAGTCTATAACCTGATTCTTGACCACCTCAAAGATATCCACAGATCTGCTGTTTTGCCTGAAGTTTTTTTTTCCAATAGTTTGTTTGTATAAGTTCTTAGTGTAATATATTTTAGATAGTTTCAGAAATTCTGTTACAGTTAGTTTAGTTTTGTTATTTTATTATTTTGTTTTTTGTTACATGAAATATACTTTTGACAATATAAAGACCATATGGCACGTCTGTTACCGTCTTTTTTATCAGGGGTGCCAAATCAGGGGTGCCGCGGGCCAAATCCGGCCCGCCAGCTGATTTTATCCGGTCCGCAAGAAATTTGTAAGACTCATGAAGCACACAAAAACATCATCAGTTTTTTGTTTGTCCTGCGAATCAAAATAAATGCCACTGTGTAATATCTCTTTACAGTTTTCGAATACATATTTCGTAGATTGTTCTATAACCTTTCGAGGTTTCATAGCCTTTGTGGAACGACAACCGGAGGTTTCATAGCCTTTGTGGAACGACAGCAATGCCTTGCAACGGGGCTCGAGAATGACAGAGTGTGACAGACGAAATTCTCGGAACATTTTCACAATTAACAGATGTTATGATGGTTTCCAACCGGGCAGTGTTGGAGCGAGAAGTAGCTATAAAAAGTTCGAAATATCAATACCGGCAATGTTCAGTGGGTAGAGGGAAACGGTACTCTCGTTCAAAACGTACTTCGACTCATCCACACATTAACCATTTCTGGTGTTTCACCTGACACGCTCACGATTTCTATGCATGTTTTTCGTGTTCTGCCAAACTTTTCCTCGGCTTACCAAACTTTGCCCGGTTTCAGCCTACCGCAACGTATCGTTCCTCAACAAAAGCACAAATTCTCGTGCTCATTGTCGATAGCGACATCACTTTATGATAGGAGCACAAAAGTGAGGGACGTATCTTTTTAGTCGCTGTTTAGTTGATCCATATATTTCTACTGTAGTGGTAAAATTAATATATTATTCAAGTTAACCTGCCCTACCATGTCGACACTAAACAAGAAAAAAAAAATAGATTTGGTAAACCGGTCATTTAATCAAGCATGGAGTGTTTAGAATTTTGTATCGGATTTCAACGGTAAAATAACGTGTTTAATTTGCAACGACATGACGTGCCCCAACCAGCGTATCCTTCCGGCCTTCGCCACCGTGAGGATGTCAGGTCCCCCAAACAGCTCAGCAAGCTCGTTGTTCATTCTCCTCCTCCACCCGTCGTGCTCCAAGATACCGCCAAAGATCGTCCTTAGCACACGGCGTTAGAAAACACCGAGTGCATTGGCATCCTCTGTGAGGATGGTCCAAGACTCATGACCATAGAGGACAGCCGGCCGAATCAATGTACGGTATATTGTGCATTTCGTGCGCAAGAAAAGGTTTCTGGATCGTAGGAGTTTGTGGAGCCCGTAGTAGGCACGATTCCCCTGAACAATGCGCCTTCGGATTTCGCTGCTTACGTTGTTGTCCGAAGTAATGATCGTACCGAGGTAGCAGAACTCCTCTACTACCTCGAGATCATCGCCGTCGACCGATACGCTGCTTCCCAGCATGGCCCTATTACGGTCAGAGCCTCCGGCAAGCAGGTACTTTGTCTTCGTCGCATTGTTCAGCAATTCAATCCTTGAGGCTTCGCGCTTCAGTCTGGTGTACGCCTCGCACACCGCCGCAGATGTCCTTCCGATGATGTCGATGTCATCCGCGAAGCCAAGGAATTGGATGGAACGGGTGAAAATCGTGCCCCGCATATCGAAGCCCGCGCTTCTCATGACACCTTCCAGAGCGATGTTGAACAGCAGACAGGAGAGTCCGTCACCTTGCCTCAATCCCCGGTGAGACTCGAACGCATCCGACAGCATGCTCGATACTCTCACCTTGCACTGCACCCTGTCCATGGTGGCCCTCAACAGCCGCACCAGCTTTCCCGGAAAGCCGTATCGCTGCATGGTGTTCCATAGCTGCATCCGATCTATGGTGTCGTAGGCCGCCTTAAAGTCGATGAACAGGTGGTGCTTGGGGATTTGGTGCTCTCGGCATTTTTGGAGGATCTGCCTGAGAGTAAAGACTTGGTCGGTCGTCGATTTTCCTCCAACAAAACCGGCTTGATAGCTCCCGACGAAATCTGAGGCAAGTGGGGCAAGTCTGCAGAAGAGAATTCGGGACAGGATCTTGTAGGCAGCGTTCAGGACTGTAATGGCACGGTAGTTCCCACACTCCAGCCTGTCGCCCTTTTTGTAGACTGGGTGGATGATACCCAGCCTCCATTCCTCCGGTAGTTCTTCCTGTTCCCAAACTTTCACGATCAGCTGGTGCATACTGACGGCAAGCCTCTCCGGCCCCATCTTGAAGAGCTCGGCAGCTAGGCCATCGCTGCCTGCTGATTTGTTGTTCTTCAGTTGCTTGATGGCACTAATTACCTCTTCCAAAGATGGCGTGGGCACCTCGTCACCTGCCACCAGACTGATGTGCTGCTCGATTCTGCATTCCACCCCAAATCGGGGTCTCCTGCCTGTGCTCCGTTAAGATGTCCGTCGAAGTGGCACTTCCACCTGTCGATCACCTCTCGTTCGTCCGCCAGAATACTCCTCTCTGCATCGCGGCACATTGTGGTGTTGCGGACATCACCACTCCGCGCCGCGTTCAGCATCCTGTAGAACTTACGAGTTTCCCCCGACTGAGTAAGCCGCTCCATCTGCTGCTCTTCCGACTCCCCCAGAAGACGCTTCTTCTCCTGAAACAGTCGAGTCTGCTGCCTCCTCAGCCGTCTGTAGTTCTCCACGTTCTGACGAGTTTCCCGTTGCAGCATTCGGGCGCGTGCTGCATTCTTCTTGGATAGTGCTCGCCTGCACTCATCATCGAACCACTCCTTCCTCTGGCTGCGTGTCACGTAGCCGACATGTCGTTCTGCTGCTTTGCTGATGGCTCGCTCCACTATACGCCAGTGGGCTGTGGGGGACATCGTGGTGACTGCGTCGTCGTCCGGCAGAGCCGTATGCAAGGTATACAATATTCGACGTCACTACGAAATTAACCTCAATCGAAATATTCAAATCTTTCTGAAAATGAACGAGTGCGAAAATTTTAAGCTTTGAATGGCAGTGTATGTGCGCAGCGTAATATATTTATTAATATAAAAAACGAAAGTGAATCAATTACGAAAGCAAGCCTTCGAATCACACATTTAATAGCAAAACATGGCAAGCCCTTCACTGATAGTGAAATCATCAAATCATGCTTGGTTATGGCAGCTGAAGAGTTATGCCCAGAGAAAAAAAAATTTTTGAATCTGTACCACTTTCGGCACGAACAACATTGAGAAGAATAGAAGACTTAAGCAAAGATATCAAGGAACAATTAAAAGAAAAAGTGTCTAAATTCCAATGGTTTTCGTTAGCTGTCGACGAATCAACTGATATCACTGATACTGCCCAACTACTTATTTTTATAAGAGGAATTGACAGTGAATTCCAAGTAACAGAAGAATTACTGTCCATGAGAAGTCTGTATAGTAGAACCACAGGTGAAGATATATTCAGAGAGGTTGAGATAACTTTGCAAAATTTTAACTTGCCGTGGAACAAACTAAAATCGGTCGCAACGGACGGAGCTAAAAACATGTCTGGAACGGGGAAAGGTTTAATAGGACATATTTTCAACGCATGCAAGGAACTGAATTGTCCAAATCCTATTGCAATTCATTGCATTATTCACCAGCAAGTTCTTTGTGCCAAAAATACGAATATCGTAAGTGTAGTTGAAGCAGTAGCCTCTATGATAAACTTTATTCGTGCTCGAGCATTAAACTGGCGATGGCCAGTATCGTATTTTTTTACGAGAAATCCATGCCGAGTGTACCGATTTACCATATCATACTGCTGTACGATGCTATGGTAACGGAGCTTTTCTAAAAGAAAACGACTACCCACACGAAGTGCTTTCTAACGAAGAATGCCTTTGGAAATTAGCGTTTGTAACCGATATCGTTGGTTATCTTAATAAGTTTAATGTGAAGATGCAAGGTGAAACAATGTTAATTTGCGAAATGTATTCCTTGGTTAAATCATATAGGCAAAAATGTTCATTGTTCAAATCCCAGGTTGCATTGGATAAATTCGATCATTTTACCTGCTGTAAAACAATACAGGGTTCGTTAACCGCACCTTTCCCTCATGCTTTTGCTTCAGAAATTTTAATAGACCTTAACGAACAGCTACAGCAGCGCTTTGTAGACCTGGATTCCAATTCAAAACACCTTTTATTATTTCAAAATCCCTTTAATTCTATAATAATTGAACTTCCTGCCGAACTTCAGTTGGAAGTAATTGATATGCAAAATAATGAAATTGTTAAACAGAAATTCAACCATTTGAACCTGATAGATTTTTACAACTACCTTCCTGAAGCGGAATACACAAACCTGAAATCTTACGGAAGAGCGTTTATTTCAATTTTTGGCTGCACATATTTATGCGAAAAAACATTTTCAATAATGAAATATGTGAAATCTCAACACAGATCATGCTTAACAGATAACCATTTGGAATCTGTTTTAATTGCTGGATGCACACAAAAAGAACCTCGTTACGATAACATAATTTCAGGGCAGAAATAAATGTAATTTTTGTTTATTTACAAATGTAGTATTAGTAAATGGAATGAATAATATTGAAATAAATTTATATTGAATTTATTAAACATTTTCATCTGTTATTGTTTTGTGCTACATTTTTCAAAATTATGCATGATTTTACTATAATTTTATGACATTACCTTATTCATGTTTAAAAAAAAATTGTGTGGGGTATATGGTCCGCAATTCCAGGCTCATTTTTAATGTCTGGCCCGTTTTGAGAAAAGTGTGCCGACCCCTGTTTTATATTAATTAACTTAGTACCGCTGGCAGAGTTAACATGAGTACCTAACGTTTTTATGTATCAAACTCAAAAGGGGTTTATCCCTTTATTTAATTTACAGGGTGTAACAGTTCAGAACACAACTGTCCACATGATCATAACAACCGACCTTGAGACTTGACACCACTGTCTACCACTTGTACACACGACAGACGGCGTAAGCTACTCTGTCCAAATGATTAACACAATATTCATCTTGTTTTGAACAACTGTCATCTTCGCCATTACGACTACATGTTTATCATGTACATGTACATTTTAGCTTGCTAAGCTTTTCCCGCTTGCTTAATTTTAATGTAGATGAGTTTTGCGATTGAATTTTAATGCTAAATGGTTGAATGGCATAGCAGCTAATTGACAGCTCGAATTGGATTCGCAGAACTCACCTCTATGTCGTAAATTAAGCAATCTAGAAATCGGGTATACATGTGCGTGTACATGATAAACATGTAACCGAAATGTTAATAATTAATAATATTTCGGTTAATAATTGGAAGGGGGCGACTGATTGTCGCACTTTGAACTCGTTGAACTGTTAGGGGAGGGGGATGGTGGGGATGGTGTAAATGTACATATTTGATTGCTGTTGCAAATGCATACAAATGCATGTAGCATACACATTTCTCCAATGACCCCTTAACACTTTGTTGACGGGCGATTTTTAGCCAGAACTTGCTGGTATCACCGCATACATTTGTTGTCATAGGCGCTTGAGAGCTTAGCGTGTTCCGCCGCACGATGTCATTCATTACCTGAAATCTTTCACACACATAGAAACATTACTCTTCGATACTTGGATATCTCCGCAATGTTCAGTGCTTGGCTCTCCAATACATATAAAAAAGCGTGTACGAATGCGCTGGACGTAGAGAATGCTAAAAAATGTTCACATCAATTTATTACGAATTTTCTTTATTATTTTGTTATTTTTGATGCAATATGGGAATATTATTTCTTTATTTTTGATAAATGTAGGAACAAATTTTTGTAATTCAATTTTTTCGATGGTATTCGAAGAAGCATTTATATGCATGTAATGGCACATCGCATGCTTTACAAATATATCTTGTTTCTTTACGCAAGCCTTGTTGGCTACAAAATTTACATTTTCTAGTTGGCCGTTTTTTTAGATTAGTGACAATTTTTTCCAGAATATGTTCTCTCTGTAAGTTCTCTTGTGGGTTATTTTGAGAGTCCTGTTGTGGTGATAAAACGTTGCTCGACTTATCAGAGTCACCCGCACATATCCATTCTCTTGCTACTTCAAGTATAAATTTTCTATAGGGCATTTTCTTGATCCTATCACTATGCGAACGATAAACTACGTAAGTGTTGAATAATGCACAGTTTATCAAAAAAAATACCAATTTTTTGTACCATTTTACGGTTTTTCTAAAAATGTAGCTGTTGGCCAAGTACTGGTCGGTACGATCCACTCCCGACATATACTTGTTGTAATCTAATACACATTTAGGTTTGACATTCGCCGAAGTAATAATTCTCTTTTTATTGTTTGTAGAGTTCATCGATGCATCATGGATAGTTGATATCATGCGAACTAATCGTTTGTCTTTCCACGTTAGTAGCAGAATGGGGTCTTTTCTTACAAATGCAATTTCCCCTTTCTGAAGTGTTTTTGATTTATCTTTTAGTATTTTTGGCAACCCACGATTTTCCCGAATTGTTCCACAAACATAAGTTTTATTTTTATACAGCATTTCTGCCGTGGCAACACTGTTGTAGTAATTGTCTTGGTAAACATGGTACCAATGACCAAAGTACGGTTGTATTACATCTGTAATGGTTCCAATTAATTTTTTTCCGGCACCTGAGTATATTTCCATGTTTAAAATGTATCCAGTGTCACTCTCACTAAGCATTCTTATCAAAATCCCATACTTTGTTATTTTGGCTGGATTGTATGTTCTAAAGCTAAGTCTTCCTCTCCAAGGTACAATAGCTTCATCCAGCGATAATTGTTGTTTTGGTGTATATATTGACTGGAATTTAGGGATGAAATGATCCAATAACGGTCTTATCTTCCACAATTTATCGTTTGATCCAACGTTTCGAACATTATTTGCAATGTGAAAGAACCGGAGTATCAGCTCAAATCTATTTCGGGTCATGGTTTTTGGAAATATTGGTGTTTCAATCAATGGATCCTTAGACCAATATTCTCTCCAGTGTGATTTTTTAATTTGCCCCATCAGCAACACCAATCCAAGAAACCTTTTCATTTCGTTCGTAGTGACATCTTCATATAATGGACTTTTCGCAGCACTTTTATAGGATGACGATTGTTGTTTTTGGTATAAGTTGGTTTGAGAAACAAGTAAATTGAAAAAAAAATCATCGCAGACCAATTCCGCATATTTACTAGGAGTCGATCTAGAACACAATTGGATGATTGGCCCAGGCACCTTGTCGAATTGTCGTAAATGTTGTGACTTATCTCGTTCAACCCACTCTTCATCCTCACTGTCACTAAATATAACGTTCATCGCTCGCTTAGTTGGTCTAATATCGTTTTCGTCTTCTTCAGAATCACTAAATATTGATAAAAAGCCGCAAGCGTCAAATTTGTCCAAACCATCGTTATCGTCGTTACGTCCAGCCATCGCTAATAATACGGTTGCACTGAAGAAATTCACTAATATATTCAACTACCGTTAGCTTAGAACGTATAATCCAGAAAAGAACACAACACAGACAACAACTACACAAACAGAAATAGCCCGTGTGCATGTATGTGCGCGCGCGTCTTTCATCGATGCGCCGGTCTTCAGGACGGACATGTCCGTTCCCCGTCAACAACGTTCGGCTAAGCGAGAACGAACATGTCCGTCACCCGTCAACAACGTTCGGCTGAGCGAGGACGGACATGTCCGTCACCCGTCAACAAAGTGTTAAGATACACTTCGGGGCCTCTATAGCATTCGACGAAGGTTACAGCTGCGCTTATCGTGCCCATTTCTGGCACAATTCGTACACTTTTTCCTTCTGAACTGCTTTTTATGAAAGAAAACCTCCGATTGAAGCATATATTCAATCATATTATCACGCTATCACTAATCAACGCGTAGATGTAGCTTGCTATGGGCAACATAATGCAGGTGAGAATATGCACGTAGTCATTAAACGGGTACAAGACTCCAGCCCACGGTTCTTTTTATCATCAGTAGCCACGGAATAATAATGGCTTTAGGAACCGATGGTATTCAAAAGACAACATTTCAGTTTCAGGATGCACACGAGTAGATCGTGCCATTGATAGCAAAATAAAATCACGGCTCCTGCAGTAGTAATCACATCAAATCAAATAGTATATAATTAAATCACCTCTAATCACCATGAACGGCACGATAGAGTAGGTTAGGGTTGTATTATATCTATATAAGGAACTGTTATGCTGAATGTACTATGTGAAAGGAATGAAAGAAGCGGCTTCTATGATCATTTTAAATAAATAAACAGTTCCAGACAGTAGAAAGTTACGGTTCTTGATTAAATAAATAAAATTAATAAAGTTAAATCGATTGATTGATGATTGAGACAACGAAGCACTTATTTCGAAACCTAAAACAAAATGATTGCATTATTACTTTTGACAATCCTTTCAACCTACCTTAAAGGCAGCCTCAATCGATGCTCGGGTTTTATATTGGTCCTCTGCATGTTCTGCAGTCTCGGCCTTATTTTTCCCAATATCTAGAGGAATATGCGTTTGGACATTCTCATATAACCATAAAATCTTTCCAGACGCTGCAAAAGATGATCGTACAGTTTGCGGAATTCGCCATTCTCATTTTTTGCCAGCCATAAACGATCAGTTTTTTCTCTACTGTCTGACTGACAGACTGACTGACTGTATCAACGCGGAAGTGCTGAATGCCAATTCCTCCAAAAGTTCCATTTTTATTAATATGTTTAATATAAATTTTATCTCATTGTGTTCCACGCAATCTCCAACTGAACGGTGTTTTGTTTTGATTTCGATTCGACAATTCTTAACGCGGTTTTGGTAGAGTGACAGTCCGGGACGACCATTCCCTGGCGGCACAAAATCGCTAAAAGTATACCGATTAGAACAATTACAAGGTGTACGATTAGGCGTACGGAGATGAAGATCTATAAGTGCAATTCAGATTGACAGCTCTGATGCTTCCCCCAAGTTTCCAGATAATTATTATTTCTCAAGGTTATTAAAAATTAATAAAATTAGTTTGTTTTTTTTTTTGTAAACATTATTTTATTTCACTTGAATGTTTTCACATTACAATACATTACAGCACAATATTCCAAAAAGGTCTAGCGACGCTTTTCAAACGAAACTGGAACATACGACCGGAGCCTCCAGTCACGACGAATGCAGTCCATGCTTGCGATCATGATGATGATGATGCCCACCGGAATGATCATCGCAGCAGAATCATCTTTTTCCAGGATCCGTGTTGGATTGTCTTCGGCCTCGATATTCGTCAATAATGTCGATATAGCCTTCCTGCGGTTGGTGCTGGTTCCTGCAGCGGAGCTCTCTTCTGTACCACCTGGAAATGTAGTTATGATATATGTTTTATTTTTATGATATATTTTTTTTTTATGATATATGAAAGATGCCATCTCTTACATACTCTACACGACACTTTCGAGTGGCATGTAAATGCTCCGTGCCCAGGAGTCAAACAGTTAAAGCACAACCTATGCTTCATCGCCTGGGCTCTACGTTCTTGCACCAACATATTCTCTAGCACAGGACATGTGCGACACGTGTGATGGGCTCCACAAATCAAACAAGAAATGGCTGACGTACCTGTGTTGCAAGTGGGCTTGCTTACGACTGTTGCTTGAGTTTTTGTCACTGGATTGATTCCTCTATGACGTCCAATTCCGGTCACCCTGGATTTATCACCGGCCACCTTGGCTGGAAACAGGCTGGACAATTTTAGAATCTGTATCCGCTCCTCTGCAAACAACATTAGTCGTTCGTACGTATACTTCTCACCTTGTGATGAGAACTTCTCCGTGTAGCTTCGTCAACCTTCAATAAAAAGAGATTTATCAACGGCGTATTCCACTTCTCTGTTGGCTCACCCAATCACCCAATCCCACCTTGACGAACCGAACAAACTCATCGACTAAATGGGAAAGCTTCTACTCGTCCTACTACTGCTTCTCGGAAAGCTGTACTCGTCCTGACTGCATCGATGACAGATGGTGTAGCGCCATATAGTAATCAAGAACCAATTGCTTGCTATTGTCGTACCGCTTCAGCAGGGTACTCCAGGTGATGGCATAGTTGTCAGCGGTTTCCTGATGCACACCGCCACCAAAACCACCACTACAGATGGTCGTAGCCAACGCTGAACTGTTCATCATGGGAGAATCGTTGGACATTTGATGGAGCAGGAATCCTTTGAGTTCATGCGCTCCTCATTCTTCGTTTTCGTCTCATCTAAATCCTCTATTTTCGCACTGATCGAGTAACTGAATTCGTATCGGAATTTCTGATGTGTCATCGGACGCATTGAAAGAATCGCGAAAAGCTTCGACGTTAGACAATATATTTAATATGGATTGCCTCTTCCGCACGCATGCGGCGATTTTCTTGTCTGTGGTTGCCATTTCGGTATCAATCACTGAATACAATGACGATGCCTCGTGGTTTCACTTAACTTTGCAATGGCGGTACTTTGTGGCGTCACTTAACTTCACGATGGAGGTCCCTTGTGGCGTCACTGAAGAGTTAGGAATGGCGATACCGCGTGGTGTCTCTCAATCTTTAGCGATGGCGGTACCTCGTGGCCACTAAAGTTCGCAATTCACTAGCGTTATTTCACAACTCACGCTATCCTTTCTGCGCTGCCTTTACGCGTCACGCACTGTACACACGATCTTGCGTGCGCTAACGGTAATCGTTATCACTCGCTGACGATCAATGTTCCAACACACGTACGTACATCAAACTCATGCACGCACACAATCTATACACGATTAACGTGTCGTTTGCTTTACCAACGATCCTGATACTATCATCAATAATATTGATGATTATGGAACTTTCAATAATTATTTCTCTACAAACGAATCCGGTTAACATCTGGTTCGAAGGACCAAATGTACGCTTTCGCACGAAGGGCCATGTAAATGCCCTTTAAAATAACGGTCCGGATCCGTTATAATCCCTACTGAAATAACTCGACTTAGGTTCTCTTGTGACTTTCTCACATTCGAGCTTTATTACTATTAAACTTATATTTTTATCCCGCTACACTTACGCCTTTCTTGGACCCGCGTTCACCAATACTCGTGTCGTACCGGTTCCTCCGACACTGTAGCGCGAGTTGCCTATCGTAAAGCCACGGGGCCACGAGCGATGAGGATTCCCTCAAAACTCTAAACATTGAGTGACTTGAGTTTTGAGGGAAACCTGGCTCATCTACAAAAGTCTCAAAAATTTTTGACTGTATCATTTACCACAAGAATTAATTAAGTAGTGAAAAAGCTTAAGTAAAACCGTTTTTGATGATGATTACAGGGCTGTTACCGCTGGCGCGGATTTTGCGTTTCGCGCGAATTTCGCGCGTTTTGCCTGTTTATCGGCGCGTATTTTGCAGAAATGAAAAAAAGTGTCTTTTTAAATAGTTATTTTTTCCTGGTTTCATGATTTTCTTGTTAACGAATCTACTAAGTCCCTTGGCTTTATTACTAGATAAGCTTCCGAGATCCGTAACCCCCAATGGGGTAGATCATACTCTAAGTTAGAAAGCTTAAGCTTTAAGCCTGTATAACCCGTATCACACGAGGGTTTTTTGGCGATGGCAAAAAAGAATTGGTCATGTGGAATGTCTTTTTTCGGGTTGGCTAAAATCTGTCAAACGCAATTTGACAGAAAATAACCAGCCAAAAAGCCATCGTGTAATACGGCCATATCTGTCAAATATTCCAGGTACCGGGCTGTACCATTCTGTACAGATTCGTAAAGGGCAGAGCATTTTGACATAAAGAATGACACAAGAGATCATTTTTGTAAACTACAATTTGAGAAAAATCGATTGAAGTTCAGTAATTTAATTTTAATTACAATGCAATAATACAATAATATACAAGTCTAATTATTAAAATAATCCTTTTTCAGTTGTTTTTGTTAAAAAAATTTGATTACAATTTTCGCGCACGGGAAACATGGCCTAACCTTGCTCAGACCAGTTAGCAAAATTATTTATTTTGACATTTGTCGAGCTTGGTTTTTGGATAGTTGAATACTTTCATTGAGTGGTTATCTAATCTAATCCTTCTTTCCTAGGCTTAACTGGGCTTGCATTTTGTATGGACGTCCTAAATACGTCCTATTTATACTCCAAATGACGCAGATTGGACCTGACCTGAAATTTGTCAGGGGAGTGGTAAAAAATTTTGGAAGCTTTTCGTTGCGATTTTTGTAGTGCAATAAAAAGTTGCAAGTATTTTCCAGTTGGAAATTTCAAATATTTATTTCTCTCCTGGTTAATGCTCTCTATCTTCGCTCTGTTCTATCTAGTGCATTTCGCCTATCTGTGCTAGCGCTCGTTAGTACTGTTTTTTCTTGCACGTTTCGACACAGGTGGAAGTGCGTGTGGAGTGTAGAGGAGTGTGGCAGATGTTTTATTCCTTCGTGATCAGCTGTTGGGAGAACGAGTAGAGAACTTATGTTTACAATTTACCTCAAGTCGCCGTCGAATCGATGTTGCCACGGAATCCTAGTCAGAGGGTACACAACCGCGTCGAGTTTTGTTTTATGTAGTCAGTGCGTCGAGTGTTGTGTGTGTACGCAACTTTAGTGAAAATAAATTCCGGTCATTTGATCAAATGTGTCATGATGCGCAATAGGCTTTAACGCGCTAAGCAAAAAATAAGTATGATGCGCATTGAAGATGCAAATATTTCAATGATGCAATGATTTTATAAGGATATGTTCAGTAAGTTTTGGGTCAGTGTTTGAGAACAATCCCTTTGATTTGTTATTGTCCAACGGTTGAAGCAATGGCAATCGAACATTCGTATTCCCTCTCATAAAAGGTTAATACAGTAGACAGTACTAGAAACAGGTTTTGGATGTCATCATACAGATAGGTACTGCAGTTGCTTTACGATGCAATTAAGTAAATTATTGATGATATTTGATGATTGATGTCGAAACATCATTCAGGAAAAAGAGACTACTACAGGTTTAACATGGTTTCTTTCCATTTTACTCCGAATGAAATTCGATGACCGATCTGGCTGGTAGCAATTTGCGTACCGTGTTACTCGTTATTGGTTGAGCTTGAAACAAACGTGTGAAGATGTATTTGCGTGCGCACGAAGATAACGGTACTTATGCGCATAAGGTACAGTACCGCACAAAGAAGGTCTAGACGGATTATGGAGTTAGTTTTCGCAGATGTTAACAAATCGTACATCGAGAGTAAACTATTACTGATAGTTTGTTCGGATTCCGATCAGATTGCATAGCTGAGGAAAAAGCGTGTATGTTCGGTCTTACTAGAACCAATGTTTTTTGTTGTTGTCATGAAGCCTTTAGGTGTTTGGTGACATATCATGTTCGTTTTCTTTCCTTTCGTGAAATCATAACAGGAGGTAATTGTGGGTGAGGGGCTTAGACAGGAGCATGTTGGTGTACCTTTCATTGACACAGAAGGATGTAGTAGTTTTAAACATGTTTTTATATTTTGCATAGATAGCTTGATGGATCTGTTGTGCATAGAATAAGATTCAGCTAAATAGTGATCCTATCAATCCATCGGTAACGTCCTACCGATGAAAAATTGACTGATTTAAAAAGGACGACCTCACCGTACTGTAGGAAAGCGTAATGTTTACAAAAACCTGTAGCTTTTCATGTAGCGCTACAAGTCTATGAACCAATTTGCGCCGTCTTGCTCGCAATGCAATTCCGATTAAAAAGTCAGTATCAGTCTATGGATAGTCTTTTGCCTTGGAGATCAACTGTCTCTACGTGTTGGATAGGTCATCCGTCTGAGGTTAGGGAGTAAAAAGTTATGTTCATCGCTTTTGAACGCTGTTTGGAGGAATCTTTTTGCTCTGTAAAATGTTATCCTTTAACAGACCCAAACCTTCAGTCACTGCTTGAGAGAGCTACCTATTTGCGCACATCCGATTGGTCTGAGCAGAACCTGACGCATAATAACGTTTACAAACAAGATGAGTCCTTCAACTAGTGATGAGAAGTTAGAGGGCCGATCCAGGCTTGAAAAATCTGATCCAATCCTATATTATGGGATCAAATGATCCGGGATCACTGTTGAATAGCGCTTTTGATCCGTAGCGATCCGGGATCATCGTTGCATTGAAAAGGTGATGCCTTGTATGGGGATTGTGATCCCTAGCGATCCGGGATCATCGTTGCATGGAAATAGCTTTTCCCCCCTTGTTGTTTATAAACAGCGGTCAACACGTTGTTACAACGATGAGAGCAGACAGCGGGGCGAAAAAGGGCGAAACGATAAGGTCGGTCAGGTTAGGGACATTTATCCGAATCGATCGATCGTCATTCGGTTCGGATGAATCTAGGAAGGAGCAATGACCGCTATCGTGAGGAGAAACTACCTATAAAAGTGCGTGCAAATAGGCGCCAGCTCTTTTTCGCATAGACAGAACAGTGAATTTTTTAATTCAAAGAATACATTCAGTTATTAAAAAAACTGTTGGTTTATCTTGTGATTATTAATCGAAGACAAAAAAGGGCATCGTTGCTGGACGCAACAGTTTAAAAAATTCATTTCTAGTTTCACTACTGGTACGAAAGCGAAACCGCAACGTTTAGCGAAACCGCAGCATCAGTGTGAAGTGCAACAAGAACTCCCTTACGACTGGACAATGGAAGGCAAAGTGTGTGGTGTGTGCAATGGTGCAGATACGGATAATGCAGTGGAATGCGATCGATGCGAACGGATGTTTCATCTGAATTGTGTGAATGAAGATGAAACTGTGTACAGTAGGGATTGGACATGCCTCCTGTGCGCGCCCGGAACGCCGCCCCCCGCGTCGTCTACGCTTCATCGAGCGACACCCTTTGTAACCGAGCCAGACGTTAGGGAAATGGCGGATACGAACCAGGTGAATCAGGAACCATTCGCGAGAGCTAGATCGACGGAAGTAATTTCCAACCTCCCGAATCGTCCCTCTGATACACCGACTACATCGCCCGGCCATAATGCAAATCTCATATGGGATGAGATAAGTAGAAGCTTCCATCGTATGATGGAAGAAATAGACGCGGCCCGCGAAACGCGAAACAAGACGCGAAAACAGGTCAAATGCCACATCCTTCGCTCTGGACGAAAGTCAGGTATTAGCGAGACGTTCCAATAGTTCCAAGTTACCAGCGTTTTCCGGTAAACCCGAGGAGTGGTCCGTATTTGCAAATCAATTTTACGAAACGACAGAGCTGTGCGGATATACCGATGGAGAAAATATTGTGAGGCTGCAACAAGCACTTAAGGGAGAAGCGGTGGTTCAAGGCCGGGTTAGAAATTCAGGAAACCTGAAGGAAGTAATGGAAGAGTTGAAAAATTCGTTTGGCCGTCCGGAGATCATAGTGAAAACGCTTTTAAGCCAAATACGTCGTCAAGTGCCACCGAAAGCTGAAAAGCTAGAGTCATTAATCCAGTTCGCCGTAGCAGTGGACGAGATGTGTGCTACAGTAAGGAACAACGGAGTCGAGGATCGATATGATGGCCCCCTTTTAGATGAGTTGGTCTGCTGTCTTCCTCCAATGATCAAGCTGATGTGGGGTTTACACAGCATTAACCTGTCGAAGGTCAACTTAGTCGAGTTTGGAAAGTGGATGAAAACCATAAAGCGCGCAGCCCAATCGGTAACGAACCCTGCAGCGCAGCCCGAACAGCGGAGCAGTAAATATGTTCATACACATACTAACAATGATCACTCGCAGAACAACACGGAAGCAAAGTGCGCATGTGACGAAGGATACGCTCACCTACACGAGTGCAACGCATATTGGCAGTTGAGTGTGGCTGATCGCTGGGACATCGCTAAAAGTCGCTACTTGTGCAAACGCTGCCTGAAAAAACACCGTGCCCCCTGCAAGGACACCAGTGCATGCGGCAAAGAAGGATGCACGACAAAGCATCACCCTTCACTTCACAATAAAGGAGGTAAGGGAAAGCAGGAAGCTAATTTCTCTCACTCTACAGCCACGGAAGAAAACATTGTGCTGAGATACATCCCGGTTGAGCTCCGTGCTGGAGGAAAGACGGTCAAAACCGTTGCATTTCTCGATGAGGGTGCATCAGTGTCACTTGTTGAGCAATCTTTGGTGGATGAATTGGGTTTGGAAGGTCCAAATCGACCCCTGTGTTTGAAATGGACCGGAGGGCAGCATCGCACAGAACGAGACTCGAAACAGGTGAGCGTTAGCATAGTAGGAACGTCCATTGGCGGACCGAGTTACGAAGCTTCGAATGTTCGAACGGTTAAACGTCTTGGACTACCTGTTCAACGTGTAACAATGGAACTCCTGAGAAGGAAGTATCATCACCTAGCTTCCATCCCGTTAGCCCAGTACGCAGCTACTCCTCCACGCATTCTAATCGGCATGAACAATTATCATCTCACCGTACCGTTGAAGACGATAGAAGGCCAGGTAAATGAACCAGTTGCTACTAAGACTCGGTTGGGATGGGTAGTCTCAGGTTGCGATTCATCTTCAATGTGCAATACCAGCGTTGTAGCGTTTCATAGAGCTCACCTTTGTGAGTGCCAGGACATAGAAAGCAAAGTTGATCAAGCACTAAAAGGTAGCTTTGCATTAGAAGAACCGCGAGGCATGAGCAAGGAAAAAAGACTTTCTAATGACGATGAACGAGCAAGCATGCTGCTTCGGACTAACACCGAATTGCAGGGAGAGCGCTATGTCACCGGCTTACTGTGGCGGTATGACGACGTGAAATTGCCCAATAACAGATCGATGGCTTTACGACGTTTGGAGTGTTTAGAACGACGGATGGTAAAAGACGAAAATCTCAGGAAAATGATGGAACAGGTATTAAATGAACACATCCAAAAAGGCTATGTCAGAAAACTATCTGAAAAGGAGTGTATCGAAAAACATCCTAGAAAATGGTACCTACCGATCTTCCCGGTATTCAATCCAAATAAGCCAAATAAAGTGCGAGTAGTGTGGGATGCAGCAGCGGCGGAACGGAAACGGAAACGTCTCTTAATTCCATGTTGCTGGCCGGACCTGAACTGCTATATTCTCTCCCTCACGTTCTCAGCAGATTTCGAGAATTTCGCGTAGCGTTAGCGGCTGATATTCAAGAAATGTATCACCAGATCGTTATCAACGAGTAGGATCAGAACAGTCATAGATTCCTATGGAAAATTGACCCTCTGCAATCCGATCCGGATGAATATGTGATGTTAAGAAGGACCTTTGGGTCAGTCTGTTCACCAAGCTGTGCACAATTCGTCAATAATATGAACGCTGATCGTTTTAAAGATCGTTTCCCATCAGCCGTCGAATGCATAAAGTATCATCATTACGTCGACGATATGCTTACGAGCGTAGAGAGTTCCGGAAGCAGTAAAGCTTGCACAAGAGGTTAAATATATTCACTCTCAAGGCGGTTTTAAACTGCACCATTGGATTGCAACTCATACCGAAGTATTACGAGCAGTGGGAGGTAGTGACAATTCTGAAAAGGATATGAATGTCGATCCAGCTACGAGAGCACAAAAGGTTTTAGGAATGTGGTGGAACTCGCACGAAGATACATTCCATTTCAGAGTGCCAGTAAAAGATCTACAGATCCTACAAGGGATAACAACGCCGACTAAACGACAAGTTTTATGCACACTCATGACAATATATGAACAAGCACAGTGGACGAAGCCCATACAAATAAAAGTAAAATAAATAAATAGGATAAATAGGATGTAATGAAATTTCCATTTTTTCGCTCACAAAATCGTTTTATATCAAATTAAATTCGATATAACGCATAGTTTAGGACATATTTGGTAATTTAACAATGTTTTTATTTATTATTTAAGAATGAAAACGAAGAATCAATCATGTATACCCAATCATTTGAGTAGTATTGGTGTAAAAATAGTATTTTTACTGTAATATGATGTTTTCTTATGGGTCAAACTTGTTCCTTTCATTTGTAGAATGTCGAATGTCATGGAAACAATCTGCACTTTAAAAAATTATTCCTCCGGAAGTACGAAGTTTCAAGATCACAGTTTTTGGTTTTCTTTATGTGTATGCATCCTCTTAATACAAAAAATACGAGAGGTACCAATATCTACATAATAAAACATAAAAATGATCCCATTCGCTGTCCACTGTGCACTGTGACTCCACTGTTTGGAACGGTGACAGTTCGGCACGACTATTGTCAGTGCAACTTAAGAACCAAGGCTATTGTAGGAGACAAGGTTGAATACTAACGATTTTCCGCAAAATTCTTCTTCCAATAATTTGACGTTGGTGGGTGTGGGGTCATACGTTTATAACTACAGTTAAAGCGGTTCAAGCGTATAGAACGTGTATCATTTGAGAAGGGGAAATTTAATAATTATTTGTAGAATATATCACTCATTTCATTGCTGGGTAATTGATACCAGCTTATCTGTAAAAAAATAAGAATATTACAAAATATACTTGAATTATATGTCCAAACGCATTGCGGTCAGCACCATTTTTGGTGTGGTTCGCCGATTGCATGACTTGAAACCAAATTGTGGCGGTGCTAAATATGAACGAAAGGATGTTACTGTACCAAGTGCATATGGTTCTTTTCGTGAAAAACATCAATTAATCGAAAGGCATTCATTTCGTTACAACTGAATCTGCGCACGAGTTCATCCTTGGGAGTGCTACTATCTTAAGATGCCGCTCTCTTAAGATCGAATGGAAAGGGACATTTCACGGACGATTGTGGCTAATCGATATCGATAGATAATGATTGTACAAAATGATATGAAATTTAATCATCATCAAAAACTGTTTCACTTATGCCTTTTCATTACTCAATTGATTCTGAATGTAAATGATACAGTTTTGCTTGGTAGCAACTTTGCATTCACCAATAGCCTTGACAAGATAAAGGGACGAATCACAAAGGTATATCGTGCGGCAGACGATCAAGTGCAATCAGTAGAAGTGCGAACCGTAAACGGCGTATTAAAAAGACCGGTGGTGAAAGTTCTGTTCTGTTGACCGTTGTTGACGGTTGTGTAGCAATACACCTCCGGTAAGGGACAGGATCCGACACCTCTCGAAGGTTACAAAGGCTCTCCTGCCCCTACTCTTACTCAAATACGTCCCCGTCGTACAGAACGGTAACAGTCTCTATCCTATAGCCGAGCTTGGGTATACGGGGAAACCCAACTTCCTTGGGAGGTGGGAAAAGCTGGCTAAATTTGAGAAGGGGAGGGGGTAGCCTGGTCAAACAGGCATCCCCCTTGTCCTGGCATCCTACGGGACGTTAAACAGCTAATGTGCGTCGTCCCACCGACGAGACAGGTGGCAGGGGGAGAGGCCTTGCAAGCCACCCCCTGTATTACCGCAACGAACAGCCATCAATATAATATACCGATTGGACCAAACGATGACCGACCTACGCTACGAAAACGGACTAACGATTGGAAACTCAGGACATGGAACTGCCGATCCCTCACGTCCGCTGGGAGTACCCGAATACTCGCGGACGAGGTGAGGGCCCGTGGCTTCGAAATAGTAGAACTTCAAGAGGTGCGCTGGAAGGGAGTGATGGAGCGTCCGTATCGCAGCGATTGTATGATCTACCAGAGTGGTGGAGATAAGCACGAGCTCGGTACGGCGTTCCTCGTCTTAGGTGAAATGCGCAAGAGGGTGATCGGGTGGTGGCCGATCACCAACAGAATGTGCAAGTTGAGGATACGTGGCCGTTTCTTCAACATTAGTATCATAAACGTGCACAGTCCGCACCTTGGGAGCACTGATAACGATAAGGACGATTTCTACGGGCAGCTGGAGAGGGAGTATGATCGCTGCCCCAAACACGATGTAAAGATCGTCATCGGGGACTTTAATGCTCAGGTCGGACGGGAGGAGGTGTATAAACCAGCGATAGGCAACTTCAGCGTCCGGACGACGACGCAGTCACCACGATGTCCCCCACAGCCCACTGGCGTATAGTGGAGCGTGTCATCAGCAAAGCAGCGGAACGACATGTCGGCTACGTGACACGCAGCCAGAGGAAGGAGTGGTTCGATGATGAGTGCAGGCGAGCACTATCCGAGAAGAATGCAGCACGCGCCCGAATGCTGCAACGGGAAACTCGTCAGAACGTGGAGAACTACAAACGGCTGAGGAGGCAGCAGACCCGACTGTTTCAGGAGAAGAAGCGTCTTCTGGGGGAGTCGGGAGAGCAGCAGATGGAGCGGCTTACTCAGTCGGGGGAAACTCGTAAGTTCTACAGGATGCTGAACGCGGCGCGGAGTGGTGATGTCCGCAACATCACAATGTGCCGCGATGCAGAGGGGAGCATTCTGGCGGACGAACGAGAGGTGATCGACAGGTGGAAGTGCCACTTCGACGGACATCTTAACGGAGCACAAGCAGGAGACCCCGATTTGGGGTGGAATGCAGAATCGAGCAGCACATCAGTCTGGTGGCAGGTGACGAGGTGCCCACGCCATCCTTGGAAGAGGTAATTAGTGCCATCAAGCAACTGAAGAACAACAAATCAGCAGGCAGCGATGGCCTAGCTGCCGAGCTCTTCAAGATGGGGCCGGAGAGGCTTGCCGTCAGTATGCACCAGCTGATCGTGAAAGTTTGGGAACAGGAAGAACTACCGGAGGAATGGAGGCTGGGCATCATCCACCCAGTCTACAAAAAGGGCGACAGGCTGGACTGTGGGAACTACCGTGCCATTACAGTCCTGAACGCTGCCTACAAGATCCTGTCCCGAATTCTCTTCTGCAGACTTGCCCCACTTGCCTCAGATTTCGTCGGGAGCTATCAAGCCGGTTTTGTTGGAGGAAAATCGACGATCGACCAAATCTTTACTCTCAGGCAGATCCTCCAAAAATGCCGAGAGCACCAAATCCCCACGCACCACCTGTTCATCGACTTTAAGGCGGCCTACGACACCATAGATCGGATGCAGCTATGGAACACCATGCAGCGATACGGCTTTCCGGGAAAGCTGGTGCGGCTGTTGAGGGCCACCATGGACAGGGTGCAGTGCAAGGTGAGAGTATCGAGCATGCTGTCGGATGCGTTCGAGTCTCACCGGGGATTGAGGCAAGGTGACGGACTCTCCTGTCTGCTGTTCAACATCGCTCTGGAAGGTGTCATGAGAAGCGCGGGCTTCGATATGCGGGGCACGATTTTCACCCGTTCCATCCAATTCCTTGGCTTCGCGGATGACATCGACATCATCGGAAGGACATCTGCGGCGGTGTGCGAGGCGTACACCAGACTGAAGCGCGAAGCCTCAAGGATTGAATTGCTGAACAATGCGACGAAGACAAAGTACCTGCTTGCCGGAGGCTCTGACCGTAATAGGGCCATGCTGGGAAGCAGCGTATCGGTCGACGGCGATGATCTCGAGGTAGTAGAGGAGTTCTGCTACCTCGGTACGATCATTACTTCGGACAACAACGTAAGCAGCGAAATCCGAAGGCGCATTGTTCAGGGGAATCGTGCCTACTACGGGCTCCACAAACTCCTACGATCCAGAAACCTTCTCCTGCGCACGAAATGCACAATATACCGTACATTGATTCGGCCGGCTGTCCTCTATGGTCATGAGTCTTGGACCATGCTCACAGAGGATGCCAATGCACTCGGTGTTTTCGAACGCCGTGTGCTAAGGACGATCTTTGGCGGTATCTTGGAGCACGAAAGGTGGAGGAGGAGAATGAACCACGAGCTTGCTGAGCTGTTTGGGGGACCTGACATCCTGACGGTGGCGAAGGCCGGAAGGATACGCTGGTTGGGGCACGTCATGAGGATGCCGGACTCGTGCCCCACCAAAAAGGTCCTCGTCGGCGACCCGTTCGGCACGAGACGCAGAGGAGCGCAGCGAGCCCGTTGGCTGGATCAGGTGGAGCAGAACCTGTCGGAGATCGGGTGCAGCAGAGGATGGAGAGCGGCATCCCTGGATCGAGTCTCCTGGAAACGTATTGGTGACCAGGCCATGTCAGCACGACGTGCTCAACATTAAGAGCGGGCCAAAGAAGAAGAAGGTGGTGAAAGTAGCAAGGAGAAATTGAGTGCAGAGAAATATTTTTACCGAAAGCCTTCTAATCCAATCGAAACCCTACCCGAGGTAATTTTGGTTGGACACTAGTAGGCGTTCAGGCGGTGGTCACTCTCCTCTCCTTCGCAACCAAGGGGCTCGTTCCAAGCGTTTCGACCTGCTGTGTTCAACATTTGGCAGGGTTCCCCTTCCGTCCGCATAGGCCCCCGCAAGCTTGGGGCAACTAGCTGGAAGGCAGTCGCTGCGACGCGCGAATCCTGTCGGTGAAGACTCCGTAGAGCGGCGACATTCGGCGAGCATTCTTGTTGCGCCGAGTCTGGCGGCACCGGGAGACCAGCTACCTTCGCGGCTGGTTGGTGCTCGGCGGAGCCCGGACAATAGTGGTGGCTCCAGAGAGGAACCTAGCAATCGTTAGGTTCCACGACGCTTAGTGGACGCAAGGCGCGCGGATACGTACCGCGAACCAAGAAGTGACCAGGCGCGGTAGTGTGCACGGACGGTGTACGGCATCGACTTCGGAGCTGGTTGAGCACGAACGGTGGGACCAGACCAGCGTGTGACATCGTTTACTCGGGCAAACGACCCAGCGTAAAGTCTAGTCAACCTTCGAGACGCGGCAGGGTGCACGGACGGTGTACGGCCTCGACTTCGGAGCTGGTTGAGCACGGACGGTGCAACCAGACCAGCGTGTGGCATCGTTGATTCCGGCAGACCCAGCGTACAAGCTCGGACGCAAGAGCGAGAAGGTTGACACCTGATTGGTCGAGATCGAGAGAAGATGGCGACCAAAAAGAAGTTTTTTGTGGATAACGAAAATGGATCGTGTAGGCTATGCACTAAGCCTGACGAATCTGATGGCCATATGGTGCAGTGCGATGACTGTGACCGTTGGTTCCATTTGAAATGTGTAAAACTCACCGAACCTCCAACGGCCGACCAGCCGTTTCTATGTGTGAAATGTTTTTTACGCCCCAGTGTTAGTTCGCAGCCGTCGTCAACGTCAAAGGGGAAAGAACAAGGGACGTTCAGCGGCGATGAAGCGTCGTTGGTAAAGGAGATTACTCAAGTTTTAAGAGACTTCGGTGGATCAAGGCCCAACGATAAGAACAATGAAACGATGCTCAGGTGAGAGAGCCTTATTATTCTTCCGACATTCGACGGCAAGCCAAAGTACTGGCCAAGGTATAAGAAAACGTTGTTGGAAACAACGAAGCAAGGCAAGTTTACCCAGCTCGAAAATCTCCACCGAATACAACGTCCTCTACGTGGGGAAGCAGAAAAGAGCGTAAAACCCCTAATGCTCAATCCGCTCAACGTACCGGCCATTATTGACAGGCTTGAAGAATCCTTCGGAAGACCCGAAGTAGTGTACCGGGAAATGGTGAAAGAAATTCTCAAGGTACGAATAGAGAACCCCTATAAGATTCCTGATTCCTGGCTGAAGCGATCGACAACTTAGTGATGAACGTCACGGCGTTGAATTGTACGAACTACTTAAATGATCCGAGGTTGATCGATGACGTCATGGCTAGGATGCCCATATCCTGTCAGTTGGAATGGATCGATTATACATCCGAGCTGCGAACGGGAGAACATACAACACTGAACGAGTTAAACGACTGGTTGAAGTTGCTAGCTCGTAAGATCCGACGAGTAGTGAAAGGGCCAAGACGAGATCATCTTCTGTTACACGAAGACGATTTTAAACAGCAAGATCAACGCTCCCTACAGCCAACAAACGAAAAGAAAGGCTTTACGTGTCCATAATACGGAAACAATCATTCAGTGATACAGTGTGAGGCCTTTAAAGGCAAGACTATCGCCGATAAGTGGGCTACGGTGAAAGCAGCTAAACTGTGTCATGGGTGTCTACGTTTCTCGAATCACCAGATTAAGGATTGTAAGTTGTGGAAGGGTTGTGGCGTCAATGGCTGCACGAGAAAACATCATCCGTTGATGCATACGGAAACAGAATCGCACCCAGTGAAGCACCACGTACAACATCATGATACTACAACCGACAAGAGAAAGATATACTACCAAATTACTCCAGTCACCCTGCGTAATGGGTCTTCATCCGTAAAAACATACGCCTTTGTAGATCCTGGTTCATCTCTAACACTTCTAGAAGAAGGCGTAGCCGGATTATTAGAACTAGAAGGAGCGTCTGATCCCCTCAGAATGAAGTGGACTGGGGACATCCAAGCCTGCGATATGACAAGCCGCAGAGTGAAGCTAAGCATTATTGGGGCAAACAAAATAGAGCATCTCATCGATGAAGTGAGAACGGTGCAAAACCTAAATCTTCCCGTGCAAACCATCAACGTAGAAACGATGAAAAACGAATACCCTCATCTTAAAAATGTGCCAGTAAATAGCTACGCTAACGTTCGACCAACAAAATTAATCGCTTTAAAACACAGCCACTTAATCGTACCCTTAAATAAGAAGGAAGGCCTATGCAACCAGCCAATAGCGATCGAAACCAAACTCGGCTGGATGATATTTGGGAATAAAGAAGTCAAAAGCGACGACCCAGAAAGGCTGTTTATAATGAGAGAAGATGAGTGTATGGACGAAATGCATCAACAATACTTTTCGACGGAAGATTTTGGCGTTAATTTAACGGCTAAACCAGTATGTAGTGATGAAGATGAAAAGGCTTTGAATATTATTCGGGAAACCATGAAATATGAAGACGGAAGATATGAAATCGGTCTTCTCTGGAAGTCAGATAATATTCATTTCCCATTTTTTCAGATAATATTTCCCATTTCCCATTCATTACAGCTACGGAAACGCCCTCGGAAGGCTGAAAAGTCTAGAAAGACAATTAAAAAAACAACCGGAATTAAAAGAATGGGCAATTAGAACCTTTAAAGAATATGAAGAAAAGGGGTACCTACGAAAACTAACTCCTTCAGAGTTACTGAAGCCAAACCAACGTTTGTTCTACCTCCCGCATTTCATAGTGATTAATCGAAACAAACCAGAACCTAAACCCAGAATCGTTTTCGATGCAGCATCAAAGATCGAAGGAGTGTCACTAAACTCGCAACTCCTACCGGGGCCAGATGCTTTAACATCACTATTCGGAATATTGATTAGATTTCGCGAGGGGAAGATAGCTGTGGCAGGGGACATCAAAGAAATGTTCCACCAAGTGAAAGTGCGTCCCGAAGATCAACAGGCGCAGTGTGTTCTATGGCGCGGATGCAATGAAGAAAAACCGCCAGAAATCTACACGATGCAAGTGATGACCTTCGGCGCCACATGCTCACCGGCATGCGCCCAAGCAGTGAAGAATGAAAATGCGCGTGCAGCAATCCCACCCGAAGGCTTACAAAGCCATACTAAACCAACATTACGTAGACGATTACATTGACAGTTTTTCCACCGAGATAGAAGCTAAAGAGACTACCAAGCAAGTCATCACTGTCCAAGATCAGGCTAGCTTCTTCATACGCAATTTTATCAGCAATTCGGAATGCTTGCTAAGTGCGATCCCCTCTGAAAGACGACAAAGTGGTGAATCAGTTGTCTTTTTCGAAGAAAAACACGGCGCGTATAACAAGATACTCGGAGTGCATTGGAACATCGTATCCGACTGTTTAGGGTACAACATCAAACATGATAACATCCGCACCGATCTCTTGCCCAATCAGAACCCGACGAAAAGAGAGGTACTAAGCTTCGTTATAAGCATCTACGATCCCTTAGGTCTGCTTAGTTACATAACCATTCAAGGAAGAATATTGCTACGATCGCTACACAGAGCAATGACCGATTGGGATGAACGTATACCTGAAGATCTTGGAGTTAAATGGCGTGAATGGTTGATTCTAGTGAAAGAGGCAAATCGATTCGAAGTCTCACGATGCGTCATACCGACGAAAACACAATCAATCGAACTGCACACGTTCGTAGACGCATCGGAAGAAGCATTCGCGGCGTGCGTGTACCTCAGAAGCTTCAACGGACAAAAGTACACGACGCATTTACTTGCTGCAAAAGCGCGAGTGGCTCCTTTAAAAAACTTATCTATCCCGAGACTCGAGCTGCAGGCAGCCGTGCTGGGAGTGCGACTCACACATTTGGTGAAACAGGAGCTACGAGTAACGATTGAAAAGACGACTTACTGGAGTGATTCACAAGCGGTACTAGGGTGGATCGTGAACCGCAAAAGAAAGTACCATCAGTTTGTCGCCCATCGAGCCAGCGAAATACTCGAGACTTCTGCCATGGATCAGTGGCGATGGGTGCCCACTAAAAAAAATCCCGCCGACCGAGCGACGAAGATAACGGCGACTGATGATGTGTGGAAGCATGGCCCATCGTTTTTACTGCAACAGGAAACCATGTGGCCACAGGCCCGCATAAAGCCTACAGCAGAAGAGGAACGCGTTACGCACCATTTTGAAGAACGTAAGCTGCTGAACGAGAACTACTACTCAGACTGGAGGAAGTTAGTGCGGCATGGAGTAATTCTTCGAAAGTTTGTCCTTTGTATCTAAAGGACAAGACAAGGTTCTCACCGACTACAAGAACGTCGGACGTAGCGGCTGTTAAGGCAATGATGTACATCAGAGCGCAGCGCGAGTGCTTTCCAGCGGAGTATTCGGCTCTAGAAATAGAAACCCCAGTGAGCAAACAAAGTACACTGAACAAGTTGGTGCCATTCCTGGATGACCGGGGAATCATGCGGCAAGAAGCAGATTAGAGAATTTAGAGGTAATACCACCGGGCACTTGATGCCCGATTATCATACAGCAAAAACACCGAATCACAAAGCTACTAGTACGAGACTACCATGAACAATCCCTACACCAAGCCGATAATGTTGTTATTGGCAATCTGCGACAAGAATTTTGGATCATCAACGTGCGTGCGGTCCTGAACAACGTCAAAAGATGCTGCCAATGGTGCATCTTACATGCCTGCAAGCCAGCACCACCCCTGATGGCTCCCTTACCGAAATTTAGAGCAAATCCCTATACATCACCATTCCTGAACACCGGCGTTGACTACTTCGGACCATTCGAAGTAGCCATGAGAAGATCGACGGAGAAACGTTGGGGTGTGATCTTCATCTGTATGTCCACAAGGGCTATGCATCTAGAGTTGGCTAAGAAACTGGACACTGACAGCTTCTTAGTCTGTTTGAAGAATTTTCAACATCGGAGAGTAAAAATCGGCCTTCTGTACAGTGACAATGGCACTAACTTTATTTATTATAGCTGATAGGGAACTAAGTAACCTGGTCGCCGACATCAACGATCGGATGGGAAAGGAAGCAGCGATCCAATACAACATTGAATGGCACTTCAATCCGTCTTCAGTACCACACTTTGGCGGTATTTGGGAGCGACAAATCCAAACGATAAAGAAAGGGTTGCGGCAAATGATGCATCCATCATGAATGGAGGCTGAGAAAACCGTCGCCGGAAACGCTAGTGGCCACGTTAATTGAGATCGAGTTCATCCTGAACTCTTGGCCATTGACACACATCCCGGTGACTAACGACGAGGAGGAATTCCTTACTCCTTTCCATTTTTTGATAGGTCGAAGCGGTACTGCCGTGTCGTGCCCTTATCACTGATGACTTCTAGCATCGATGTCAAGCAGTACAAGCAGGTCCAACATCACTCGAAGGTGTTTTGGGATAAATGGAAGCGAGAATACCTGCCCGCTCTGCTGAAACGCGATAAATGGACGAACAAAGTCGAGCCGTTGAAAGAAGACGACTTAGTGGTCCTGACCTATGACAACGCAACTCCTGGAAAATGGCTAAAGGGACGAATCACAAAGGTATATCGTGCGGCAGACGATCAAGTGCGATCAGTAGAAGTGCGAACCGTAAACGGCGTATTAAAAAGACCGGTGGTGAAAGTAGCAAGGAGAAATTGAGTGCAGAGAATTATTTTTACCGAAAGCCTTCTAACCCAATCGAAACCCTACCCGAGGTAATTTTGGTTGGACACTAGTAGGCGTTCAGGCGGTGGTCACTCTCCTCTCCTTCGCAACCAATTTTAATCGGACAGAGAAACACCGTTGCAATTCAAATGGCTGGTGTACCTTTCCTGAGGGATTTGGCAGGCTGTTGTGTTACCGCAACAGACTTTTCGAATGTTTCTGTTTTAATACTCCCTTTCGACACCACAAGTTCTTTTAACACGTTTATTCGGTACCCGTTACGGCACCAGGGTACATCAGGGTTAAAAAATTCACTTGTACTTGTTTGCCAGTCAAAAAAGAGGCTCGAATGAGCGCCGGCACGTGCTTATATGCGATCCTCGGTCGTCAACCCAGCCTCTCCGGTCATCGCTCCAACGCTGCTTCGGGCTCCTTCGGGTTTTGCAAGTCGACTGTGGCGCCCTCCATCGGCAAATATCGCTACCTCGATCGGCTGGGTATAACAATCTCGGTCGGACTGTTTACATTTGTTAACACAGGCTGTCAAACGCACCCTCCCCTGTCAAACGCACCTTCTAGTTTTTCGTCTGCTTGCTTGTCAAAATGCTCTACATTCCACCACCTTGTCTCCTACAATAGCCTTGTTTAGAACATTGTCGCGTTTGTTGTGTTTGTTTGGCACTTCGCAGCGCGCTGGCTTAGTTTGTTTTTTTGTAAACATTATTTTATTTCACTTGAATGTTTTCACATTACAATACATTACCGCACAATATTAAAAAAAGATCTAGCGACGCTTTTCAAACGAAACTTGTAACATACGAAGTCTCCAGTCACGACGAACGCAGTCCATGCTTGCAATGATGATGATGATGATGATGTCTACCGGAATGATCATTGCAGCAGAATCATCGTTTTCCAGGATCCGTGTTGGATTGTCCTCGGCCTCGATATTCGTCAATAATGTCGATACAGCCTTCCTGCGGTTGGTGCTGGTTCCTGCAGCGGAGCTCTCTTCTGTACCACCTGGAAATGTAGTTATGATATATGTTTTATAGAAATTATGACTTTCTCAACAGTTCCAGCTAATGTATGTGATATGGTCACATACACATTGTGCTAATGTGGTCTTGTCTGAAGTCGACTCTCCTTTCTTGCTTGTTATACCTCTATGCGCTACGTGCAGCACTACTTACATAATACAAACAAACGATACAACACTTACTACATGGAAGACTCAGGAGAAGGAAAGGTAGACATTTACACATTTAAGCCGTATTCTCTAGCGAATCTATAAATAATTTTCATGTACGGCAGGTCTCTTGACGCCAGAATGTCCCTTATTGGAAAATTTGGTTTCCTGTTATTTGCCGCAACAACCGTCAGTAGCGAGCTTCTGGCATCGGCGAAGTCTTTACAAGACCATAGTAGATGGTCTATATCGTGATGGCCTTTCTCGCAAACGCAAACCTTCGTTGGTGCCAGGTTTATACGCTGAAGGTGAGCGTTGAAAGCAAAATGATTAGACATGAGTCTTGACATCATGCGGATGAAAGCTTTACCTTCAGAGAGCCCGTCAAATCAGGGTCGTAAGGAAATTTTTGGTGAAACCGAGTAATAAAACCTCCCGAGATCATCTGTATCCCATAGATTCTGCCAACGGGCTTCCTGAATGAACAAAATTCCTGAGGAGAATGGGATCGGTCTATCATAGAGGTCACCTTGAGTAGCACCTCTTTTTGCCAATTTATCCGCTTTCTCATTGCCAGTGATGCCTGAATGAGAAGGAATCCATACAAGCGAAATACGATACGCTTTATCAAACAAGGAGCTTAGGACTTCTAGAATTTTTTGTACAAAATAGTCTGGGCTTCAAACAGACTTCACTGTTTTGAGTGCTTCAACAGCGCTGAGGCTGTCTGTGAAGATAAAATACTCATCAGGCGGTCTGGCACTAATAAGCAGTAGTGCAAAAAATATTGCTGCTAGCTCAGCAATATAAATTGAGCACGGTTGCCTCAATTTGTGGAAAACTTCCGTGGTTGTGTTAAAAACACCAAAACTAGTACCATTCTCTGAGAATGAACCATCAGTAAAATACTGTTTATGATTGTCTATATAACCATACTTGTCCACAAAGATGCTGGGAATTTTCATCCAGCGAAGACTATCCGGGACAGCCCTAGTTCGAGTTTGAGGAATCGATGTTTAAAAGAGAACTGTAGGTCTCTGGAAGCGCGACACGATTAGATGTTGTTAAAGCGCTAGGATGTGCCTGTAATGATACAAAATCATGGTATAAATCCATGATTATTATTATCCATGATTCATGATTATCCATGAATTCATGATCCATGAAATTAGCTGATAACGTGAACAAAATCTGAATCTGAACACAATCTTAATCTGAGCTACAACAGAAGAAACATGACTGGAATCAAACACATGTGGCAATGAACTCGTGCGTTGCCTATCCTGTTGTTCGATCCTGTTGTAGCATTTACCGTTACAATTGCACGGATGGCATATTTACAATCATCATGACAAACAAAACTAGTTCGTCACAACATATGACCAGACAAACAACAAACAAACCACAAAACATCACACGTGAATCTACAATAGATTTCAGTAACTATAATTGTTCTAGTGGAATGACCGGTAAAGTACCAAACATCCTCTGGGATAGTGTTATGGATATTAAAATATGTAGAGAATCTCACTATGAGCGAAATACATGCGTGCATTGAGCGAACAAAACAGCTCTGCAATGTTTAAAATGAGTTTTTTGCCATGAATCCCTCTGCGCAAAGTGAATGCACGATCAAAAAGTGAGGTTAAAACCGAAGGATTTTTGCAACAGTGGGCTGTGTGTGTACGTTTGTTGACGTTTGTGTATGCCTGCAACGGACACGACCGAGAATGAAAGATTTCGAAGAAGCGAACAGCACGAGAAATTTCGCTCCGATCGAGAGAGCTTTCGAGGCGGGTTTCGCTTCGGCGAGAGTGCACGCAGGAGTGAAAAAGCTGTTAGGCTGCCCGTCCGTCAAAATTTGAGCTTTTTTTTGTAACAATATTAGTGAGATGCCACATCGAACGCCAGATCGAACAATGGGCTCGTTCGATGGTTAAGTTTCGATGAACGGTCGCCCTCTCCCATTCCCCATTCAAAATGCACGGCGCGCTCTCGCGCGTGGTTTTCGCTCCCGTGAGCTTTATTTTTTATTTCAATTTGTCCGTGTGGGCGGAGCAAGGGTGATTGAGTGTGCGTTTAACTGCGCACGCTGCACTGTACACAAACACCACACACGCGATCGATGCGGACGAACGCAGGCACACAAGGAAGGACGAAAACAACTGGCTGAAACAGGCGCGCGTCCATTTTCACACTATCTGACAATAAAATCAATGCACGAGATGATTCATAATGCGCATAAACATTTACGCGAAATTTAATCACTATTCTACTCCAAACACAAAACACCAACTATATTTAGTTGCATAAAAAGAAGGACGCATTGTCCACAACATGTACCGAAAGTTTTTTTCCTAGCTCCAATATCAATGCGCTTGCCGAAGTAAGCACGGAGTGTAGGAAGAAAACAAACACCACACATTTACGGCATGGCAAAACACAGGCACACAATCTCCTCCACTTCACAAAAAACAACATCTTCTAGCAGACGTAGCACAAAACAAATGCGCATCACTTGCAAACTTCCGCGCATTGTTGGTACACACGCACAGATCAAAATGTTCTAACACCCACGACACGTCCGTCCCGGACTTAGCGTTCTGCAGACTGAGCTGACCTCGCTATGGTGGTGTAAACGCTATACAAAGATCGATACAGCATGCGTTCTTGCGCGGGTAAGGACGAGATGGGAACATTTTATAACTCTCATCCCACGACCGCTCTAGATCAGCGCGCAGCAACCGCGCTGGCTTAACGCGTGAGCAGGCTCGCTGCGATGAAGGACAATGCGAGATGGAAAGGATTCGAGCGTGTACATAATTATGTACATACATTATGACATTATGATTAATCGCTTCGCTGACGACCGCCGATAGCTGACGCACACATTCAACGGCCCCTCGTCTTTACACGGCGTCGCATGTTGTTTCCCCAAAATTTCTTGGCCTCCTCAACCCCTTGGCCTGTAAATCGCACTCTTTTCTCTCATTGTTTGTAGGGAAGCGAATTCTTAAGGCCGTACGAAGTAATACAGATTAACAGAAATGGTCGGTATAAAGTTCGGAAAGTGGCCGAGGGTGAAGGACCATCTAATACTACAACCAGTGTTGATAACATAAAATTATGGGCATATGTGGCCAGGCGCGACCAACCAGGAAATAGAATCATCAGATGATGAAGATGAAGGAGAGGAAAATATGGCCTTGTAGGGGACTGTAAACAAGGCGGCAGGAAAGGCCGAATGTAAGGCGAAATTTTTGACAGGTGTACCGTTGCATTGGAACCGCTGTACAAAAGTGAGAGAAAGTAGGAGAAAGAGAAGCGACGATGTGACAATGGATTAAAAAACGTGGAATTTGGATAATAAAGAGAAGTGGCGATCACGTAGCGGCACCAAGACGTTCGTTGTCCGGTTGTCCTTATTCCATCACTAAGATCCGAAAACCACTCTTTACATAGATATATTCGGAGATATATATATTCGGAGGTAAAGCCAAACGCTCTAAGGCTGGGCACACACGTACATCCACTGGACGTCCAAAATCCACGAAGTCATACAAAAATTCAAAAAAATTGGGTCCTGCCGTGGACCCCACCTGACAAAAGTGACTCAAATTTCACTCTGAAATCGATCTGCAATCGTTCTTCAGGACGAAGTTTTTAGGCTGGGCACACACGTACGTCCACCGTCCTGCCGTGGACGCGTCCACAAGACGTCCACAAAGCACGAAGTGAAAGAGGAATCGGAAATAATTCTCTCGGAAATAAGGATGGATTGCAAAAAGATGGGTTGTGATCGAACCGTTGTGAGAACTAGGAAGAAAAGCATTGTTTTTTTGTGATGAAATGTTCAAACACCACAAAAATATTGCGACGCAGTTTCCGATAGTTTGGAACAATATTATATTTATTAACCCTTTATTTGCAATGGTTTATCTTAAACCTACATAAAAAATATAATTACATGAACAAATTTTAGACTAGGCAAAATGAGCACACGAAAATGCTCGGTAGTACTGTTTTTTAACATGTACTGGCAGAAATAGGAGGTTTAATTTGCTCATTATCATAAGCCATTTCCAAAACAACCATTAGTTTCACAGAAAAATGTTTATCGATTTCTACAACTCTTTTTTGTGTAACGTCAGCACATAAACGTATTCGTTTAGTTCAAAACGCAAAGAAAATGTTTATGAAAGGAACTAGGGGGTAAGATCCTAGATCCTCTCTGAATTTTACGCATGCTTCTATTAGAATGACGCGTACGGAGCATACGGGCTGATCGGACGACTATTGTGTCCCGTTTGCGCGAGTTAACGCTCGTCGCCACAACCCTTCCACTGGATGTATCCTTTCCTGTGATATCTACCTGAAGAATATGCTACAGATACATAAACATCCGTTCAGCTGTAAAACATGATCATCATCCAGACATCAACATCCTAAAATGCCCTTCACGCCCACATCCAAGCCAGCATACTGTAAAACAATTCATCAACTATCGCCATGCACCTTTACCTGGTCATCTGTACAATGGCTATTCAGATATATGCATCACCAGACCCGTATTGGAATTCCCCGACAAACCGTCGTACATCAGGTACTCCAAGCCACCATCAAACAAGCAGCGAAACAATGAATCCTTAACCTTTCCATCCTTCTTCCTCATATTGTGAAATAGAAATAGTTTATTATATTTAAGGACGAGATTTAGAAATATATTCTCTCTCAGTTCAGCTCTTAAACAACAACGTTACTCTGTTCGAGGACTCCGAATCCAACCACAACTCCCGTGTTTGTTAACTGGCGCCCGAATAGGGACTCGGATACTGCATTTCGTGGACATCTCTCCCGAAGGAAGCCTAGGACCCGTAGTAGGACAACACCAAAAAGGATCACCCGAAGCATCAAGTAGCCTCAAGGACGGAGCATGAGCATCATCGTATTATTTTCGATGTTACTGTGAGTCATTATAATTTTAAGAAGTGATAATAGGGAATTACTGTCCATCTAGATCAAGGAAAGTGACGAAAGTGAAAATTCAATCAAGAAAACGTGTTAATTGAACCTTTTGAGTGTTTATGGTGGATTATAATTTTGATAGAAAACAGAAAAGACAAGAAGTGTACACAAGAAACAGAATGGCTACCGAAAGTACAAGTGAAACAATCACATACGAAGAGTATATCCAAGTGGGTAAAGTCCCAGATGTTTGAAATACTAATTGTGTTACCGGAGGTTGGTCACAAATCAAATCAATCCTACTTCTTTATTATAACGATAAACGGGAATTGAAAACGCTTGATCATGAACTAAGTGGGATCAGTAAAAAACCAAGTGAAAGTTTGAGCAGTTACTTTAGTAGAGTGAACGATCTACAGAACTCGATCATCACTCATGTGTACACTGACCCGAAATATGCCATAAATGGGGAAGCTCATATATCCTATTTCAGAGAAAAAGCTTTGGATTGCTTCATAAGAGGATTGGATACCCCTCTTTGTTTTTTGCTTAAGAATAACAATCCCCCTAATTTGAATGCAACATATAATTATTGCCTAGAATATTGTAACATGAATATGAGATCAGCGCCATTTAAATCTGAACCTCGCACTAATTTTGTTCCTAAACCACGAGATCTTTACGTAACACCTCCTAGAGGGACTAGTTATCATACCGCAAACCATCAAGGACCACCACTTCCGCCCAGAAACTTTTCGTACCAATGGCAAAATCCACCACAAAGAAATAATTATCGATCTGGTCAATATAGTCACCCTAGAAATTTCTCTTCTCAAGGATATGAACATCCCGCTGGTCAACATAGCCAAACAAAAAATTATTTTTCTGGAAGAATTCCAGCTGAGCAAGCTAAGATTAATCATCCAGTGCCTATGGAAGTTGATCCATCTGTACGATCAAACGCCCTCAACTACGCTAATCGAAACTATGATCATAAGAGAGCTAGACCTTCCTCGGCACAGTATAGGCAAACATATCCGGTAGATGCTCCACTGGATTATGTGGCAGAAGCACCGCCGCTTAACGAAACAGAAACTAGAAGGAACTTTAGCTCATATAACGAACCATCCAATACAATATTCGAAGGAGAAAATCATTTTTTAGACTGGGCCGCAAAATGGTGAAACCATTTCCCCCATATATCTTTTTTGCGGAGAACAGGGAACACAGGGAGAATATCCATTTTTGATAGATAGTTGGTCGAACATTAACCTAATATCGCCGAAACTTGCTTATGCTTACAAGCATTCTAAGCCTTATGAATATTCGACCCTTAGCATAAAAAGTGCTACAGGCAAATTCAACGCTACTTCGGCCATAGACATTGCATTTTTTTACCCTAAATCTGGCATAAATTTTCAATTCATTGTGCATGATTTTCATTCATTCTTCTTTGGTATCGTAGGTACATCTATTTTAAAAACACTTGAAGCTCAATTATGCTTCAAGAATAATGTTCTTACAATAAACACAGACAATGGAATACCGTTTACAATACCTTTACAAATATATCAGGCTGTTAAAAAAAATCATCTTATTGATTTTCGGGTAGATCATCTAGACCCGTTACAAAAGAGTATGTTAACGGAAGTATTGAACAAAAATAATAATGTTTTTCATAAACCAAATCTTGCCCTGACATGCAGCACCAACGTAGAGTGTATAATAAATACCTCAGACGATATACCTGTGCATCAGAAAGTATACCCTTACCCCGCAGCATATGCAGCCGAGGTAAATGAACAAATCAAAACACTCTTAGAGACAGGTATAATTAGACCATCCAGATCGGCTTGGACTTCTCCAGTTTGGATAGTACCAAAAAAAAACGATGCATCAGGTCAAAAAAAGTTTAGGATGGTAATCGATTATAGGAAATTGAACGAGAAAACAATTAGCGACAGGTACCCAATGCCCGAAATAACGTACGTGTTAGATCAACTGAAAGGGCAACAATATTTTTCATCTCTAGATCTTGCTTCTGGTTTTCATCAAATCAAAATGAAACCCGAGGATATTGAAAAAACCGCGTTCTCTATAAATCATGGAAAATATGAATTCTTAAGAATGCCATTTGGATTAAAAAACGCTCCAGCTATTTTCCAACGAGCTATAGATGATGTCCTAAGAGATCATATGGGGAAAATATGCTACATATATATGGACGATGTAATTGTTTTTGGAAAATCATAGGAAGAACATCTTACAAATCTTAACACATTACTCAGAACATCAGAACACGCTAGACACTGCTAATCTGAAAGTGCAACAAATCTGAATTTCTGCATAGAGAAATAGAATTCCTGGGTCATGTAGTTTCATGCGATGGAATTAAACCTAACATGAAAAAAATAGAAGCCTTTATGGCTTCTATTTGTTGTTTCCTGTTTTTATAATGTTTCCTGTCCCAAGAACTATAAAGGAATTGCGATCATTTTTAGGATTAATGGGTTACTACAGGAAATTTATTAAAGATTTTGCAAAAATAGCAAAGCCATTAACGACTGCATAACGAGGGGAAACAAATCCGGCCTCCAATAGAAAAATAATATTATCATCAGAACAAGTCAAATGCTTTGACAAAATAAAGAATCTTCTATCGTCTTCAGATATTTTAATATATCCCGATTACAGTAAACCGTTTATATTGACAACAAACGCTTCCGACTTTGCCATTGGAGCGGTACTCTCACAAGGAGAGCTGGGTAAAGATAAACCGATTCACTTTGGTTCCCGGTCATTATCAAAAACCGAGTCATATTCTGTACCGGAAAAAGAAATGTTAGCGATAATTTGGGTATTAAAAACCTTCCGAAATTATCGGTATGGTGCCAAGTTTAAAATCTTAACTGATCATCAACCACTCACATTTACGCTTTCTCAAAAAACACTAACGCTAAACTAAAACGATGGAAATCATATTTAGAAGAACACGATTATGAAATTATATATAAACCCGGAAAAACTAACGTAGTAGCAGATGCTCTGAGTCGAGTGGTATATTCCATGACTGCGACACGACACTCTGCAAACGAAAGCGATAATTTCTTTATTTCTTCAACCGAAGCTCCTTTGAATGCTGTCAGGCATCAAATCATTTTAAAAGAAGGAGACGACAATGTTTGTTCTTCGCAACCTTTCCCAAACTTTGAACGAAAACTAGTCACGATCTCGGATACTAGTGATAGAAACTTGCTACATGTTTTAAAAACACATTTTAATCATGCAAAATTAAATGGCTTATTCACAAGTGAATCTCTAATGGGAAAAATACAGGAAGTATACAGGCAAAATTATGGAAGACAAAACATGCTGAAAATTCGTTTTACCAAAACGAATGTTCAATATGTAGAAAATGAAAACGACCAGCAGGATATAATAAGTAGAGAACATGATAGAGCACATAGAGGATACGAAGAAAACAAAGCACAAATTCTTAAACGGTATTATTTCCCACAAATGTATGCAAAAATTAAATATTTCATACGGTCTTGTCGCACTTGTAATGAATGCAAGTATGATAGAAAACCAATAACACCGCCAATGCAAAAACTCCTTTACCAAACACACTATTTCAAATATTACACATCGACATACTTTTCTTAGAAAAATATTATTTTTTAACTTGTGTAAATAAATTTTCGAAATATGCACAAGTAGTAAAAATTGACTCCAGAGCCGTTGTTGATGTATTACCAGAGTTGAAAGAAGTAATACTAAAACATAAACCCCCCGAAAGTATTGTCTTAGATGGGGAAAAATCTTTTAATTCACGGGAAATTACAGAATTTTTTAAAATCTGTAAAATTAACCCTTATTTAACAGCTACTGGAAGAAGCGAAATGAATGGTGTAGTTGAAAGATTCCGATCAACTTTGCTTGAAATATCGCATCACAAAATCTGAACATCCTTACACATCCGTGTTAGATTTAGTTACGATGGCAGTTCACAAATACTATAATTCTGTACATTCTTGTACTACATTCACTCCTATTGAAATTATAACACCCACCGACAACACACCTTCAATCTTAAAACAAGTTCAAACCAATTTGAAGATAAAGCAAGATAAAGATACTAAATACCATAACAAGAATCGAAAAACATAAATCATACATCTCAAGCGTACATGAAAACGAAAAGAAGGCTCAAACAAGCAAACCCGTTTATAAAAAGATAGAAATAGAGAAGGTTAATAGAATCACCGTTTTAACAAAAGAAGGAAAGAGGATCCATATGAGCGATATAAAACTTAAACCATTATAAACGTGAAATGTTATTCATAATAAGTTGTCCAAAACTAACAAACGATGTATACAAAAAATGAATTGTATGGTGTAACGAATAAGAATAAGAAAATTTATGTTCCCAACAAGTTTTACCTTTCCCTATAATCCCAATTCTTCATTGTACCAAACGTCGACAAGAATATGTACGATTCAAAAGAGTTGCAAGAAGACAACAGTAAATGCGTCCCAGCTCTTTTACGAGGACAACCAGCAGTGTATGACTTCAAAGCGAACCCAGCAATGATCGAAATCATTCATCTAGACATGGCTCACATTTTTTATCAACTCAGCAGTGGAATTTACAATTTAAACCACATGCGGTCTATAAAAGAAAAACCTGACAGGCTCGTTTCTCCTATCATACGAATCATGCAAAATATTTCAGAATGAGGAAGAAATTTCGTGCAACAAAACTGAACTACATGGATCACCGTTGATCAACTATCCTACCAACGAACTCAGAAACGACATGCACCAAATACAATTAGAATCCAAGATCACCCGCCAACTATTATGGAAGTTTTTCGGACGGAGCCTCAAATTTAAGGAGGGGCAAGTTAACGCTCGTCGCCACAACCCTTCCACTGGATGTACCCTTTCCTGTGATATCTACCTGAAGAATATGCTACAGATACATAAACATCCGTTCAGCTGTAAAACATGATCATCATCCAGACATCAACATCCTAAAATGCCCTTCACGCCCACATCCAAGCCAGCATACTGTAAAACAATTCATCAACTATCGCCATGCACCTTTACCTGGTCATCTGTACAATGGCTATTCAGATATATGCATCACCAGACCCGTATTGGAATTCCCCGACAAACCGTCGTACATCAGGTACTCCAAGCCACCATCAAACAAGCAGCGAAACAATGAATCCTTAACCTTTCCATCCTTCTTCCTCATATTGTGAAATAGAAATAGTTTATTATATTTAAGGACGAGATTTAGAAATATATTCTCTCTCAGTTCAGCTCTTAAACAACAACGTTACTCTGTCCGAGGACTCCGAATCCAACCCCAACTCCCGTGTTTGTTAACTCGCGTACGGTAAAGGATGGGCGTTCATGTTCGAATTTGCACGAAGTTCGATGTGGACGTGGGCAGGACGTGGACGTCCCGTGTGTGCCCAGCCTTTCGATCTTATTCTACAGTGACGTACAATACACAAGTAAGGCCGTGCTCTGGAATTTGTCGTATACGACCAACGACAACGACATGTTTTACGGGTGCTCTAAGAGTTGTCGTATACGACAAACTGTCAAAGCGCGATGTTTAATTTTTTGTTGACGGTTGAACGAATTTGTTTTGATTTTGCCCCTTGAAACGCTTGTCAAATGTTTCAAACACTCAAGATCCACATATCTAGCTGTGCGAACGACAAGTTTTACGAGGTTTATTGGAAAATCAAATTGATTTGTATGACGACAGATGTTTTACCAAGTTTGATGGGATTTCACAGAGCACCTCCATAGAGCGCCATACGTTTGTATTTGTCGTTTGGTAGTATACGACAAATCCCAGAGCACAGCCTAACGCTTCAACTTTTTTTATTTACTTAATATTTAATATATAATTTTAGTACAAATTATATTTTTTAAACACTAAATTGCACTTTATTCACTCGTGTAACACAGTTTCACAAATTTCACGATCACTGGAAAACGCATTTAAATTACCACTTGTCTGCCGGTACGCGAGAATCCGTCCCGCACTGTTCAATGCCGCTGGTGACGCTGTCTTAGTCCTTTCGCCGGTCGTGTGATTTTTCCGTGTCTCGTCTCTGAAACACAGAAAATCGTAACACAAGACTTAAATTAGCTGCGAATAATATGCCTAGAACATTTTATAATGCTTTTATTTACTTTTTGGAATGCACCGCACCTATATTTCACTACTAAATTGAACACGTCCATCTTGCACTATCTCCAAACAAAGTTTGTCGACTGCACGAGGGCTGTGTGCATGTGTGTGTTTATCATTCGATTCTTGCATTTTTTTGGGCTCGTTGCGGTGGATGTTTGGAAATTGTGCTCGGATCGTTCGGATCGCTAATTTTACACCAACATATCAACAAAAGTACTCTTCGCGGCACCCGAGCGACCAAAAGCACTCAATTAGAGCGAGAGGAAACGAAGAAAAAAACGAGAGGTCAATACAAAATCATCGGTTTTTGTCACTTGGGTAATGTACAAAACTCACTTCGCCGTCATTCGCCTATGTTGAAGGAATTCTGGTCCGAATAACAGAAGATTATTACGGTTTGTGTGTAGAGTAATGCCACGAGATCACGGCAGCAGATAAAAGAGCGCACGTGTTAATTTTATTTGAACTTAAAGAAAGATTTATATAATGATATTTATTCTTTAAACTATCGAAATATTTTTCGTTTCCAAAAACGCATTAACACGTTGAGATTACTTTAAGGACAACGCAAAGGTCACTGGAATTAAATTCAACTCGATTAGTTTCTGTGAGAATTAGGAATATGGTTTGAATTAGGGTTTATAAAGGGAATTCATTACATGAATTATAAACCTTAGAGACATTTAACACCTTGACGACTGATCTAGAGCAATCAAAACAAACTAAATGAACTCCTGTAATGAAATGAATTGGAATGAACTATGTAAATGAACAGAGGACAGATGAATAAACAGTTGCAAACGGAACGGCGGGAAACATAGACGCATCACTCAATATCACACCAATTCGTGAATATTTCACATTTTTGGTCCTTCGAACCGGATATTCGGAAAGTCAATTGTGATAGTGAGTGCATTCTAAGTCACCATTCTACATTGAAGGTGAAGTTCGGCATTTTCGCGTCAAGTGTGCAAATCATTACGTGATCATTCCCGCCATCGTTCCCGCGCAAACGCTCTGCATCAAGGGCCACGTTCGGTTACGCGCCATCTCGTTTCGTTCTTTCGTCTGTGATATTGGACAATCTACTTGCTTGCGATGGACAAGAAAATCAAGGCAGCTCAGCTGAAAAAGAAAGTTGTAGTAGAAACCCTAAAGTCGCTGGAACGATTCCAAGCGGCATTTTAACCCGATGATGCCAAACAAATTCCGGAGGTGTTAGAGGATTTGGAAACGCATAAAGCAGGGTTCTTTGCCGCATTTGAAAAACTCATCGAACTTGACGAAGGTAACGAAACCATAGAAGCGTGCATAACGGAGAGGATCGACATCGAAGATCGGCCGCGTTTGGTCGGCCTAATGCCACAAACCTACGCCTTCCAAAAGTCGAGCTTCCAACGTTCGATGGCGACCGCACAAAACGGCTTTCATTCCGTGATCGTTTCATATCCATGATCGATTCGTCGGTTGCCTTCCCTCTGTCGCAAAGCTCCAGTATCTACTGTCATCATTGAAGGGCGAAGCGGCAATACCTTTCGATCATACATAGCTAACTGCAGACAACTATTCCATAGTATGGGCGGAGCTTCTAAAACAGTACGATAATTCACGGCTGTTAATTCGTCAATTTTATCGAAAATTGCATTACCTTCCGGGGGTGCAATCGGCGTGCATAGTCAAACTAACGCAGTTAGTTGGCGAATTCAGTCGTTTCGTCAGCGGATTAGTGAAGCTGCAGGAACCGGTCGATTCGTGGGATACCCCACTTTCTAACTTGCTGTTGATGAAGCTCGATCGTGAAACAGTATTGGCGTGGGAGAAACATTCCGTCCACTTCACCAAGGACAAATACAAGGATGTGATTGAGTTTGTACGAGATAGGATCCAGATTTTGAAGTCGACAAATAACATCCTTAATGAATAGGCCAGTGGCAGCTGTTAATCGTCATGCAGTGCAACGAAAGTCTATCGCTAATGCAGCCACATTGCGTACGGCTCCTACTATCACGTCATCTCATATGCAACTGGCAAAGTGTTCTTTGCAGTGCGCAGAAGACTATCTTTTGCGTAACTGTCCGGTTTTCATCGCTAAAGATATCCAGCGGCGACGGGACGTCGTCGCTACGAAGAAGCTATGCTGGAACTGTTTGAGGTCAGAGCGTGCAAATCTGAATGTTCGTGTCGAACGTGCCGGGAACGCCATCACACCTTGTTACATTATGCTCCAGCCACAACGGTTACAATCGCTGCGCATTTGGATGACGACAAAGTGTTCCTGGAGACGGCACAAATTCAGCTCAAGGACGATCATGGAAACATCCACGAGGCAAGGGCCTTGTTGGATTCTGGATCCATGTCAAATTTCATTTCGGAAGAATTCGCACGAAAGCTGTTGACCAGTCGTAATAAGGTCAATATTGCTGTATCGGGTATCGGAAATGCAATACAGCAAGTAAGGGGTTCGATCGTCGTTACGGTCCAGTCCAAGAAGTAACACTTTACAACGGAGATGGCTTTCCTGACCATTATGGACACGCCATCATCGCACATTCCCACATCACCAACTGACATCTCAGCATGGAGAATGCCAAATGTGGCATTAGCTGACAACGCCTTCAACATCCAGGGTCAAATCGGCGTCGTAATCGGAGGCGATGCATTCTGGGAGCTTCACACCGGTCGGAAGCGCTCTCTCGGCATGGGCAAGCCGTGGCTGGTGGAAACTCATTTCGGCTAGGTGGTTTCCGGAAACACCCAACATTAATCATCTGAACACCGGCTGTGCCATCTCGCAACCAACGACACGTCGTTGGCGCAAATCATGCAGCGCTTTTGGGAGAGCGAGACCATAGCCGAGGATCCTGTGCTATCGGTGGAAGAGGATGCCTGCGAAAGGCATTACGTGTCAACCACTTTTCACAACCCATCAGGAAAGTATGTCGTTCGTTTGCCTTTTAATTCCAACCCAAATATCATTTAAGGAGAGTCTAGAGCCACTGCAGATCGTAGACTCCGCTGTATAGAACGTCGTTTGGACAGTAATCCTAAAATGAAAGAAGAGTACGTGAGTTTCATGCGAGAATACGAGCGTGCGGGTCATATGAAAAGACTAACCGAACAAGTAGAAGATTCAGGTCAGTACAATTACCTTCCTCATCATGCGGTTCTGAAAGAGTCAAGTACTGAGGTCAGGGTAGTTTTTGATGCGTTGTGCAAAACGTCCAGCGGTTCTCTTATCAATCCTTCTTCGGTTTCGTTCTCATGCCATTGTCATAACTGCTGACGTGGAGAAAATGTACCGACAAATCCTTCATGACCCTCGGGACAGAAACTTCTTGAGAATCCGATATAGAGAAAACCCAATAGAAAGCAATACGGCCTGGCCGTTCTTATTGAATAAAAAAAAAAAAAAAAAACCCAACAGAAGCTATATCCACATATAGCAACGGTACAGCTACTGCTCCATTTTTGGCTACCCGAACACTGCGAAAAATTGACCTCGATCACAAAGAACTGTATCCACAGGCAGTGAATCAAGTCATGAACGATTTTTTCGTGGATGATTTGTTAACGGGAACTTATGATCTTAGCAAGGCCATTGCAATGCGAAAGCAAATTTCGGAAATGTTAAATTCCGCCTGATTCAGCCTGAAGAAATGGGCATCTAACATGACGGAGGCATTAATAAACATTCCTACTGAAGATGTAGCAGTTCAACTATCCCACGAATGGCAAGATTCGAAGCACGTCTCCACTCTAGGCATCGTTTGGGAACCCACAACTGACATGCTTCGTTTCCGAATTGAATTGCCATCTGCAACAGCGGTTTTGACAAAGCGGATAGTTTTGTCATATATAGCCAAGATCTTTGATCCTCTCGGCTTGCTGGGTCCAACGATAATCGTCGCTAAACTATTCATGCAACAACTATGGTCTCTTAAGAAGGATGGAAAAGCATGGGACTGGGATAGCGTACTGCCATCGCACCTGCAGCATGAATGGTTAAGGTTTTACTTTACATTAGAATCACTTCGTGATTTACGCATTCCGCGCTACACTTCACAAAACAAGGCTACAAATGTTCAGATACACATTTTCGCAGATGCGTCAAAAGTGGCGTATGGAGCTTGCTGCTACATTCGGACTGAAAGCATGGAAGGAATCACGGTTCACCTGCTTACAGCAAAGGCAAAGGTGGTTTCATTATCCAATACGCATTCGATAGCGAGATTAGAACTGTGTGCAGCACAATTGGCTGCGGAGTTATCCAAGAAGGTCCAGCAATCACTCAACATTTCTGCTACTGCTGTATGTTGGACAGATTCCATGACAGTGCTTTACTGGTTAAACGATACTCCAAATCGATAGAAACCGTTTGTAGCCCATAGGTTCGCACTAATACAGCAAACGGCAGGAATACATTGCTGGAAGCACGTTCCTGGTATCGATAATCCAGCGGATGATATTTCGCGTGGAATCACGGCGAACAAGATATTAGAATGCGACCGGTGGTGGCATGGGCCACAATGGCTGTCACACAACAAAGAAGAATGGCCACAAGACCCACCATCCCTAAGCGAAGTTGAGAGCGCTGAAGAGGAGAGATTACAGTCACTACGGATTGCAACGTCAACGATCGACGAATTCCAAAATGGCTTGTTTTCGGTATACCATAAACTACAAAGGGTGGTTACTTATTGCTTAAGTTTTATCCGCACACGAAACTTCGGAAGAATCACGCAACGAATTCTACATCTATCCCACCGATCACAGTCGATGAGCTTCAAAGTGCAGAGATGAAATTGTGTTATCTTTCACAATTGGATTCGTTTCAAGAAGAACTGCAGCATCTAAAAAAAGGGAAAGGAAATTCCGAAGAATTCAAATCTTAGATGGATTTCACCATTCATCGACAGTCAGGGTATCTTACGATTTGGTGGCCGGCTCAGCAATGCCCAAATATCTGTATCAAGTAAGCATCCAATTATACTTGCATCAAAACATCTATTGGGAGCATTATTAGCAGTTGCACATCACCTGAGCAAACTTCATGCTGGTTCTCAAATGCTGCTTACATCGTTGCCACAAAGACTCTGGATCATTGGGGGTCGCAATTTATGCAAGTCTGTCTACCACAGCTGTCATGCATGTTTCAAGGCTAAACCAACGCTCATAAAACAAAGTATCGCTGACCTGCCGACGTCGAGAGTTTCGCCGACAAGACCGTTTTCAGTATGCGGTGTTGATTACTGTGGACCAATTTTTCTAAAAGCTGCTATTCGCACCAGAAGTCCCGCTAAAGCATATATAGCGATATTCGTATGCTTTTCAACGCGAGCGGTTCACATAGAATTGGTAAGCGACCTAACCACAGCAGCATTTTTGGGAGCACTACGCCGATTAGTTTCACGTCGCGGAATGATAAGGGAACTGCACTCAGACAACGCAACTACGTTTAAAGGAGCTTCGCACGAACTGAATCGCACTTATAAGGTGCTTAAATGCAATGAAGACGATCGAATTGCAATGTTTGATTGGTGTGCGACGAATGAGATGAAATGGAATTTCATTCCTCCACGAGCACCTCACTTCGGAGGTCTGTGGGAAGCAACGGTTAAGGCAACTAAAAAAACACATAATTAGAACCATCGGAACAACGAGCATCACACAGGAAAATATGCTTACCCTGCTTGCACAAGTAGAACTATGTTTGAATTCCCGGCCGATCACTCATTTATCTGACGAGCCGTAAGATTTGGAACCCTTAACACCGGGACATTTTCTAATCGGTAGTAACGTGCAAGCGGTACCAGACGTCAGCTACACCGGTATACCCGACAACCGCTTGAAGGAATATCAGCTAGTGCAGAAGCACATGAGAACCATATGGGGCGTATTAGTTCGGTCCATCCTGGCAAGGACGGAATAGTTCGCGTAGTGACGCTGCGCACAGCATTGGGTAAACACATCGTACGCGCAGCAAACCGTTTGGCAATGTTACCCAATCCAAATGCTTAGCAATTTGGATAGGAAGGTTGGCACTGGCACTGAATAACATGAAGCAACAAACGATGTTTACGTTTGTTTACTTTGATAGTTGTCAGTGATAACAAGGCAAGGTGCATACATACGGAATAGGATTGATAAGAATGATACAGTTAAATTCAATATTTAGATCGGAGTTCGAAAATAGGGTTCATACGAAAAAATTAAAGAAGTTCCTTCTTTGGTAGCCGGAACGTGGGAACTTTACTGCGACGTTTCGAAACAAGAAATTCGACTGTTTGTTCCTAGAGTAATTTGAAAACTCATAGTTGCAAAGTTACACGGCACATCGGGTATTCCAGGTGTTCGAGGTACAACACACTTGATTGCGCAACGATACGTCTGGCCAGCACTAAGAAGGGATTGTAAAGAATTTGTCACGAACTGTTTAGAATGCGAAAACAACTAAATAACGAGGCATAATTTTACAAAACCTGAATATATTACAGTACCCGAGCAAAGATTCGAGTATGTCCACATGCACCTTATCGGACCGTTACCCCATTGGAAGGAAATTTATATTATTTAACACTCACTTCACAGAGTTTACACACTGGCAGGAAGTAATTCCACTCCCAACCATGACGGCAGAAACTGTTGCACGGGCGTTCATCGCAAATTAAATCGCGAGATTTGGTGTGCCGAATAAGATCACAACCGACCGTGGAAGACAATTCTAAAGTTATCTTATCCGAAAGCTCTCCATAATGCTGGGTATTGATCATCTTAAAACTACTCCTTATCACCGACGGACAAACGGCCATATCGAACGCATGCAACAACAACTAAAGGCAGCGCTTACGTGTCATGATCGAGCCAGGCGGCACACGAACTACGGTTCGTGTTGTTAGGGATGCGGTCAACATTGAAAAAAGATTTAGGAGCATCCGTTGCCGTATTAACCTGTGGTACGAGTTAAAGGCTACCAGGAGATTTTTTGTTATCATAGTACAACGGTTCAGAATGCGACACATGAGTTTGTAAATAATCTGAAGACAACAATAAATAAGCTAAAACTCGCACAAACATCAGCTCATAGAAAAGGCAAAGAAGGTTGCATAAGGGCAGTTTACCGGCATGCTCCCATGTATTTGTTCGAGTAGACAAGATCAGGCTAGCGTTAACACCACCTTATGACGGTCCATTTAGAGTGTAGAGTAGAAACTTAAAAACATTTACACTCGAAGTAAAACGAAAAAAAACAACAATTTCGATAGACCGGTTAAAGCCTGCATACATGAATGCGTCTAGCGATAAGAGCACAACCGGAGTTATTACACAATCTCAACAGGATACAGTGACAGACAGGAAACCGATACACAAAACACGTTATGATAGAAAAAGTTTACTGCCACGGATTTTTTTAAAGAAAGGGTGATGTGGTGTAGCGGAATAGATCCGCAAGTGTAAACCGACGAGGCGAGTACCAGCATACAGCCGATATAGGAATAAAAATGCAATGAATTTTTATACGCGAATCATATCGACACGCAAAGTTGACGCACAAATCCCCAAGCAAAACCTTACGCTCCAACTAATAATAAAATGACAATTATTACTCAGCAAGCCGCTTTTAGTTTTTTCATAGCATGATTCCACAGTTATAACGGAGAAAATTCAATAAAAGTAAATCGAATTGTAATCATTGCAAGGTTTCGAAATTCAAATGAACAAACTTTTCATACTAAAATCAGATAATTAAACAGGTATAAAGAATTCACAAGCATATAAGCATACTGATAAAATTGGAGTGATAGTAAAGTTATTCTAGTTTAAGCAGTTTTCTAGTTTAACCTCTAGCAATAAAGACATTTATCCGGATAGTCCGGATAGTGGATAGTATCCGGATTTGTTCTGATAGACATTTATCCGGATGGTTCCGGATTTAGTTTGATAGCGACAAAGATGTTTATCATCATACACCTGCAAAGGAACAATGTTCAATACTCACTGTGCAATAGTGTGTGGCGATTCCTTATTTTTTGCCGCGTGTTTATTTCATTCAACCCCTAAAATGAGTATATATCATTATTTTGAAGAACGTGCCAATCATTCACTTAATCAATCATACAACCAACCTACTTACCTCTATCTGGTTTACACTTTTTCATCCAGAAGAATATGATATGATCATATAAGCAAACAACGAACTACCAACAACACTTAATTTCCTCACTACGTTCAATTCTTCAGATATAATAATTGCATTGCGTATGGTGTCTCTGGTCATTGTAGGAATGGGAGAGAATGAACGTAACCTATAAACAAATTGATTGATTGACAAGACGAAGCAGTAATAATGTAATAATATCGCTTGTTAAAAAAAAACCTTGTTTAATCACGATCGTCACGAAAAAAACTCTCTGCTGACGATACGTTTTGTACCGTTACCCGCTACCAAATCATCCACAAAAACATGTCACGACATGACGAATTCATCAGAAAAAGATGAATTCTTGTAACACCACACAACTTTTGAACCCTCACAAAATTTCTACACTATCAGACCGAGTTTTTTGCAATCCGATCTTCATGAAAAAACGATTATTTTTTTATCGAAAAGCATTAATTTGCAATACTTCGCAGCACGTAACACATCACTTCTCCCGCGCCATTTTGCATGACACGATGATTTTTATTTTTTCAATGGTATGCACGCATATCGTCGCGCATCAGACGATTGGCAGTAGAAGAGTTGCCAAACATCCCTAAATTGAAAATATCGATGCGGAAATAAGACGTTTCAAAATAAATTCAAATATAACTTCGAAAACCAAAAATTAAGAAAAAAATGGGTTGCGCTATGGACCTTTTCCAAAAATATTTATGATAAAACAGTTTATTGTCTGCTTCTACACAGCTCGAGATTGCAGCTCAGACATGGATGTGAGAAAAAAGGAAACCGGTTTTTCACGCTGGCTGACCACATTCATGTGTAGTACTTCCAAGGAAGGCCTGCCTGAACAATTAAACCCTGGTCTAATTAAAGCTGGCATCCCAAGTAGCCAGATTTGCATAACCGTCAACTTTACAACCAGGTACAGTCTTTTCCCGAGTTACGCGAATAACGCGTGCCAGAGAAATTCGCGTAACTCAGATTCCCTTTATAATATCGTTTATAGTTAGTATTTTTTTTTATCGATTTCTGCTTTTCACGTTACTAAGCACATTAAGGATATTTTTACGTTTATTTCGACAATTAGAGTAAATGTTTACCATAATTAATGATTTTAACATCAAAATTGTTGGACCGAGTACATGGAGAGCGAATAAAGACTCAATTGAATAATAGCTGTCAAGCGAACCAGATGTCCGATTTCGTGTTTTGTTTGTGAAAGAAATGATAGCGTTCCACAGTCACTACACTTCGGTATAATTTTTATTTTGCCCTCCTGGGTATAAATAGTTATATTTAACACGTTTCCAATTGCATTTACCTTCACTGGAATTAAAAACCTTTTATTTTCACTTCTAACTTTCCGAAACGGATAGCGTCGTTTTGCGAAGCCGGAATTTGTCAGTAGAGCTATCAGCTTGTAAACATAGTTCCACCGAGTAACGTGTGCTTCTCAACAAACCGCATAGTTCCATCGCGAATCACGACAACTCCTAGAGCACCCGTAAAACATGACGTTGTCGTTGGTCGTATTCGACAAATCCCAGAGCAGGCCCTAACTGTGTAGAGACAGAGTAACATTAAATAAGATTGATCGTTATAGAAGGCAGACCAACCGATGTTTAAAACTCTTAAAATTTAGGCTTAGAAAAAAAAGTGCTCTATCCTAATTTACGCACACTAACTCATCTAACTAACAACATACAAAACATAATAAAATTACCAGAAAAAACTGAATGTTGAAAATGTAGACTACACAAATACCTGTAACAAGACTAGTGTGTCGTGATTTTCGCTCATTTCCGAGTCCTTTTTTTAACTATTGAAACAATTTTTATTTATTTTTTTTTAACTGATTTCACATTTAATTTATTCAGCCAAACGCTCTCACCAAGTTCTACCACAAGACTGACTCGTTGCTGCCGATCTATTTTAATCCTTGCTTTGTCCTTTTCTATACTTTCTCGTCTCGTCCTGTTTCTTTATTTTCGCTCTCCGCTTTCATTCTCTTCGCTTTATACATATTACCTTTGCTGCTCTCTCTCACTCTCTCTCTCTCTCTCTCTCTCTCTCTCTGTTATACTTCTTTCTCTCATGGTTGATCCTCTTCACCTCTGCTATCTCTCAATCTCGATATCTATCTTATCGTTGATCATTTTTTATAATATTTTCTCCCACACTCGATCCCTACATAGTGTAGTAAAAAAAATTGTTTTTTTTTTGGTTACGTCTACTCGGTCACTTGCTTGAAATATAACGCAAATGAAAAACTATATTTTGACATAAGACTTTTGAAGGCTGCTTAAAGGCTACTTAAAAGTTCGAGGAACTCCAGGGCTGGTTATCTACTGCAAACGACCTATTTAAAGTACCATCTTTAGCCTTGCCAAATTGGCAGCTTAAGCGAATTTTGCTACTTGGGAAGGTCAATATGATCATCGAATATCATCGAAGGTGCATAAATAAAGTTATATGCTACAGTCGCTATACAAAAAGATTGTTCCTTTGCGACATTTTGAACCTCGGAGCGGCATGTTGTTGTTAAAAATATTAAAGAGACTTTGAAACATGAGAGTTTCTTTCGTCTCTATCGGAGCGGCATGGGAAGCATGATTGGACGACCAAGAGATGAACGCCCAAATGAGTTGAATAGTCCTATATATAAAAATTAAACTGGCAGAGTTCCACAAAGTGGGAAATGCCATCTCTGCGTAAAACGACATTCAACCACAAAACAAAGGTCACTTTGTTGAAAGCCCGTTCATTAGGAACCAAGGCTATTGAAGGAGACAAGGTTGAGTATTAGCGATTTTCCGCAAAATTATTCTTCCAATAATTTGACGTTTGTGGGTGTGGGGTCATACGTTTATAAAGCGGTTAAAGCGGTTCAAGCGTTTAGGACGTGTATCATTTGAGAAGGGGAAATTTAATAATTATTTGTAGAATATATCACTGAATTCATTGCTAGGTAATTGATACCAGCTTATCTATTAAAAAATAAAAATATTGCAGTATATGCTTGATTTATATGTCCAGACGCATTGTGATCAACAAGATTTTTGGTGTGGTTCGCCGAATGTATGACTTGAAACCAAATTGTGGCGGTGCTAAATATGAACGAAAGGATGTTACTGTACCAAGTGCATATGGTTCTTTTCGTTTAAAAATCATCAATTAATCGAAAGGCATTCATTTCGTTATAACTGAATCTGCGCACGAGTTCATCCTTGGGAGTGCCACTTTCTTAAGATCGAGTGGAAAGGGACATTTCACGGACGATTGTGGCTAATCGATATCGATAGATAATGATTGTACGAAATGTTATGAAATGTTATCATCATCAAAAACTGTTTCACTTATGCCTTTTCACTCCTCAAATTATTTTGGATGTAAATGATACAGTTTTGCTTGGTAGCAACTTCCCAGCTCGCAAAATTTGACGTTTAATCTGACAGCCTGCAGATTCGCAGACTATACGGCGGTTATGTCAATAGGGGCGAAGCCATCATTGTTTTCGAAAAGTTTATTTCGAAAAAAAAAAATGAAATGCGACATTCGAAAAATTTCAAACAATTGCTTGAAAATATTAGTATGCCATTTGAATTGCTTTGTTCGTTGTGTCGTTCGTTTTCCCGAGAACTTGCCCATTGTATTCTGTTGTGCATTCGCCTGGAGTGTTGTTCTTCTAGCACTTCCTATGATGTTGAGTTCTGTTTTCTGGCGTTGTGTTCAGTGATACTGCTGTGGAGGAGAGAAGAGAAGGAGAGAATTTTTTTTTGTTCCTGTACAAATTCTTACTTGAAGAGGTTTGAAGTCCATCAATATCAGGATCAGCTATTCCGTGCGCTACGTCTACTGCTAAATCGGTGGTGTTTTTCGTTGAAGTTGTGATCCAATAAAAGCCACCACGAACGTACCAGAGAACTTAATATCATCATCTTTGTTATCCTACATTCGGTAAATATGGCATTCAAAGACAACTTGAAAATAATTGTTCTAAATTTTGCAATATATTTTAGGAAATATGGAACAAAGCAGACAAAAACGTCTGCACAACGTTTTTGTCTGCTTTGTTCCATATTTCCTAAAATATATTGCAAAATTTAGAACAATTATTTTCAAGTTGTCTTTGAATGCCATATTTACCGTTTACGCCTCTTCTAACACACTTCCAGCAGCGTTAGACCACACATACAGTCGTGAACTAGTTTCACCGGAATCAACAAGACAAAACATGCAACCTACAACATCTACGGTAACCATCCCAACGCAGAACAATAGTCATGAGAAAATTGATATTTTGACAAGAATGGTTAAGAAAATAGGAGGTGAAATTCACCTAATGTTCAA